>NC_041331.1:22018539-22618539 GCF_004354835.1 Perca flavescens | reverse complement strand
GTATACTGCACACAGTTAGCTTCTTTTTACACACACACACACACACACACACACACACACACACACACACACACACACACACACACACACACACACACACACACACACACACACACACACACACACACACACACTTGTCTTTTGTATTATTCCAACATATTTAAAAACACGTAAATCAGAAAAAGAGATTGCCTTTTTTCTTACAGGTCCTTTTGTGTCAGTGATACACAAATTAATTCAAATCTCTTAAACTTCAGCAGACAAAGTAATTACAGATAAAGATATTTAAATATAGTAAACGGTTGGGAAAATACAGATTTTCCAACAACCCACTGTACAGGGACTGGAGAGTTGTCTAAATGAATTTGTTTAAATTGTTCCTCCATTATTGTTGACCTTTCCTTGCAAAAAGTCAACTCAATTACGGTAGCACTTCATCCTCACTTCACACTCTCTCCTGATGCCTTCTCTATTAGAAACTGCCACAGTTACCACAGCTAAAATCCACACTCAAATGATAGCCACCCAGAGCAAATTAAGCAAGCCACCTGAAGTGCACACTTTACATATTGAGCAGAGCATTGATAATTACTTTGCAGGGTAAATTATTTGCAATAATATGCTGCTAGAGGAACTGCCTTGTATCCAACTTTAAACACTTGTGCAGCTGCCATGACAGCATGGTTGGTGTCCTTGCCCCCCACCCAAGGCAAAAGCAGATGCAGGTGTGAGAGTGCTTAAGTGTCCCTGTCTGTCTACTCAGGAAGGGTCGATGAGCACTCACACATTCCCTGGTTGCTCCCTCCTCTACCTCCTCCTCCTTCTTCAGTCCCCTGTGCCTTTGGCCCTTTTCCTGATCCCAGGACACAAGCTCAGAGCTGGATGGCATAACAGCCTCTCAGTTCCCCAGGACACACACAAGTCCACTCATGCGTATGCTTTCACAAATGAAGGATGGCCATCAAAAAAAAAAAAAAATTCACTGCTGGCCTTTTTTTTTCCTGGACTCGCATCATTTTTTAACAGAAATGATCCACCAGAAGAGGAGCATACTGGATGTTGTGAGTCAAACCCACACCAGAAGACACTAACAGTAGCAGGACAGCAACTACAGCAGTGTCACCACACCAACTGTTTTTTCTAAAAAAAATACTGAGACAAAACAAGCTTATTGTTGTTTAACCTCTTTCTTTCTCTTTTTCTGTGGGCCTGCTGGGGGATGGAGTTCCCAAAGAGCTTTCTGTTGCTGCTGCACTTAAGCAAACCTAACAGCAAGTCAAGCCATCAACCAACACAACCCTATTTGCTGAGCAACAGTGGAGCTTTGTGGCTTGCCTCATAGTTGACAGTAAGTTATGAGCCCTTTGTGAGCAGGAGAAGGAAAACAGAGATTGGAATTTGGCAGGAACATAATAATACAGAATTCTCCTGTTCATGGAACCTGAAATCTTCATGGAAACAATCGAGCATTGTTGAAGGAAAGAAAAGCAATGGTGACAGATGAAATATAGAGTGGGCCCCCCCTTTTTTCAGGGAGCAGTAAAAGCATGGGCACTGGTGACTGTGAATTGCTTATGAAAGTGGGGGGGTATTGTACTGTATGGCAGGGAAACTATGGGCCTCAGTCTTTGGTGTTGCCACCATTAGGTCATCATTGGCAACTTTAGTGCCCAGCAGGGCTGGGATTGGTACAGTACAACTGCCGTCGGTTTGGACATTTGGAATGTCGGCACACAATAGCCCACTTTCTCCGTCACTATCCATGTTCCTTTCTTTTTTCCTATGTAGAATGCTTCACAACTCCTGGACACCAAATTGGCAAATTTAAAATGTCTACGGAAAAGAAAAGAAATTTTGTTCCCCTTTATTCTCATCTCATAAAAACATTTATGTAGTTAGGGGAACAAATTAGAAAATTACCTTCAACACTGTTGTAATTAAGCTGCTCTATTCTTATTCTATGAGCTGGGAGGACAACAGCTCATTAGCTATATTTGGACCCACCTCTAATTCTTCAGATTTTTTTCTTCCTTTTCTGCAATTTTTTTTTTCTTTTTCTGAATAAATTAATGGTATTCATTGAGCACTCTCACACAAGGGAAGGCACACAAATGTGTCTCCCCTTGTGACAACTGGACTTCTTTTCCCCCTTTGTCTTTGGGCCCTTGTGTTTTTTTTTAAAGACTGTGAGAATAAGGGCTGGGATAGATTCGGGGAGGGGAGAGAGTAGCCACGTTTCATGTGACACGTCAATTGGAAAATCAAAACAGGGGTAGTTCATTTGCTCCACCCAGATGAGGCCATCTAGCATAGCCATGATGAATAGGGGTCAGGCAAGCCACACCTCAAAGATTTATGATTAAGGCTTATTATTTTGGGAAACTGACATTGATTGCTGATTTAAACCACTGAAACCAATTAATTTGCCAGTGCTGAATAGAAAGCATGGTCAACAGTGTGTGTCATTCTGACAGGTTGGACAGGAAGAAGCCAAGCAAAAGTGAAGGTCTAAATGAATGGCCAGCACCCAGCCCTGTTTGGAGGTGGTTAAAAGTTACCATGAGTGATTGACGGCTGATACAAAAAAAGAGAGACTGGATGAAAATGAGATCTGAAGAGCAAAACCAGAAACCCCAGCCAGTGATCTGAGTAATTGACCAAAAATTTGGTTCACAGAAGACATGTACAAGCTGCTGTTTTAGCAATGCTAAGATGGTTTCATTCATGGGCCGGCACTGAGAAAACCTGAGTAAATGAATGTGAAACATAGCCCTAATAAAATCAGAGAGCTGACAGACATGGTTGAACAGAAAAATGTGCTGTATTTCCACTCCGGGGAAGAGGGCACTGTAGTGGATTAGATGCTGACTAAAACTCAAAATGCCTCAGCAGTCCACGCTAACCATGTGTCGACCCCAGAGCGATGCATAAAAAGAAGCAGGAGCCTCAAGTGATATACCTACCACAATATATTACCCAAGTAATTTTTGTGCTGTGTTTACAACAAATGCCACATTGCACTCGGTTGCATGTTATTTCTTCCGGTTGTTGGGGGGAGTCTTGTCTTTACTAATACCTTTTTCCTCTGTGTTGGTTTCTCCTTTATTCTTTTGCTAGCTCGCTCAGAGGACACATGCATCATGACAGTGCTTCAAAATGAAATCATTAACTAAATTGCTTTCTTAAAAAGCCACAAGTGTGCGGCAGGATTTGTGTGTGTGTTTGGCTGTGGGCCATGGGCCTCTGGTTCCCAGGCAGCCTCTGCCCAGCTCTGTTGTGGTTCCCTGCCACCACACTCATTATGCTCAGCACAGCACGGCGCAGGGCTGCGGCTCGCCTCGCCTTACTCACTGGGCTAGTAGGAAATAATCTGGTAATCTCAAACTACTCCTCCATTTCAACTGAGGCCCTATTCACACAAAGAGACCCTTTGTCCTGAAACATTTATGACCACCCTTTGAATTTCAATCAGGGAATCAATCAAAAACACATTAAACAAATATGGTTTTATATTTAAAGTTGAAAGCTTAAAAGTGAATTTTCTGACAAGCTGACCTACAATTTTATACTCCCATGGTATAACAACAATTCCTGCATTGCCTTTCAAAAATGCTAACCAATTAAAATATTGGGGACAATATCGGCATCAAATATCTATGAACATGAATTTTAAGCTGAACAAAAAATAAATATATAATGTCAAATTACCACACAGATAAATGCACACAGACAAAAACTTTCTGGAAACTTTACCAATCTGCCTGAGATAGATTTCAATAAACAAAGCAAACATAATGGAAGGCAAATATGGAGTGAAGGCCAGACAAATATTGGATAAGAAGATAGGGACTGTAACTGGGCTGTATGACAGGGTAACTGAGGACCCCACCTCTCTCTCTCTCTCTCTCTCTCTCTCTCTCTCTCTCTCACACACACACACACACACACACACACACACACACACACACACCTGACTGTCTATCTGCTCTCCACTGAGCTGAAGGTAGCAGATGTGTCTTTCACAGCCTGTAGAGTGTGTAACCAATCTGCAAACAATAGTTGGACTTGACAAAGGTCGTTGCATTTGCAACACACTCTTTACAGTAAAGGGCAGTCAAATCCCATTGGCCACTTAGGTAAACTATGCCCTTTAGTTTTTATTTTACTGACCACAGAACAGGGAACTTACATTGAACACAAGCGCAGTCCATACATTGTGTATTTTCTGTCAGTGTGTAGACCCACTAGTCTTCTACTATAATGCTATTTGAGCTCCTATGTAAGCCCCTTAACAAAAGTTTAAGTCACCTTTTTGACCTCCTGTTAAGCCAACAGTTGGTGTAAACATGTTCAATCCTATTAACGTAATAATATACATGGGACTGGGTAAAGTGCCACGGTGCCAAGTGTTAAAATCCCGCTCTGAGTCTTAATTACAACAGTCAGCCATGACAGGGAAAAGATCCAGCACCAACCATGCTCTTAATACTGTCCACTGTGACCACAGGATGTGGCACAACAAAAGATTTTCAAACCAGATTAGTGCCTTTTGTTTTAATATTGTTTAAAGTTAATTTATAAATAAATTCAATGGCTGAAAACACATTTAAAAAGGGAAAATTACAAAAATGTACTTGGAAAATGTATGCCTACATTAACAATGTGGAGAAGATGTTCGCTCTTGACTCCAGGCTTACCGATAAGTGGTGTCAGGTGTGTGTAGCCAAGGTGAATGGATCCCATCATTATAAAGAAAAGGCCTGCGTTCTCACAAAAAAAAACTTCTTCAGATACAAAAGGGGCAGGGGGAAAGCGAAATAAAGAGCACCATTTGGTCTTAGGACCATCGTCAGCAGAACTTACAGTGCATGCAATTCTACAGATTTAAATAGACTACCAGGCCAACAGCAATGGCCAATCAGAAGAGAGGTGGTAAGAGGCAGAAGGTGTTTTGCATGAATTAATCAACTAGTTGGGTAAGGTGAAAAAGGCCCCAATAGTACCTCAATGAATGCTCTCATGCACACGTGTATGCAACTATGCATCAACATATGTAAACTCATAATCTGTATGCTGTTCATATATATGTGCAAAATATGTGGCATGATATACCAAGAATATTGTAAAATACTGATAAGAAAAGAAATGCAGACAAAGTGAAAACTCAAAGATTGAGGACAAACATTTTGCAAATACCAAAACATATGCACAATAGTGAAAGCACAAAGAACAGCTTTAGTATCTCTTCTGCTAGGTAAAATGCTGTCCATTACTTAAATCTCCCATTTTTCCTCTTTCTACAAATTTATGTTTTTCGTGTTTTGATATTTGCATTGTTTCTTGGTTTGAAGCATACTCTTGTGTGTATTTTGTCCTTTGTGGGCACATCCGCCAGTCTGCACCTTGAGATCACTTCCACTGTTTTAAACAATGTGTCACCATATTCAACAAATAAAACATACAAATAGCAACCTCTCTTCATCAATTAAATAGGTTGCAATCAAATTGATCTACATTTGATTTGCTTATTTTATGTCTGTCTGAGATTGTGTTGTGCAGAGTTTGTGCAGTCTATAAACCCTTCTCTCTGGTGTCAGCAGGGCAGCCGTCCAGCATCAGCCTGGCATATCAGCTATAAATGGCAGCTACATCACTACAGCTCAGGCTAAAAATAAAGGTCCCGGTTTCTTCCGTTTCCCTGTATTCTCAATTGTGTGCAAAACCTTAGCTGAGAAACCTTGTAAGAACAGCTTTATGTGGAATTTTTTTTATTGGATTTGGACCTGTTGAAGAGCAAGTAGCAAATCCCCAGTATTTTGACAGAAAAATGCAAAAAATTATAGACGCTTTCCTCTTTGCTTGTGAGCCAGGTTTTTAGAAAGTTCTCTAAAAGCTATCAAAAGTTTCAAAATTTCCCACCACCTTCTCCTGTGGGTGTGCCTGTGAAGTGCTTCACTTCCCTCTCTTGAAAAGCTCTTAGGGATTGCATCATGGGACGGGGTGTAAAACGATGGTAGCAACATACTGTAACATGAGGGAAATACCTCATGTTGGTTGATTCATAAACACCTTGTGCACTGGCTGGCTGGCCTCTCAGACTGGTCTGTGATGTGCTGGTTGTAATGGTAGAGCTGACTTTGCTTAGTGCCAAGTCCCTACACTGGCCTGAATGCAGTTTAGCTACACACACACAGACACACACCGAGTCACATCGACACACACACACACACACACACACACACACACACACACACACACACACACACACACACACACACACAGAGTCATGCAGATTATAGCGTGACTCTGTTTTAATTGAGTCTCAGTCTTTGTGGTGTCTGTTATCTCTGACTAATAGCATACATTGGCCCTTTCTCATTATCAGAGTGGGTCTTTATCAGAGACCCTTGTTTGATACAGTTAGAGTTGATGCATTATGAACCGCACACCAAGAGTCAGCAGCGATCTGCATATTCAATAACTTCCGTAATTATACGCGCAATTCATCAGATGGGATGTGATTGCAGGGGAAGTGGAATAGAGTGGAATAGAGAGGAGCAGAGAGGTCTGATTCCTGGAGGACTTAAGTCTAATCACAAAACTAACATGATAATTGAAATCTAAATTGAAAGACTTAGCTCTCAGGGAGAGTATGTCAGACGTGGAGTGTATAGGCGTTAGTGAGAGTGAAAGAGTGGCAGGAAAAATAAGACTGTAATAATTTAGACTGTGCATGTAGTACACAAGCCACTAACAACACACACATTCTCTCCAAATGTCTCTGTAATTCAGTTATGAGGTTAAACTTGTTGGAAGTGAGAGAGCTTTAAAAAGCCTGCAGGGAGGCTGTGTGGAACATTTACAAAAATCATGAAATTTAAACAAAAGTCACATTATGCTCATATCCAAATGTCCTCATATACCTTACCCCATAGTTTACATTTATTGATCACTGGTTATTTCACTTGTGTTGTCATTACTGTAAAAGGATGTAGCGTGAACGCTTACTTGCAGTTACTTTTGATTAGCAATTTCATTAGTAAGTGTCCTAGCTTATTTTGCGAACAATATGACCTAATCGACTGGAAACAAGTCCTTTTTTTCCTTCTTTTTTTAGTGTCACCCTTTACTAACAAGTTAGGGCAAGTATGAAAAATCCAGGGAAATATATCTATCTTGTTTTCCTCAACACACTCATAGCCTGGTCCGGGAGAGAGTGCCTCAGAGGGCAGTTCAATAATGGCTCAATATTCCACACTGTCACCATCATCCCTCTTTGCTTGTAGGCCGTGCTACATGGCCTTTGAATTCCTGTTTTCAAGAAGTGACTTACTGTTAGTAATTGCTTAACAACAATTGTGTAAAAAGGGACATGTTCTGCACTGCATTGAATGGTCCTCAGCTTACATGAGAGTGTCTGATCACTTTAGCTGTTCATTTATCCTTTTACCCTGTAATACTTTGCTACATCACAGCAAATGCATTTACAGTAAAGTAACAAAATAAAAGCCCAAGTACAGTAGCCTGCCTTTGGTTTTGGTCTTATTTTCCCAAACACCTTCTGTGGAGTTATACATAATCGTATAATTTCTTTTTCAGATGCATCTAATCAGAGAAAGTACCGTGACGGGGCATTGCATTAAAGTAAAGCTGTCCTCCATTTCACCCAAAAGGCTGTGCTGTCTTCACACTCATGTGTTACTCATTGTGAACACAACCCAAAAGAAGGACTGCAGGAAATAGAAGTGTGCAGAAAAGTCCTCTGTCCTATTCTCGTTTCCTCCCCCTTTCTTTGCCATCCCTCTCGACCACAGGATTCATATTCATCCCTCAATAACATTTAATTAGTAATGCCAAATTCATTAACCTGTACTGCTGTTATGCTGGCCTCAGCCATAAATTAGCTTAATGCGAGCAGACATATTGCAGCAGTAATAAGGGACATAAAACTCAAAGAGAAACACATACTGTTCCTCCATAGTCATGGATCATTATAACTCAGCAGTGTTAGAGCGGGAGCATTCCTTTTCAGAGTAGCAGCTCTTAAGCAGCCCTTAACTATAAGCCCATCAAACACTTTTATTTAGAAATGCTTATGAAGTGTCTGAATGCTGGTTGAAATAAAGAGATTATAGAAATGCATTAACAGTATTTTCATTCGAAAAGAAGTGAAAAAATAAATGCTGTTATGCAATGGTTAGTGCAAGTCATGAGTGCATTGGTTATACAATATATTAAGGTGTTAAGATTCATGGAAGAGTTCATTTTCCAACTGAGCTGTGGTGCCAGAAATCAATGCAGAATTGGTTGTATCAGTAAAAAGAGATGCAAGAGACAATTCTAACAGCTTCTGACAGCTCTGTCTAATTGGCCCAACTCTTTGGCATCTTGTTTGTGTTTATTTAATCAGCTGAGGGAAAGTGTACATTTTAGCTGTAGGGCAGCCTACCCAGTTTATCACAAGGAGACATTTTACTAGCAGTCTTTTCTGTCAATCTTGTTTTCTTTTAAAATCTTTAAAAATTAACAAACTTGAGGTTTTGTTTCTCGGGCAGACAAACGGATTTGAGAAACAACCCGCTATTGTAAAAACCTGGAACAACCTTCACTGTCCTAGGATTACACGTTGACCTCTCTGCTCCTCTATCCCCCAGTGATCTCGCCTAACATCTTACACCAAAGAGCCTATTAGGCCTGGATCCCACTTTGTTGTTTAAAAGGGTCTTGTCCTTTCAGAACACTCACTTCCTCGCTTTCTGTTTTTTCAAGCATAGGTGGTGAAGGAACACAAGTTCATTGTTCCCTCGCAGATGGAAGTTGGAGTTACCAGGGTAACGGCTCTAATCCTCCTTTTTGTTACCATTTTTTTTCATATTAACAGCCTATCGAGTGCTACCTTTTAAGTCACAGGCAAGAGCGCTCGCTCACTTTTAATTAGCTATGATTCTGTTTGCCAGGAGACAGCATGATGAGCTAATCGAAATTTACGAAATAATGACGCACTGCAAGCAGCTACTTCTTTCTCCTCAGGCCTGCTCCAAGAATAACAATAATGAGGCCATTATCGAGGATTGCACTTTAAAACGCTGCTCTGCCACCAAAACAGAGGACGTAATTGTTCTGGTGTTTTCCATACAATCAACAACCCATTGTTGATGACTTGAGAACTAAGGGAGCAAAGAATAGGTGCCATAATGATTGGTCTGTGCTGCCATGAAGATCCTGTACAAAGTGTCCACTGAGGAAGGACCTTGATAGACTACTGATTTGCTTGTAAGGGCTCTGGATGAAGACAACTGTCTGGCATTGTTAAAAAAAAAAAAAAAAAAAAAGTCTTTTCTGCTTTTTGTCTGTCTTGCCGCTCAAATAGCCCCCAAGCCGCATTAGAGAAGAACCATTCATATGGTGAAAGGCTGGGAATCACACAGACTCATGTGTAGGGGCCACATTTGCTGGCGAGAATAGCCATTTATATAACCTCCTGCCATTTCAGAAAACATATCACTGTTCTCTAGTAGAAGATAATGAAAGGTGTGTTTGTTATATACAAGAAGACTACAAGGTGTCTGCAAGAATAAAAAAAATTATTAACATTTGACCAGTGGTTCAATACATATATTTAAAAAGTCAATTTAGTTCACTAGTCATGTATGTCAACTGAGCTTTATTCAACATGTCAAGATGACTCAATTAGGTAATTGCATATCTATGCTCCAAAACTCATTGCATTATGAATGCAGCCCAGCCATTTAGAAATTTAAATATCCCAGAGAGAAGATTATGATAGAGGCTGAAAATGAAATATTTTGTCAAAAAAGGTCCACATCTAAACTTACTGGATGAGAGCTCAGCGGGTTTGTAGAAACGATGCTGCAAGTATTAGCTGTGCTCCATTGTAAAGGAGTGAGCGAGACAGAGCTCGAGGGCAGGAGGAATGCTAAGTGGGCCCCTTAGCCTAGTCAACCTTCAGTGGGTTTCATTTATCTTCATCTTGTTAGACTAAATTAATTAACAATCTCAATGTTACACACTTTCTCCTTTCATTACATCAAATAATGGCAGAAATGTAGGGGGAGGTCCTGCCCACTGGGAGTAGAGACTGAAGACATCTCTCTCTCTCTCTCTCTCTCTCTGCTTCTCTCTCTCTCTTTTCACATCTCTGTATTCTGTCTCTCTTCCTTCCCCTTGCTCTTTCACTCTCATTTTCTCAGTCTCTTTGACTACACAAACCAAAACCTGTTAAACGTCTTCCATAAACATATAAAAAATTGATCTAAAATGAAAACACATCTTTTCAACAAAGAGAAAAACTGTGAGGCGTACAATAACACGAGCCCAAATAGTTGTCTATTAAAGACGTGTACATTGTATACTTTAGTTAAGAGAACTTCTGTGTTAGTTTTAGAAATATTGGGACTTTTAAACAGACCGTCCTTATTATGAGACAGTACAAAGGCTTTGAATTGTACGTAAAATATGGAGTTTAGACTTTTCCCCATCAGATCTGAAGAGTTTGATGTATTTTTCACGATGGCCATGTCTCAGCACTTTTACAGCTATTAGAACTCACTGTGTGTATGACTCAAAATAAAACTTGTGTCTCATTACAATACAAAAAAACAAATGAAAGGCCCATCCGGTGTGCTACGGAGATAAGACATACAGTATAAAAAGTCGATAACATCTGCACATTGGAGCAGAAATGTATGAGCATGTTCAGAAAGCCTACCTTTGACCTAATTCAGTTGCTTGGGAAAAGATACTGGGATTCTTCACTAGAGGAATGTCTTAACTGCCACATCCATCCACCCTTGTTTCTATCCTTTTCTCCCCTTTCACCCCCACCCCACAGCCTACTCCAGGACACAAGTCTTATTCAAGCATAAGGGCTAACTCTGAAGCAAAGCCTGCCTTGGTCTGGGTCTGATTGTTGAGGCCTCCAATCTCCAGCCAGTGTGCTTGATATCTTTCTACTAGCGCTTCTCCTTTAATTAAAACAGACATTGAGAGAAGGATGTGGATTAGCAGTACAATAATGTGTTTACTTACAATAATCACAGTGTTTTCTCACAGCTATGACAACAAAAGGAAATTGTTGAGAAAGGTCAAAGGTCATGTTTCTTTTTTCCTTTTCTTTTCTTTTGTGGATGTGAGATTGAATGCAGAGATATTCCAGGTGAATTTGAGATATGCTTTTGTCAGACCTGTTCCAGTGCAACATAAAGTATACAGTTTATATTTAGTGCAGTTAGTTATCCACCAAACTGGTTTCAACAGGTACTGAGAGTTAAACGCTGCCCTCTTCTTTGTACCATCACAAAAAAAAGCGGAAATGAGCATAGGCAGTGTGCAAAATGTAACGTAATGATGTATGCCTGAATAACTTCTGTCAAACCATAGCAGATATACAACACCAGATACATTGGTGCCAAACCATGAAAGATAAAACAGATACTTTATATTTCTGCATTACATATTTTATTTATTTACTGCATCAAAGTATTTCACGTATTTATGAATGTATACTAAATATATGGCTTTTCAATTTCTTGAATATCGAAAATAAAAATAAAAACGGTTTCAGTTAACAGTCAGAGGTGCATATGAAAAAGCATGTGAGTATATTTTATACTGTATTATTCTGCAAGATTAACTGTGCCATTGGTCACAATTTATATTCTGTCAGAACTCAGAGCACAACTTGCTTTTTTCTGAAGCTTATAAATGTGGATGATCTCAATCTTACTTTAATGATTATGGTTTTACATTATTTAATTCTAAAGCTAAAAAACATACAGTAAATGTAAATGTATGAGTGATTTTTCTATTTAATTTCTTTGACTAGTGAGAGTAATGGTATCAAATTGTCCTTTCTTTTTAAAATGCCCCCAGCAGTTCTGAGAGAAAAAAGCTGTTAATTTAATCAAATAAGTGACCTTTTGAAAAAGAAATCAAAGAGGATTCATTAGCTTTAGTAAAGTTTGGCTGACAGCAGCTTTGAAAGGCAGATGCTGCTGCTGTGGCTTCTAATGAGCCAACCCTAATTAGGGAGCAACACTGGAGCCTAGAGAAGGTGGTTGACTAGGAAAGGAGCCAATGGTAAATACACTCTTATTTACTTCCTCTGTGTGTAATGACAGCACACATTTTTAATTAGAATCACAGGAAGGGTAAAGACAAAAAATGTAAATCTTTATGGTAGGTTGAATACAAACACACTACACAACAGGAAACAACAGTACATCACAAGACAGATATACCAGCGACTGCCTCACCCCAACATCACTGATTAGGGTGGTTAGTAAGTGAGGGCAGATGGGGAGAGGGGTCAGACAAAAGCATGCAGTGTAAAGACACAGAAAGCCTGATCTGCAGGTCCTTTAAGCCGTGAAAGGTAAAGGAAGGAGAGAAAAAAAAGCTCCTACATGTGTCCCTTAAGTTGTTGATGTGTGCTTTCAGTCTGACTGGAGGCTATCAGGGTGAGCATGCCAGTCAGCCTCACACTACATGAACACAATCATAACACACAGCTTGGGTAAATATGTTAGAATCCTTGTTTGACAATGTTCAAATACACAGACACATGCGCACACACAAACATGAGCACGCACACACAGTACAAAGTTTAAAGCTAACAATGTGTCAGAAAAGCATAACCCCTGTTAGCCCACTACCACCCTGCCCAACCTGTGATCCTAAATGGCAACAACGGAAATTAAACTAACCTCAGTAAAAAGCTGCTACGAAGAAAGCCCTCCATGTCAGCGTGTGGGGTTCTGGCAGGAAAAATCACAGAGAACCATTTTCACTATTAAACCAGTGATAATCAAGAAGAAGGAGAAAAGAGAGAAAGGGGAGGGAAGAAAGAAAGAAAGAGAAAAAGAAAAAGAAAGAAAAAGACAGAGCATACATCTTCCTCCTATAATAAGATATGTCTTTAATTAAAGCAGAAATATGGCTACGAACCCATCCTCTCTTTTCATGAACTGACATCATTAATTATACCTCTTTGCATCGAGGGAGTGGATTTGCATACAACATCGGTTTGCACTGAGAGCCTGATGATATGTTTGCATCAAATAAACTCTGCCTACTGATCTCTATACAGTCTTTTTCCACGGCTGTGTGCACATATATACATGTACATCCAGCATTGTAACCACAGATCCCAGAGCAGCCCCAGTCTGTTCAGAGTAGCTAATGGTGGTCCAGCTGCAGCTCATGTGTGGCGAGGGTGCTGTGGCTTCTGGGAGCCCGGCCACAAGGGACCTAAGCTGGGACTTACAGCGTCAATGAGGCAAAAGGATGTGGTCATGATGTCACCACTTGTAGGGGTCGTTCAGAAGCCTTACCCACAAAATACTGGAGACACACTGCTAAAAATTACTTACAACAGGTTTCCATTATGCTATGTTATTGGTCTGTATAATATACACTTTTATTGGGTTAAGATTGGGTGGAAATTGATTAGGACTTCCATGTGCTTTGTTTTAAGTGGTAAGCGATTCCAGAGAACTGATTGGTGAGTGGAACGTTTGCCAGTGGTTTAAATTCAAATGCCTATTAGATCTCACAACTATCCTTATAAAAATACTCAGCCACTGAAATATGGCAAGGATGTCTTGCAAAAATATTTGCAGCATTATAACATGTCATTTAATCACTCCATCCTTTTATTAAATTTCATAACTTCGACTGACAGTCTTCAGATCAAAATTCCTCCTCAACACTAATGGAAAGAAAAATACTCCTATTCTGAACTTTTAACACTCTCTCATGCACACTATCATGAATAACACAAAACAGCAAACAGCAAATGACATCTCAGCCCTTAAACACCTTACGTTTGAGTGACATGGGTGTAATTTGGCATTTTGTCCTCTTGCTGTCGTGGCTTATGAGACAAAGCCTCTGAGAGAATGGAAAGAATGAGCTGGGTCCAAGGACACTGTGCCTTTCAGTCTGGCCAGCACTTAGCAAGGCAGTGGATCCACAAGGCCCAGAGGACTCAGCCGAGACTTTTCTCACAATAAGGTGTCTGGGGAGGCGGGAGTGGCATAGCTACGGGCGCTGCAGCTCTGCTCTTTTCTCCACTCAGCTGAGCCCAGCGCACATAATACCATCACCACGCCACAGCACACCAAGCCAGTGACAACGTGAGAAAACAACCGTCAAACAGTGCAGAGCAGATCAAGCGTGTCTCCTCACTTCTCTGAGTGCAAAAAGCCCACATACTCTAAAGCAGGCGCACACAAACTAAAACAATTATCAATCCAAAATGTGAATTCGCTCTGATTTTACAGTATATGCAAACAAATTCTGGTACACATATACATGCACAGCACAGCTACTGCAACCCAGAAATTAGAAAGATGAATAGAAATGGTATTGAGTTTGATGCAGAAAGAAAAGAGTGCTTTGTTCATCCTGTCAATGGTTATGCAGTGGCAGGATGAACAGAGCACTCTTTTATTATGTGAGTGTATGTTTATTTATTTTAACGCCACCTGAATCCCTCAGCAGACCTGCTCAAACAGTTAAGTAGCAGCAGAGAAAATGAAATTAGGCTATGCCCAGTTTCTATCTTTATCTTTGGTCTTATTCCACAACTCTTGTTCTTTCACTCTGTGTGCTTGTGTTTCCTCAGCTGTGCCTGCTGTCCACAACAGTCCCATTGTGGTCAGAGACAACTGAACTTGGAAGCAAAGGTGCGGTTTGGAGAGCAAATGACCAAACTCAGGAAAAAGTGACCAAGCCACATTGTATTTGCTCTTCTCAGAAAACAAAAAAACAAGAATGTCTTTGAATTAAGGCTAGTCCACAATTCAAGGGCAGGCTTTTTTGGTTAAGGAGAAGCAGGGAGGGTAGACATCACTAAGTTGGCCTGGATTAGTCTGATCAGCACAGCAGCCCTTTCGAAGAATGAGCCTCTGCCAAAAGCTGCCTCTGCCTAACCAAGTCTCCCACCATCTGCAACAAATGTGCTCTATTAAAGCAGTACCATATGGACAACAAGCTAGCTATTAACACGGCTTCAGCACATCCCCTTAACCTAGCCCAGATTTCAAACTTCCAGTCAAATTGACTGCTGATTTAATGCATCGCCAGCAGCCATGTGGGTCTTGGCACGAGACAGAACTCTCAGCCTTCAGTCATTAACAGGCTCACGTAGTAAGCGGCGCACAGCGAGACACAGAAGTTAGCTACACAGATCCTACCAGTAACTACATCCCAGGTTACTTGTTATATCCCTTAACGGAATCCATATGAGAAAACATAGCAATATCCAAAGAGGAGGATACAGAGAGCAAGAGTCTGCACTGATCCAGGAACTCCAACTTTTCTTAAGACAAGTAAACCAGGGCTCAAAACACTCTATTGTACAGAGTGGAAACAAGCTTATGAAGCAGCTCTACCCACAGAGTGGCACCCTAACTGGTGGCTTATGTCTCAGTTCTTCCACAGTGATGGAGAGTGAATTTGCTCCCTCTGCATGGATCCAAAATGGCAGTGATTAACCCTGCAGGGTGTGAGGGGTGTGTGTGTGGGGGGGGGGCTCTTTAATCCCTGTGGGCCGGGCGGCCATGTTGACGCCTCTCCCCTCTCTGAGTCATTGGGGAACCCACCCACCGTTGACAAAGCCATGCTCTCTTCTCCTCGACCATGACGCCACGGCTATGAGCCCTGCTCTACGACCCAGAGACAACACACACACACACCAAATCAGTTACAGTTCTATGGTTTTAACCCGACTCCAAAGTTCAGTAAATACATTTTGTTTGTTTATCTTTTCTCCTCCTGTCTCAGCTGCTTAGATACTGTGCATAATTAGAGTGGAAACACATTTCTTCTATTAGAAGCCTGAATGTATACAGAGCTGTGGACTTACAGAGACTAAGTCTTAGCAAAAGTCAGAATACAGTTATATTTTATATTTAGATGTTAATTATTAACCAATTTTGTTCTTCATGATAACAATATGCCTGCCTGTACAGACCATTATACCAGGCCTGTACAGATTTTTTTTTTCAATGAACAGACAATTGTGATTTCTTTACAGAGTGAAAATCAATAGCAAGCCTGGTTTGAAATTATATTATGATTATCAGAGTTCACATTGGATCTGCTATGGATTTGATTTATTTTAACTCTTGAACATGGAAAATAAGATCATTGTTGTCTGTCAGTAGTGTCCCTATGCAAATTAAAGTGATAAGCTAAAGACTGCCTGATGACAGTCTAATTAAATAAGTCTTTCAGTAGAGCAATGGCATGTGTGAAAAGGTACTGTTGGTTCGCGAGGAGGGAGATCCAGAGAGGGGGAAAAAAGCTGTCCAAGCAATCCCAACATCCCAGCAGACATCTTTGCGCCAACTCAACACCCAGTCACATGAAATATGGTGATACCTGGTCCAGCACGTGTCCACACACACTGACATATTTGGATTTACACCAACTGTACAGTGTCGTACACACACATGTACACACACTATGTTATCTTTACTAGTGTCCCATTGACCCCCTCCCCCAATCCCCTAACCTACACACACACACACACACACACACACACAAACATGCGCGCACACACACACATACTGCACACACACACACACACACACACACACACACACACACACACACACACACACACCTCAGTTAGAGCTGCCAGATGAGTAGTGAATTAATTTGTGTGAGCCACTCCAACATTAGGAAGGTGTGTTGAAAGGTGTCTGCTCATGTTTCAAATTAAACGCGCTGCTGGTCAGCATTAGCACCTCGCCACCCGTCGGCAACTGACACTTAGGGGGATGGGAGGAAGGAGGGGAGCCCATCCGCCGTTCACACTGGAATAATTAGAACATGTCAGGAAGAATTAATTTCCTCATTTTTCAAAAGGATACACAGAAATTACCATGTTATTATATGACAGGGTCCCTGGGAGGATTGGATTAAATTTGATTTCTTGTGCAGCCCACACAACAAATTAAAGTCATAAATAAGATGGAAAGAAGCGGGGCACAGAGCATATGTTTATGGCAATGAGTGAAGCCAAGGGACCAGAAACAACTATCTTCATTTCATTTTATTTAAATCAGGACGACACCGTGTGTCTGAATGACAGCAGTTGCTAATGGGTCGAGATTAGAGGCTTCTTGATATTAACACAGAGATCAAACAAATTCAACTAAAAAGCAATGGAACGTACAGTGTGTGTGCTACTAGATGAGCCTATTCTGCACAGAATGACTTGCTTGATCCAGGTCTTATCTTACCACAAATTAACTTATTTATTTTTCTTTGTCTACTGATTTCTTACTTATTTACATATTCAGCTTTTCCTTTAAATATCACATATGCCACAGACAGAGTATAAGCCTGTTTGAGAGTTTTAGGTAGCAACATTTCATCCTGTCCAAGTCAGTCAAACCCCATTCATTTTGCAGTTAACACTCAACAGAAAATGTGAGTGTCATACTGACGGACAAATGACACAAATGCCAAGTATAGGACAACGGCATTTGGAAACTGACTATATACAAATATTTACCTTTGTATCTGTATTAAAAACAGATTATCCATCATACTGTATGATTTCCCAGAGAGGATAAAAGCACCACAAATGAAAAAACAAAGCCTCTGAAAAGAGGAATAAAGGACAATGAAATTAGATCTCCTATTTAAGATTAGATACATCCCAATTTAAAGAGCATATTCAGCTGACCCAATCTAAGAACACAATACTGGACACCATCTCTCTTCTCGGTGCCCAGATTCGACTGTTGCAATTTAATACCGGCTTGCCTGGGAAGAGTTTTTCAACTCTTTCAAAATGGGCCGTCATTAGACTCTAGCACTCCCCTGGGCACCACAAACTTTAAATAATTTGCGAATCAATTAACTGGCTACTCTCAACGCAACAGGGATTTCACACTCCAGGGTCGTGGTGCATTATCAGTTGGAGACGATTCATGGCGTTTTGGGAGAAAAGTTCATGGTTGAAATCATTAATTCATTTTACCGGACTTTTAGTTATGCATTACTTTCCACAGCTGGGGTAGCAAGAAGATTGATGGCATGTTCTTTGGTCCTGTTTTCTGCCGTATATAGCCACTAGGTGAAACTCTGTCCTACAGTACAGGGTAACATACCTCGAAAACCAGGACAGCAGCCAAGTCCATATTAGGTTTTTTATTCTAGAATGAAATAAAGTCCATCAAACCGTCAAATAATGATACAAATAATAAACTCAGAGGTCAGCTCCTTTTCATGTGATTAAATATAGACCACACTTAATCACAAACTGTAAAAAAGAGCCCAGACAAGAACCCACCTAATTAATTTGCCAACACTAAAAGCATATTTTAGCATTGGTCATTTATGAGTAATACAAGCTATTAATTGCATGCAGAGTTTAGGAAGATGGAGGATCAACTTTATGGGGTGGCGTGTTTACATTCTTGCCATGTAATGATGTGCAAAAATTTGTTTTCCAAATTCGCACTGGGATCCTCTGAAGCAATCGAGGCTGATGAAATTAAAATCTTTGTTAGGTGGTTTTTGTCAAGCAGCCTGTGATAAGCAACATATTGACCTTAATCACTGAAGGGTCAGTGGGCTGAAGAGGCCCATTTGATAAATAATGGATGACGAATAACCATTCAAAGGTTATTCATTTTCATTTTACAGTGAAGTGCTGTTTATTTCATTTTGACAAAATGTCTCCCCTGCCGCCTCCCCTTGAGTGGTGCCATCAATAGTGGGATGAGAGCCGTGAGACCATGAGGCTATTGCTTATTAGATAAATGGCACATACTAACAAAGACTGTATGGCCTCTTCAGATGGTCCAACATATCCTCAGGTGTCTCCAAATGAGATTGCAGGCGTGTAATTAAACTTGTTCTATAAGTGCTGCAGACACAAACTAAATTACCTCCGGTCATGTTTTGAGATCAATTAAACCTGTAGGTCAAAGGAGCTCGATTTCGGATAGTATGAAGTTCCAACTTAAAGGTGTTGTAGGTAGGATTGCGAAGATCCAGGACTTAGCCAAAAAATGTTAACATCAACAACTTCTCAGTCCCTCCCCCATTTCCACTAAAGCCCAAAACGGTCTCCTAAGCCCCTCCCCCCACAAGGGAGAATTAATGTGTGTTGACTGAGCAGTGATTGACATGCAGTTAGTGATTGACACGCAGTTAGAGACTGCCCCGGCCCTGATTGGTGCATCTGAACAGGGAGCGGTGGGTTTTTGCAAATCGCACTACTTTTTACCTGCTTCATGTAGTTCTACTTGAACATAGGGTCAGTTTCAGCAAATATGACAGAAAGTTAGTTTTATAAGTCTTACCTACTGCATCTTTAATGTTACTGAAGAGCAGGATGGCAGTGAATGCTAGCCCACTACGGCTTCATGTGTATTTTCTTTTATAACAAATACTAACTGGTGCCTAATAGCATTAGAAGTGATTTAATAACATAACCATTAACACTTGTAACTTAAGGAGGCAATGTGCTGTATTAGCTACCTGAGAAGGAGCAGTTTTAGCTGGACCAGCAGGGGGCAGTAGACATAACACAGGTAGATTATTCATATCCCGTTAAGTATTCACAATTTTTGTTATTCATTTTCAAACAAGCATATAGGCTTGAGACGTTTCTTGCTGCGTGGGGATGTTTTTCTATACTCTAGCTAGTTTTGACAACAACATTGATGCAGCTAATACTTAAACATAGAAAACTATAGGCAATTTCTCACTGATTTGCAGCAAACCATGTTAACCGTCTTAGGCTCCTACTGTAGTAGGTAACTGGGATCTTTACATGTACATTTTTTATTAAAATTAGTGAAGCTAGGGTATGTTACATTTTTATAAAACACAACATCTGGTGTCAGGTATCTCAACTTACTCAGAAAGTTTTAAAAGGAAAGCTGCAGCAGGTTGATAAAGTAAAAGATCCGGTATATATATGTGTGAGCACACCAGTAGTTGATTATAGCTAATATTAGTAGTCACAGATGTATTGTTCATGATATTTTGTCAATGTTCTAAACAAAAACCGGCATATTCTCAATGTGGTACATTAACTGAAAAGTGTTTATTGCCGCCATTGTCTGTTGTTATTAGACATCTGTCAACAACATGTGCAGTAATGTCTTTTGATGTGTGTGCCCAGTGCTTTTAATAACTTTGATTAATTAGATGCTCTATTTATGTTCATCTGACTGAGTGTCATAGTACGACCATTTTACGAGTTTATGCCATTCACAACAAAGTCAACAAAACTGTGCAGAAATAGCTGGCTGGTAGACAGGTGCATGTTCATCTGAGTGGAAGACTGTGTGTGGTGTGAAATGGCATGATTAAACAATGGTAAATGGCCATGAACTTTGAATTCAGAGAGTTATTGAAGAGCTCCTCAACCATTTTAATTTGACTCCCATGATATCTCCAACTGACATTTGAAAGAAAAGAATTATATCAATGAAGTTCCTCACCTTTATTTGCTTAATATCTATAAAATTTTTATTAGAAAACCTGCACGAGCAGCTGAGCAAAGCTTGTTTAAGTAATATTTGTGTAGATGCAGAGAGGACTGTAGTATTCTCTATTCTGCTTTCTTTTCTTTTTTTAAAGCAAAATGGTGCATTTCATAGTTTTACTGTATTTTCTTTTAAAACATTCCACTTTTAAAGCGACATATATTGGTTGCCCAGAGTTATACAAAGGTTGCCCGGGTTAAACGCAGGTCTGAAACTGCTATGGAGGAAAAAGATGAGTATGCTTTCCTATAGAACCTACACGATTAGTATGCAGTCGACTTGCAGACAAAAGACTTTTCTCCAAAGGCTGATGTGTATTTTCTCTACTGTGGGAAAATGTTTTTTTTGTTCTGTAAGGCTTTAAATAGCCATTTAGATACTGGAAAGCCTAAATTTGACCTTAACATTGCAACTCAAAGTGGATCATATCACACAGGGAGCAATAAAGTGTAAAAGAAGAAGAAAGAAAAAATGTATCCTGAATAACCACAACACAATACTGAAGTAGAACAAAATATAAGTTGGAGGATATAATGTTTAAATAGTCTGTGAGTAACTGTGTCCCTATATAACTGTCTAATTGTGCATACATTGTATGCCTATCCAATTGTCCACCTCATTTGATGCAGGTGTTCAGTGTGGGTGAAAGACAGCGGGGTGTATGAAACATGTGGCAAGACAGAAACAGCCGAAGGGGCAAATTGATACTTACAAAAACTGAAAGACTCAATCCCCAGCTTCCAGCGATCACTGGTCGGTTGATTTTGAATTCATGTAAAAACCTGAAATGTAAGCAAAAAGAAGACAGAAAAGGGTTGTTTTTAAGTGTGTCCTTGTATGCAACATCATATAATTGTTTATAACTGTATAAATATCTTGCATTTGATTAAAATTCCACCAACAAGGCAACATATACATGTGGTTTTTAAGGAGTTTAAATATCTTTTATTTGATTAAAAGAACACCAGTGAATTTGGAACATGGTTAAAATCAACAAGGGCGTTAGATAACTGTATTTACCGACATCGAAACAAATAAACAGAGAACAAGAGGAAGAGAATTGAGGCCATAGTGACTGTTGGCTGAGGGTCAGAGTCTCCACAGCTGTGCTAATGTAAAACAGCTTTGTTAGTGTTTGACCTCCAGTACTCAGCTGTCACCAATGGGAATCTGTCCTAGATGTTTAAAATCTACTTCTCTGCTACCTCATTAATCTGTCTTCCAGTTGGTGGGTTCAGATAATAAACAGCTTTCATATAAAATGGTTGTTTTATTTAATTTTGCTTTCTTTCATCAAGCACTGCCTGCTAATGATTTATTTAGGGGCCATGCTCTACTAGTTTCAGCATGTCTATTGAAGTGCTGCAACTCAAGAGCTTTGTTAGAGAACGCACACATTACCAGGAAACTCCAGTACAATATACACTTAAGTCTGTGTAAGTGCATACACTTTTTTTAGAAGAAATGACAATAGAGAGAAAAACACTCACTGATCAGGCCATCAAGCTCGAGGGATGGAAATTCTGTACGCTCAGTCATGTTCATTTTCTCACATTATCTTGTTTTTCACAATAAGCCAAGATCTCATTACCAGCTGATTTATACAATTAGTCTGCCTCAGCACTGCCAATTAAACAAGGTCAAGGGTTTTTTAAAGGTCACGCTTAACTGATCTGTCACTAATTTGCGCTACAGCACCTCAGTCTCCCAACGCCGGGGTCAATAAACCACCATCAGCAAGACCAGATAAATGTACCGACTACCACTGCATTGTCAGAGCACAGCACGAAGTCTGCTATGTGGAAGGCTGGAGGGTTAACAGAATGAGCCAGATAAAGGCAGGAGTTGCAGACAGGTCTGAATGTGTATAGCCTTGAGGCTGTAGTTGACAATGGGGAAGAGGGGACCCAGGTGACCCCAGCTGAAAGGAAAGCTGTTAGATGAATAGCACCTCAGAGTTTAGTCTAGTCCTGCTCTCTACTGTCTCGTGACTGAGAGGAATGGCGTGCTAATCTCTCTTGCACTACTCTGACCTTAAAAACATTGATATTCTGCCTAAGCGACAATTTATGTTCACTAAAAGAATTGGCCTTGCATGGTTGGCAAACATGGTTGCATGCAAAATCTAGTCTCCAGGAAATTAGAGCTAAGACAAAGGAAAATACTGAGCGGCAAGCAGCTACCACACAAAGTATGGCCAACGAAGAGACGCTGGCTGGGCACAGCAACCTCTATCTGAGGTGGCAGAGCTCAAAGATTCATTGTAACGAAGATTTGATCTGAATAGAGTTACCAATGCAGTAAAAAGAATCGGAAACTTGAGATCAGAACACTGCCCACAGTAAAGCCTTGAAAGACTAAACCAAAGAGCTAAACTTGTTAAAAACAAAGTTTACCAACCTGTTGGAGGCACATAGTAGGAAAAATAATTGACATTAAAAATAATTATCATACATTATCCAACTGGTTGCGAAGTACTGTATGGTTCGCTGATGCATTTATTGTGGTACTGTCCTTTTGTTAAGCTGTATTGGTCGGATATTACTGAAAACTTGAAATGTTTTCCTAATATAGATATCAAACCTTGTCCAGTAACTTGTATGTTAGGTGTGAAAATGGCCATTGTGCAACGAAATATTGTATTATAGCACTGGCCTTCTTATCGGGATCATCTTAATGAATTGTATTACAAAATATGAATAAAAAAAAAAGAAATAAAGTCTACTCCGGCCTCTCAAATGACACACACTATTTCACTGTTCACTCCAGCTGCAACCACCCACTCCTGTATTCACAAACACACACACACACACACACACACACACACACACACACACACACACACACACACACACACACACACACACACACACACACACACACGGATGGTAATTCAATAAACCAATCTGACTATAGACTTAATTCCTGTTGTGCCTAAATAAATGAGAGCTCTTATAATTACAGAGAGTATACATTAACAAACCTTTGAATTCATGATCTGATGATAATTGGGAACAATGAGGTAAATAATAAATGGGGAAATGTATTCCTTATTCATTGGTTATTTAAGTTAATTATTTGTCTGAGGGAGAAAAAAACAAAGGAATTTATAATTGCAAATAATGAGAGAACCCAAATGATATTATAATGAAGCAAATGTAGTAATCCCTGTGGTGTAATAAGAGTCTGTGTCAACTGGCCTATTGTAGCTGCATGTAGCAGCTTTTTTCCTGCTGTGAATTAGACCTACAGGCAGGAAACATAAAACAGGCACTCCCCATTCCTAATTAGAGTATCTGGGACTTATTAAACACAATTTCAGTCAATCCCAAATACAAATTATTAGTTTTACCACATTTTTCTAAATAAATTGTAAACACACTTAAATTATATATTTTCCATTATTATTCCATTATATATCTATATATAAGTTAGAGACATAAACTGTTGACAGGAAAAATAAATGTGGCACAAGTGAACAGCCACAAAGACGTTTCTGTTAAAATAATATTACACTGAAAATACTGGAGGTTTAGCTCTCAGATATAAACATCCAAACAGACTGATGTAGCTGACATCAAAGGAGCAGGGACAGAGAGCTCACAGCCACCTGTGGCATTTCTCTCAAAGAGTGGCCTTTTCTCTAGCTTTGGCTGGTCATAGCACACACTCGAAAATGCACACATGCGCACACACTGAAGTCGCCACAAAAGCTTTCATATGCAGCGAAGCAGAGTCGAAAATTATAGCATCACTTGCAGTGCTAAAATTTGTCGGGGAAAACACACACACACACACACACACACACACACAATCACACAATCTTTCTGTAGCTAAATTCAGTGAAGACAGAAACCATTTGGTTTGTGCTTGATGAAATTGCAGTGAAACTAAATTGGGGACACCAATTGGATAAGCTGTCCCTGATCCACGCTGGTTTGAAAATCCAAAATTTGTCCCGAAATTTGCTATAGTTCAGACACACACACACACACACAAACACACACCTACACACACACACACGTAGGCATTTTGTCTGGGCAGAACACTATCATTGCAGAAATGTGGAATTTACAGTGGGTATAATATAAGGTTAACTCATTCACTTGTACTTAAACCTCCCACGTAGAAACTGCTTGTGTATCTTTTATATTACACATCAAACAAACTGCTGGAATTGCCATTTCAGCTGAAGCCTCTTGTACAGTACGTAAAGGAAAGCAGTTTTTACAATCACAGCTCAGAAAGATTCCCTTTCCAATCATCTGAACCTTCAAATTCCAGGCATGTGTTCATGTACAGTGTGGGCTACGCTTGATTTAATTTTCCCTGACCATAACAGTGAGTTGTGTTTTTCAACCATCATGTGATAGTGGCTCAGTATCAATAGACAACATCACCACAACTGTACACAGCACAGGGCAGACATTGACAACTACTACATGTGGGACATGTTTAAATTGTATGTATGTTTGCATGCCTGCTGCATACATGTATGTAAATACACATTTCACCATGTGTAGTTTTGTGTGTATATGCTTGAGGCAAGCCAAAACTTGTACTTCAACTTCTGTTTGGAATTCATCCAGATCTGCAACATGTTTTAAAAAAAAAAAAAATCCAATCCTCCATTGCAAATCCTCTCTCTCTCTCATGCGTCCAAACACACTAAAGTAGGAATTTTGCAGAGTTAGTTATTTTGACAATAGAGGTAATCTATGCCATCAGCAGGCTGCTCTCTACCTGGATGCTGTGTGGTTATCTCTGCAGAAGCAGCAGCCACACAGTCAGTCAGGCCGGGGACTGCATGGGGGAGTTTGGGATGCAATGAGGTGAGGCTATAACAGTGGTCCCAGGGGAAATAGGGAAATGGGAGGAAGAGGTTGGGGTGGGAGGGGGGGTGAAGCGCAGAACATTCTGCCACAGAAGGGTCTGATATAGTAATTGAACACATGTGATTGTCTGTTAAATATCCAGTTTCATAAAGTCAATCCTCTCTGCAGTAGCATCATCTGTGAAATATGAAACGACAGCTCCTGTGCAGTGAGTAATCACCATAACCGGGAATGAGAAGACATTGCTGGTCAGGAAACAGCTAGCGTTCAGGTAGACTGTGGACACTTTGGCATAGATCGTTTGTGGATTCATTGTTAGCTCATAGATTAATTCACTTCCTACTGGTAAAATAAACCACGGACAGCCAAGGACAAAAAAAAGAAGTCCAGTGCTGCGTTGTTAGAAAGACAAGCTGTATTTCTATAAGAAATCCACCATATCATTGAGTTATTTGGTGTTGGAAACAGGTCAATCACGTGCAAACAGCTGTTTCATGCTCCAGCGCACCGTTAACTTTCACAGGCTTGCAAATCTCTCTTCTGTCCTCATTTTATCTTTGCCCTCTGCCTGCCTTAAACTGCCTTTTTTCTGTCTATGGTTGATCCTGTCCTGTCGCTGAACTACAACAGACTAGACTCTCACAAAATGTCTAGCACCAATGTGTCAGGAATGACGACCAGAGCGTCACACCAGTGAAAATATCTTGGTTGAGAGTGAAACAGTGAGCGGTATTTTGGCAGAGCTGAAGTGCAATAGTGTCAGAAAAGAAAATCAGCAGCTATTATACCCAGAGTTTGTTGCAAGCAATAGCCTGATACAGATACAGTGCTGTGGCTGAACGAGGCTTTCATGTGCTGTTCTGCAAATACACTGTCTGTCATTTCCTCTGCGTCAAATAACAAGAATAAAAGTCTATTTACTGAGCAACTGGGTTGAGGCAGGGTGAAGGGAGAGAATCGACCAGCAAATAGAATGTTATCCTCCACAGTGGATGGCATTCGGTCCCCAGTGCTCCTAACAGGCAGGCGTGCAACCTATCAATTCTCTTTGATGCTCTCTCACATATTCTTCACTCCAAAGACTGTAAAGACAGAGAACACAGAATAGGCTTGTCTTTTTGCACACTGATGAGACCTCTTTTCTTAACTTCCAAGATATACACATATTTCCTTTTCCTTTTTTTTTTTACTTTCTCAGTTTCTTTCTTATTCAGTGTGGGGTTTGCGTATTTGTGTATGTTGGGGGCAGGGGTATGAAAACAAGTCTTTCCCTCTCTCCCAGGTAATGTGTTTATTTTCCTGGACCCATCTTCTAGTTTTCCTGCGTGGTGGCGTTTCTACCCTCTTATCGCCTGGCCCTCACGGGGCACTTTAGCCCCTCAAATCCTGTTCACCACATACTGGTTTTAGAATCTGTGAAATGAGTGCTAGAGAAGCGTGGCCACAATGTCTGCCTGTGTTGCTACTGGACTCAAATGTGCTTGGTGCTTTTTTGTCCAGGGAGATGCATTAATAGAAGTTTTTAACACCTCAAAGGAGGCTGGGCCTTTGTGGAGCCACACTAGAGAAGCCTGCCAGTCTCCCGAGGAGGCAGACACACTGAGTGCTGCAGGACTAAGAGCTAGAGGAGCAGAATCAGCAGGGGCATCACTCTGCTTTGGGCACCAGGCAGACACACACATGTACACCCACATATACTGTATGATTGCACATACATAGCGCACATACGAACACATGCACTCACACACACAAATATTACAACGGTTGGAATGGCATGTTACAACTATCTCAAACACCTGTAAACATAACATCAAATGGACATATGTCAAATATATTATAACAGTTGTATTATATTTCCAATCTGATCAATCAACCAACAGCAAATTCCTACATCGTTTACACATCTAACACATGCACTGTAACCTAGTTACATGTAGAAGAAGAAATAATATAAGAAATAATTCATTTGAATAAAACAGCGTTTCCACCAGTTAAGATACAACATACAGTAGCTAACTGTAAATAGATTAATATGTGATTGTACAAACACGTTCAATAAAGATGACAAATGCAACCAGCACAACAAGCACTGCCATTTCCTACTTATTGATTTCAGCTCCAATGTTTGAAAATAATTTCCTCATTTCCATCCCAATTTTCCTTATTGAAATTTTTTTTTTATTCCCGAGTACAGCCCAACAGCTGGCATTTACAATCAGTCTTTATGCTGTTTAGATGTCTACAATAAGCATTTAGATGCAAATATCTCTGCCTTGTACAAAGGAATCGCAACTTCTGTCAGAAGCAACACAATCAACCTGCAATTGTCTCCTGGCTCCAAGTGGTTTCCAGTGACAAGGCCTAAGCCGTAAGCATCTGTATTCAAATGATTCCCTATTTCAGGCACGGTTTAGTGTGGATATTTTCCAACGGTACTGCACTGAAAATCAATCACATGGTGAATTAAACCAGAAAGGAAACGACTGATCCATAAATGATCAGGTTACAACAAGGCATTGGTGTCCGCAAATTATTCAGTGTTTTCCTTATTCGAGGAGAAGCAGCGACGCGCTATTTGATAGCGGTCTTTTCCACCAATGACTTTTATTACTCTCGCACATTTTTCGATCTGCAGAGGCAGGCTTAAGTTGGCAATAATTGTTTTAGCGGCGAGCTTAGCAGAATGCAGGCAGACAACTTTAACTAAGGCCATGTGGGGAGCTTTGTAGCATGTAACAGAGTAAAGAAAGTCTGGGCTGCAGTGTTCTCAGAAAAGGTAGGACTACAGTTGCTATGTTTGTATTCCATGTTGAAAAACCTTTATCTTTCATTGATATAACACTGTACTGTACAGCATTTCAATGCATGTTTCTATGCACCCTGCTAAAAAGTTGACAAATAAGTGATACAATTTGTAGTCTCTTCTCTGATGAAATACTAAACCAATTAAACGACTGATTAAAACAGAGCACACACACACACACACACAGGACAACTCAATTTACTTGAAAACTGACTGAAATCTTGACTAAGATTTAACGGTCATATACACTAAATAAATAAAAAGCTAAGCCTGTACTGTAGTGCATGTGGCCATGGTGTAAATCTAATACCGATGAGGGCATATGCTTTGCTTCGGCTCCACTGGCCCCTGTACAGCCATTTTAACAATTAACATTATAACCTCTGTTTTTTATTTTTTATTTACAGTTGCAGAGGTCATTTGTCTTTTTTTTGAAACCCACAATTAATAACAGCGTTTGCAAATGCAAATGAGTCCATTTAGGGGGAGGGAAAATGATCAGTTTGAGAATATTTCTGCCTTCTTAATCTTCTTAAGAGGGAAATGATTTAAAAGGAGGACACAAATCTCCAGTGACATGGCAGGAACTGTAGGGCACTTTCCTCTCTCTCTCTCTCTCTCTCTCTCTCTCTCTCTCTCTCTCTCTCTCTCTCTCTCTCTCTCTCTCTCTCTCTCTCTCTCTCTCTCTCTCTCTCTCTCTCTCTCTCTCTCTCTCATGCCCCCCAACCCCATTTCTCTCTATCTGCCTAATTTACCTCTCCCCCCTTGTTGCCCTGTAGAGGTGGAAGGGCCAGGAGTAAGGGACAAGACGCTCAAAGCAGGGCTCCACTTGGCTTGCCCCCCCACCTTCCCCCCCAGAGGAAACAAATGTAGTGTTTGAGCAACTGATCACTAGTATAATTGAGTTTAACACTCCTTTTCTGGATTAACAAAAAGAGCCTTTCAAATAAAAGGTCAAATTACCTCTTCAGTCAGGCAATAAATAAGTCAAACAAGGTAAGAGGTTCCTGCCAGCTTATGTTAGTGGCAAATTTAATTAGCGGAAATACAGGAGGCTCTTCCATTCCATACTGCAATGAACAAAAGCAGCATTGGAGTCCCAATTGTACAGCAAAGGAAAGAAAAAATCATTACTTGGTTAATTAATCTCATCATTTAAACTCACATTTCACAGACTTACTCTATTGGTGCGAATGTATAATAATAATAATTTAAGAAATACAGCCTTAATATTATAATACCACTAAGATACCCACAGAGATTTTGCAAATAACGAAAATGGGGGGGACTTGAGTCTGGATACGGTTCATGGCCATACGTCTGCACACTTTTTAATGCATGATTTTACTCCATCATGTAAGGGATCCTGTAGGCTCATTGTCAATTAATTTGCAGCACAAGGAAAGAAAATGTGCATAAAGTAAGGCTTCAGTCTGGACTGGAGGCACATAAGGTGGCTAAACAACGCACAGAACAAGGGAAAGAGAGAGAGACAGAGAGAGACAACACTGCACTACACCCAGCTAGCTACAATGTGGCCTTTGTGACATAATGCACTCTGCACAGCAGATTGTGGAAAATAATCCAAAATTTACTGGTTTGCATATCCAGCAATAACAACTGACATCACAACCTGTGCCATATATGCCATGTTTCTGGGCACATTTTACATTTACTGGAGAATGAGGGGGGTAAGGAAAACATCGTCAAGCAGTTATTATATTCCCATCATGTCCTGGGAGCCCATTACAGCATGGCACAAGCAACGGTAAAACTGAGAAACTCAGCAGGCAGAGCGCTGGGGAGCACTTAGACTCAGAGTACAAACCTACTGCGCACTGTTAACTGCTGGAGAAAGATGTAGTTCAAACAAACACTTTGCACCTACAGATTATGTGTATTTAAATTCTAGTCATTAAGGTTTAGTTTGGTCCTTCAAGTGTTTAGTTTGCTTCTATATGTTACTATTAGTGTTAGACCAATAACCTTCAGGTATCTTTGCAGAGCATGAAAAAAATTGTGAAGAAGAGAACGCAGTAGAAGAGCAGGAGGAAGAGGCTCTAGTGTGGCTGTTTAGAAAATAGTAACATTAGGTTAATTGTGCTGAAAACACGACAGGTGGGTGACATGAAAGATCATGGTGTTTTATTCACTTGCCCAACATATGCTTTTCATTATTCTACAAGAAAAACTGACATTGCTCCAAGCAAAAGAAAGAAGGCTCTCCATGGCCACTACCACTCACCGCAAACTAGTTTTCAAGTATATCTTACATTACATATTAGTATACATTTTAAAGCTGAGTATGCTTTGAACATTCCATTGGGACAAAATGAAAATGTAAATAGATTATATTGCGTGTCCAAACATGAATTAAGTGCTGCAAGGTAAGTAAGATCTATTTAATAAAAGAAAAACACTTTTCAGGATTATTTTTCTCTGAATATAACAGACGTAAATTTCAATTGAATGAGCCCCGCAGCCTTTTAAATAAAACTAGCTGACTGGTTCCTACAACCTTTAGAAATGTCAGTTAAAATTTACACTGAATTAAACATATAAATAAATGTGCTGAAATATGTGACTTCCATCCAGCTAAAAAAAAATTCACAGCTGTACTATTTCAATGTTTAAATGGCAAAATAATATTTACAAAGAACTGCCGTGTGTGTGTGTGTGTGTGTGTGTGTGTGTGTGTGTGTGTGTGTGTGTGTGTGTGTGTGTGTGTGTACGTGTGCTTGTGTCAGTGCATGTGTGCATGTATGTGTCCATATACGTGTGCATGTCTGCAATTCCAAACGGCCCCCTAAACGTGGTTTTGGGCAGACTGTGGCCTAACAGTAAAATGTTGAAATTGGAAAAAATATTACCCTTCTTTCTCTTGAATAGCCGAGAGATAAGCACCCTTAGCAATGAAGCCAGTGGAGTTTAAGGTTATTATGAATACCTCTCAGAGCGCAAAAGCATGTACTGTAGAAATCAAAGGGAGTAATAGGCAGGTAAGCCTGTGTCATTTTAAGGAGGAAGTCAGTTGTGAAATTGTAAAATCGCAAGGCCCGGCTGACAATCTCCTGCCCTCAGAACACTCCCATAAATGATTTCTAATGGCAGTTGCTATCACATATCTGAAAAAGTTAGAAGTTTGTGAGGTGAAAAGAAAGAAAGTCCAATGCTAATCTTTCCATTCATGAAGACGAATAATAATAATAAGACAATTTATCTCTTTGATTAAACCCTCTGAAGTTCACAAGAATGTGTGATTCTGTGCTGGTGCCCTAAGCTTCCCAAAGTAGACCTGGATTTGCAGAACATTCCTCATGGTTTCATGTTCAACTGGCTGTGAAAGTCTGAAGCATTACCCTTACATGCCGGACAGAGACCATAAACAACTGAGGTGGTCATCTTCATTTATTATTATTAATATTATTATTATCATTATGTTTGGGATACAAGAGCTGTTCATCAAATGTTTGAATTCCTACATGAAGCAAGTGCACATATACTCACAGAAAACATCAGCTGTAGCAGCATATTCAATTGTATATCTTCTGCCTAATAGCTTAAGTTGTAAAGCTCCTCTGCTGTAGATCTGCTGTAAAGATGATATCATAACACGACTGCTCCTAGGCAGCCCGGACTCTGTAGCAAAACACACACAGGCTCATGCATACTGTGCTATTTCTCCTCTGAATATTCATCCATGTTTCCACATCATCTGCAGGTCTCCTAATCACAGTCACTTCCCCTTTAATCACAGAGCTCTAATTAGGTCCTAATAAACCATTTTGCCGTCCTCTTGGATCGCCTCTGTGTCACTCACACATCAAACCAAGAAATACTATATTAAGGGGCTGTCAACCTCAAAGCAAAGCTCCTCCAGCAGCAGTGATACAGATACTGCAGGCACACCCTCTTACACTAATTGAAATTATCGAAAGCTCCGCTTGCATGTGACACTTGGCCATGTCTGAAACCGTGGCCTGAAGTACAGCAGTCAAAAGCATGATGGTTGTGCCAGCACTGTGGCTCTACTGCGTTCTCTGATGTCAGGTAATTGTTTAAACCTGAGTGGATATGGCACAGGGCCTCATGCTGCCTGTTCTGCCAAGAGAAAAAAAAAATTGCTAGCACTTTTCTCTTCTGTTTCTTCTTCTTCTATTTTAATTCAGTCCAGCATGGGCTTCAGGGAAAGCCTCAATGATTCCATGTTCATCTTGAAGAACCAGTGTTGGAGATGATGATCACTGACCACAAGTTGATAATGATGACTGTTTAATTAGAAGCCTTTCTTTGGCCTGGCCACAACCCAAACTCCTCCACCCTGCAGATGGTAACCAATAAATTTAGCTTTGCTGAGGATGAGGAGGAACATTGTACCTCCCCAGTTTACCCTCAACCCCACCCCTAACCAAAAACATAAAGCCTTTCTCCTTGCTATCACAAAAAACGCAACCATAGCCCTGCTTCACGTGCATATGTACGAGCAAGCATCTGACTGGGATGGTGTCTTCTACAGCTTATGTCCATATGCATATCATTTGCAATACGTTTGAGGAAATGTAAGGCTGTAAGATTGAAGTTATATTCATTATTGTTTTTAATTCCATCTTTTTTGGAAGTTTCAGATTTGTATTAACCTACATTTTTACATTAACTGTTGCGGCAAAGAGTTTATTGCCAATTGTCTTTGCCACAATATCCACTCCTTGCAACTAAAGCATAATTACATTTATGATTTTTGTTTAGGCAACGCAAAGCTTTCTTTAGTTAGAGTTAGGGAATCACTGTGGTCGTGGTAAGTGCATTATGGTTAAGGTTGGGAAACTAAAACACTTCGTTAAGGTTGGCAGCAACATCAAGAAACATTCAAAAAGTCAACTGTGTTAGGATCCAAAACCGTGCCTGGCCTCCTCCCTGTGACTTTACACTGCAGTATAAGAAAGTAACTCTGCGAACAAGCCTCGACAGTAAACGTAAATCGCTATTGCAAATTAGCTGCATATGAACATAATTGTAGGAGGGAAGGTTTTGAGGTCATTTGTATATATTTGTATGCAGTCTGCAGGGTTTACTAGTTGTGGTCGTATAATATTCCAGCAAAAGATCCATCTTTTTCTAAATCTAAACATTTTCGGTCATTAATACATGTTCCACGATGTCATTCCACTCTTTTACGGTAAACAAAGTTTCTGTAGATTTTACAGACCGTCGTGTCCAGTGGAAAAAAGAACAAGTGTTACTTTTCCTCAGACAGGACGACCCCTCCCATCTTCCTCTGGTCCCCCTCAGTCTAGTCCTCACCCACCTCCTGTCAATCATCCTCCCTCGTACAAGCCTCCTCCCATACTGCACACCCATACTGCCTGGCAGAAACCGCACTCTGTGTGTGTGTGTGTGTGTGTGTGTGTGTGTGTGTGTGTGTGTGTGTGTGTGTGTGTGTGTGTGTGTGTGTGTGTGTGTGTGTGTGTGTTGTGGGCGTGTGGCGTGTGCCAGAGTGGCTATCCCCTCAGATTGTCAAAGAGACTCATGGGAAATTTACTACATGGGCCAAACCACAGGCTTTCTCTATCATTTCAGCAGATTTCTCTTTTTATGTCCTATTCAAGAAAGTGATTATCACAGACGGTTCTTTCTTTGGCTTTATTCTTTGAGCTCCAAGTCAGGCTTTCTGGGCTTTCCTCGCTGTAGCTGCACTTTGCTTATAAATGTGCCGTCGAGCCAGCCAGAGGTTTCTTAAGTGCAGCTTCAGACTCTGCAAAATGTTTCCACTGTCTTCAACGGTTGTTTCTAAAGCATGTGTGTTAATTCACTGAGCCTTAAAGAACGAGCGGATGACTGTTAATTCAAATTTGGTTTAAGCTGAAAGTTCATATTTTCCAACATCAGTGCCTCTGTTATGGTTATGGTTATATTATGGTACAAGCAGGCAGAGTGATAGATAAAGTTGCTCCAGTACTCACAATGCACCAGCACTTGTGAGGGTAGGAAAATGTGGCATTTGGAAACAAATGAAAGGGAAAGTCAGCCACTGCTTCGATGCTACTACTGCATATATTTCCACCGAGTAAGTACAATAAATATCAACACCCTTGAAAATACAAGATTTTCCCCATGAAACATTCACTATGTGCGGGTCAGGAGAAAAAAATAATTTTTTAGACTAAAGGAGACTGAGTTTGATCCACTTACACATCATTAGACGGGTCTGAAGGAACATGAACACTAACATCTTTATTTGTGCGGAGACTTAAGTCTCAGAAAATCAGCTCTTTACCCATCTTTTCACCAACAGGGTCTAAACACCCCCTCCCTTTACTCAGAGAGAGAGCGAGAGAAAGCTTGTGGTAAGGTCTGCTGAAGCCATTTTCTCATAATGCACATTAAGGGCAAAGCACTGTAACACATCCAAGTCGCAGTAAAAAGAAATTATTCAGAAAGGAAACAAAAGACCTAGGCAAGAAGAGATGCTATGGTTAACTTCATCAAAACTTTAGCCACAAGAACCTTTCGATCTATTCCCCCACCCTCTCTTTGTCACTTTGATTTATTTTTGGCAGCAAACATTAGCATTTCCACAGAAAAAAACTATTGGAAATCTGATTTCTGGCCCAATACGTCCTTTCTTTTCCATAACGTCCCCGCCTGTTTTAGATGTCACAATAGCTGCTCCATGATGCAAGTGGTTGATCGGTATTTGTTTTCATCCAAGAGGGCTGACACACTATCTGGAGAGCGTGAAATTCAGCGGCAGCAAAGACAGCGTTTTTTTGGCCTGTCTTCAACAATGTAATGAAATCCACAAGCTAAAGCTGAACTAAGGGTTTAATCAACATTTGGAATTAGTGTAAATATGCCAGATATGGTATCTCAGGCCATTCTTGCATTTAGGCAATTACATGGTGAAGGTTTTCTTGATGAAGTCAAATCTTTGGTATCAGAATCAGAAAAAGCTTTATTGCCAAGTGTGTTTTTTACACATACAAGGAATTTGTTTTGGTGTTGTAGGTGCCTGTCACACATCCTCTAAATATAAGAAGGTTAAGAAAATCAAGTATTAGAATATAAACAATATACAAATATACAAATATATTATATATATATATATATATATATATATATATATATATATATATATATATATATATACACACAGTATGTATTAAAAATAAAACTAGAAAGAGCAGTACAGCAGAGTATGTACAGTGGCATGTAGAGCCAGAGGTGTGGTGTGGAGAGTGTCAGGGTGGGTTCCGGGCCTTGTTGATAAGGCTAGTGGCGGATGGGAACAAACTGTTCTTGTGGCGTGAGGTTTTGGTCCTAATGGACCTCAGCCTCCTGCCAGAGGGGAGTGACTCAAACAGTTTGATTGTATTTATACTCACTTGTCAATCAAACTGGAGAAGCCAAATATCTGGACCAGCCTTCTTTGTCACGGATCGAAGTGCCACATTATGGTAAAATAGCTCATCATGGCCATGTCCCTACAGTGCATGCTTAAGACAACACCATACTGTGTAATGTTTTCATAATAACACATCTTTCAGGAGGTTTCAACACAATGCACAAATACACGCAAAAATAAAGTTGCCAATCTGATCTGAAAACAATAGTGTGCCAACAAAACGGCTCCCAGCCTCCTAAAGGCTACATCGCAGAGTAAAGAAACCAGAATGGCTGGCTTAGTCAAAACTATGGAGCATACTTTACATCTCATGTCAGATCACGCTGGCAGATACCAAGCTGGCTGTCACCCTCCACCAACTGGATAATGTCTAATTGTTCAGCTTTTACATACAGTGGAGACCTGTGTAACATGGATACAAAAATAGCTACTGCCTTCAACAGGGTTATTCATAACAAATAGGAAATTCAAATACAGTATGTGTCCCAGGCCATAACTGGGCTACTTCTACCCATATGAGAGGATGAGGTTTTTAAGGCCTTCTTTCACATAAAACATGAAACATAAAAATTCTTAGTGTCACAGCTGCCCGTGTTGGCTCAAGTAATATTTTCAGAGTCCTTTAACGCTTCCTCCATGCCAGTGGCTTGCCCATGGGAGGATCTGATCCAAGCACAATGGGGGGGGATCACAAGGAAAAGGCTTGTTGTGACGCTTTTGTGTCAGAGCAGCGCAACAGCCCACATTACACTAATCTCTTTTCCCTTGTTCACTCACAAGACACAATCTCAGGTCTTCAGAGCTTCTTCAATTCTAGTAGGACAGAAATCATTAGGGGCAAAAGATCACGGCTTCTTCCTCTTCCTTTTTATTTTTTCTAAATAACCCCAGCATTCAGCAGCAAGGTCACTTATACAACATATGTAGATCTATCTATGAAAAGTTTATAGATTGACAAATAAGCATAATTTGTCTTAAGTTGAAGGTTAGTGTGACTGCAGTCAGTGAAAGCTGCAGTGTGTGAAAATAATTATTAATGCACAGCTCTCTCAAACTGTAGCTAACAAAATGGTTGCCACAAAAAAAGGCTTTGGATTCTGTTGTCAAATGTTTGAAAAAGGAACATGGATCAACATGAGTGTTTGCTTAAAATTCAGTTTTAAACCACCTGCACTTATTTCATACAACCTGATAATTCTCAGCCTTGGTCCATATGCTGTGTGTGTGTGTGTGTGTGTGTGTGTGTGTGTGTGCATGCGTGCGCGCATGTGTGCGCGTGTGTTCATGTGCGGGGACTCTAAAATCCACCACATTTTAATTACTGCCCGGCTGCACTGTGTGCCTCTTTGATATGGAAATAAAGTCAACCATCTTCACACAGCCACTGTACAAATCTTCAGCTGATTCATAAAAAACAATGAGTCCGACTAATTCCTCCACCTGATTACAGTCCCAGACCTGTGTCAGAAACGAGCGGCCGCCAAGGCCTGGCCAATTAATTCTACATATTAATGTGCGATTTAAAAAATCAACACAGGCTACTTACCGTAGCCTAGACTGTTGCATTTTGAAGTCAGAGTTAATTATGCACAACTATGCTATGGACTAAAAGAAAATGTCCAATTATTTTGAGAAAAACATTTTTGGTGGGAGAGTGAATGATACAGATCAAAATGGGCCACTTAGGTTACTTGTGCAATTATGCAGTTCCTGTGAAGATACATATATTTAGATTTTTTTTCTCCATGTGTAATCCTTTAATGTCAGCAATACTGTTCACTTACAGCAGCCAGAGAGACAAAGAGATCTAATAGAGCAGGAAAAACTGCCCCTGCCCTTGTTGATGTTCAGTAGGCCTAAGTGCTGGCACATATAGGTTCTATTTGTTTCTGAATACAAAATACCATGTACTCAAGTTTAATCTTGGATGAAATTCAAAATGTGTATTATTGGTGTATTACACTGAATGTGTCTGGCTCCCCTTCCTCTCAGCTTTTCATGTAAGACAGTGACTATGTGACTGTGTGCCCCACTGTCTGCTCTTGGTGACTCACTTGACCACTGATTTCATCACCATTTCTCCTACGAGAAGTGACAACGGTGCAAACTGAGAAAAAGCCACTATTCAAACCCTGAAGTGTCAAGACCTGATCCACCCTACCAAACACACTCTGTTGTATGGAGGAGGAATGCATGCATTCATTATACATACTGTGCAACGCCTAATCACAGCGTCGTGCAAAGGAAAATGAAGCATCATGACAGGAGTGATATGTTACTAACTTGTCAGAAACTTCTAGTTGAAGGGGACGAATTACAAAAAATCAACTGCCATGGCATGTTCCCATCAGTTTTGATCATTGTTGAAATATTCTACAGCAAATTAGATAACACTTAGAAAGACAGATGTCACAACATGTGCTGCCACATTTATTATCTCCTGCGGTCCTCCACCCTTCTGCTGCCCCCCTCCTCTACCTTTACCAGGCCTGCTGTTGTTTACCTCTTCTCATCTTGTTTATCATCAGGTCTCAGCCGCTCCCTCCACTACAACGAAGAGAGGGAGACTAGTACCTGTGCACCCCTCAGCTGCCCCCTCCCTCTATAGCTTTGCCCTCCCTGCCCGCATCCCAGCAGCGTCCTCTCACTTGAAACAAAGTAGCTGTCTCTCTGCAGAACACTGTATATATGGAAAGATAACGCGATGTGTAAGGACTTAGTTATGCGGTCTAAATGGCATCTGGTCGGGAGATTGGCTTTTTGGATTTTGACGTTTCAAATCAAAATGAACGGTAGTGTTTATCCGTGTGAAGACTAAAGACATTCTCTTGCAAAATACGAGAGAGGGAAAGTATCACTCATGCATGCACACATGCCAAGGCACAGGTGCCCACACGCACACGCGCGCACGCACACACACACACACACACACACACACACACACACACACACACAATAAAACGATGACAGTTTTATTTTAAATATCTAGGTCCTTCTCTTCAGAACTGTGTATGGAATAAGCTACATACAGTATTACACATTTTGTTAATATTGTTTGAGACATCGCTCTATCTGCAGCTGACAACACATCACTATTATTTATAATACCATGGCAAAATGATTTCTGTGAAATCATCTTATTGTGAGTTGGAATTGGTTGTAATTCCAAAGAATTCTGTTTGGCAGCGTAAAACCCGTTGCAAAAAAACCTAAAGAAAGTAGCACTTTCATTTCACATCTCTGTGTGGCGTTAAGAGAAATAATATTTGATTTTTAGCAGTGAAATGAAGTAACACGTTTCAATTACTCATATAGATCTGCAAGCACACTGATGAAGGGACTTTTTTTTTAGTCAGTTGTAATACAATTCCCAGTAGAAACCATCTGCTGTTAACTAGAAATGATCAGATTCACCTTCTGTTTAAATAGCATCAACCAAAAGCATAATAAATAATCAATGTGCACATATACAAGGTAAGATATAGAAAACAATATTTAAACAATATCACATATAACATTTCTTTCTGAATCCCTCCCCCGCTTTCTGTCTTCCTCTCCTTCCCTCCCTACTTTTCCTTTCTCTCCTGCCTTTTCTTTGATCCCCACTAATTGCTGGCACAAGAGCTTAGTTTAAACAACCCCTACCTTTAGATGATGAGGACAGTTAAAAGAAGAGCTAGAGGTCAATTTAGTTGGTGGCACTGAATCTAAAAAATTTTTAAGATGGGCTCATCCACAACATTTCCCTTCCACTCATTAAAACAAATAATAAAAAACGCTCTAATCGCAATGTATGATGATGGAAAAAAAAAAGGTTCTCAGCGGAAAAGTTGCTCTTGCAACACGGGAGACATTGGACTTGGACAGAGTGCAGGATGTGTTTAGACAAGTGAGCCAGGTGGCTTCTCCCTTCATGCCAAAATGAAAGTCCTAAGAATCTTTGAACTTACTGGCACATCAGCGTCAGCGAGTCTATATCTTATGCTGAGTCCAGGTTGGAAATGCTGTCTTTCTCAGTCTTGCAAAAAGCTCAAGATCCACCCGCAGGTTAGTCCTTAAAAATACAGAAATATGCAAGGCCAGTCAGTATGAAATATGATAAATATTATATTATTGCCCTGCAATTCAGTTAAGCCTCGCATTCCAACAAAGTGCCAGTCTTTAGTTGCTGATTAATGTTTAAATCAGCGACAATCACTGCGAAATAAAAGCGCGTATGTCTGATAAAACAGCAGGAATTATTTAAAGGGATAACATTGCCAAAATTATAGTAACACTTAACTTTTCTCCCATTATTAAAATGCACATTTAAGTTGTGTGTAACAACTGCAAACAAGTGTAGAAAGGTAGAAGGTGATTAATTAAGATGCCGGTATAGTTTCTGTGCGCAAAAATAAATGAGATATGTTAAATAGGAGCAAAGTGCGCTTGTGTGGCATCAAAGGGCTCTAATGCCGCTTTTCACTCTTTCCCCTCTCGCTCTTTTAGTGAGCGACACGCTGAGCTGCACAAGCCGTCAGAGACAAACTCTTATAGAGACAGAGCCGAGTGTCCCTGTATAGCAATCAGGACAATGTGCTGAATGGGCAGTCTAATTATAAATGTGCCATTTAGACTTGCATTTGGTCTCCAGAATCGCCTTACCTTATGAGGAAACTTGCGTTCACAGCTACAGAAAGAGCAACTGTTCAATGCAAAATAGCGCAATATAAAAAAAAAAAAAAAAAAAAAACTTTCCTGCGAGAATGAGCCGAGAATGGGTTTGAGGAGTATTAAGAAGAGATCATTTTCAATAATTAGCCACAGGTGTGTTATGTGTGTGGTCACAAAACGCACGTGCTCAGTGTTTAATAAGTAGAAGAAAGACACAACTGCAAAAATTGAATTTAAGAAAGTTCAATGTGTTGTCACAGCTGATTCTAAAATGTTATCAAAACTCCCACAGTCGCTCTAGAAGGCTCCTTTTTTTTATATATATACATAGAGTGTCTAATTTTGGAAAACATCTTCTGAGGGGCCATCTCCGCGCTGCCAATATCATGCTCAGCCACTGATATTTCACTTGACCTCAAATTCATGATACACCATGGAAATGATTTATTAAGTTTGTACAAGTTGAATATTTTCTAATGAACAATATATATATATATATATATATATATAAAGTGTTTTTCACTCAAAAAATAAGAACAAAGTTTATATTTTGCTTTTAAAAATATCTGAACAATAATGATTCTATTTAAAGGCCATGCTGATTAATTTTCGGAATTGTCTTAATGTCTAATGCGTCCAAATGTAAGGAAACAAGTCATCCTTATTAAGTACATTTGCACTTTTAACAAAAGAACCTCTGTCTGTTCAAACCCGGAGCGCCGAGCTTCCGAGACTTCGTCTTAAATGGAAAACTGTCTGTTCAAGTACATCTTCTCTAAATGGACAAGCCTTGCGATTGTTGAACTTAATGTATGGCTTAAGCATTCTTTAGAGGTCAATTCCCCTGACCCCCCGAGAAAGTTAAGGAAGAACAAATTCCCAGGCTACACGGGGGCCAGAAACTTTTTTTTGTAACATTTAAAAATCAGACAAAAGTCTACGGGTGGGAGGCAGTTTGGGGTTAAAGAGCCCCGGAATGTATGAAGGTATAAGGAGACATGTGCGAGCTGCAAATAAACTTGTCCACATCACATGCAGAAAGAGTAAACCTACCAGGGCACACGCCATTGTGTCAACGAATAGTAGGCTACCGCTTTGTGGACAGAAGTGAAACTGCCACCAGCAGAAGAAAGTTACGGGACATGTAAACACAAACACTAAAGCGCTGTCAACCTTTACATATTTAACAGTTAAGTAAGAATCGCCGCTTGTTAATCGCGTTTAGTGAACACGTTATCGGTGACAACAGTCCCGCTCGGTGTTCACGCTGCAGTTGACACTGAACAGCCTGTGTCCCTGTGTCTGCTGAAATAAACAAAGAACAAAAAAAGAAATTTGATTTCAAACCTTCAAAGATGGTCCTGGTTTAGTTCTGATAAAGTTAGATGTTGTTGTAGATGCGGATTCGCCGATTCCGCGGTGAACCCGAGCGCCTCCGAGCCAGCACCGCGCCACTCGTCTCGCGTGTACTCCGCTTGTTTTGGTGAAAGCGACGCATAAAATAATCGCAATAATGAAAGTTTGGCAGTCATTCTCCCCGTTAGAAAAGGTGCAAACCAGTGTAAGCATAACACATAAATAACTTTATAAAAATGGTTTCAAAGCGAAATGAGCGCACTGAACAGAAACAGTTCGGTGACAGCGCGCTCGACTTTTAGGAATCAGCAATAAAACACAAGGTGAATATATCAGGACAAGAGAAAGCATGTTGAAAAGTACAGCAGACGTCTTGTTTACCTTGATGATCTGAGCCGTGAAGAAGATAGTTATGCGTCCTCTCCCGTGCGTAAACTACTAGACTAGGCTACACTTTGTAGAAAATGATCACTGAGCTATCTGTTGAGCGAAAACTTAAGTCTGCTCACACGGGGGCATATGAGGGGATCCCGTGCACTACTCTGTGAAGTTCAGCTGTCCAAAACTACAAGTACCTTTTGTTGGTCGCCTATCTGTTCTTTATCTGCCTCACTTTCACACTCAGACAAGAGAATACGATGGTTAGAGCTGCTGTCAATCTTGGCAATCAATGCGCGCAGCCATGTCGCAAGTATTCAAAGCATTTCCCGTCGTGCAACATCAGAAAGTGAGTGGCCAGGGCATTGATCTGAGGAAGGCAAAGAGGCAGGACTCCCCCCCCCCCTCCTCCTCCCACACAAGAGATGCGAGAGAGAGAGAGAGAGAGAGAGAGAGAGAGAGAGAGAGAGAGAGAGAGAGAGAGAGAGAGAGAGGAGAGAGAGATTTGTGGCGAAATAAAAGTGAGACAGGGAGGATGGTTGTAACTGCCCGCAGTTTAGTCAGTTTAATAAGCTTACTTAAATGAATATCACTTACAGGCGCAGCGACTGAAAAGTTAAGGATGACTTTTTCCGTTCTGATGCTTCATTGTGAGTGACATAGTTATACTTTTTATTTCATTTTTTTAGGGCACAACAAACGCGCTGACCTCTTCCACTTCAATCAAAGTGTCTTAAAATCGTCGATTCTTTAGAGGAAAATAGATTCAACTGATATGAGATAATGAGAGCAGGTGAGAGGAACCCTGAAAGAGGAGCTCATTGACTAGTTAAGACTTGTGTGATAAAACAGCATTTATTTTCATAGACTAATCAGCACCTAAGATATACTGACTCTTTCTTATGACGTTTTTAAAAAAAAAAAAAAGATCATATACAAGGCATTTTGATTTAGCCTACACACTACCCAGATGTCTCCAGCTCTCTCTTCGGATATTTGCAAATTGCATTGACTGGAAGTCACATTATGCACCTCAGCTTTACTAGAATTTAAAATAATTGTTTTGACAGATTATGCTGTAAAACGTACGTCCAACATATAGGCTACACTCCTCTCGGCATGCAGAGCATTTTAGATTTATTTTCACGCCGAATATTTATCATTAGATAAATACATTATTATTCAAAGAAAATGTCAAAAATAAAAGACGTATCCTCATGACATGGTCAATTTTGAAAGTCATACAATTTAGATGATTAAAAAATAAAAATGACTAGTGTGTAATTGTATAGCCTAAAACAAATATGGGCAATGGCACGAAAGAAAATGTTGTTTTCCAGCATCACATTTAACTTTTAACTTTCATGGACTGATACATTTTATTTCTTAATTTCTGTATAAAATACAATATGGGTTTTAACACAGAAGATATAACTAAAATAATCTATGTGTTGCCTCGGTACGTTAATGCATATTCAGTTGATATTAAGTTAGAGCGATTGCATTCATTTAAATATAGCCTGTATTATGATTTAAAACAGATCTGGAACAAGCCGTTTGACATCTCAAATTAAAGCAAAGGTCCAGCGGCTGACCCAGGAAACCCACCGGTTTGAGATCATTTGCCAAAAACAGAAGCTTTGTATTAAATGAGCATATTGAAATTATCAGCTGAGCTTCGATGAGGCCCACATATGTCAAACAATACAATAGGAGCGTGCACAAATCAGAGCAGAGCCAGAATAGAAAGACAAGAGCGAGACAACTGACGGGAAAGTTGTATATAAATCAGCAGCAGCCTTTTGTGACAAGCACCAATACACATCAGGCTTCAGCACTCACCCTCAGTGACTCCGCTATTCAACGTGCCAGAAGAATCACATCAGCAGACTATCATGGATCATATTATAGAAATGAGAAAGTTACTTACAAAGAGAGGAGACAGCAGGAAGAAATTCTGATTGTTAACTGCAGAGTCACATAAAGCTACAAGAGGGAGGAGAAGCAGAGTGGGGGGATTGGCCACACAACTCATCCACAACATCGTATCAGCCCAGACTCTCGTGCGCCTCACTTTCTCTCTTTTTTTTTGTCCAAGGTAAAGTGAAACGCACCACGTCTCCATCAAGGAGCATCACAATGTTCAATACTCCTTAGTTTATATCTACATTTTCCTGATGAAATTTGCTTAAGGTAAAAAGAAGAAAGAAAATAAATACTTACCTTTCCGAAAGAAAGTTTTTCTATAGTTTTGCAGACACTGATTGCCTCCTGAGATTCAGCAATTCAATTCAAACTAGGAATCTAATACATGCCACCACTTTGACCAACAATCAGACACAGTGAAACACCTTAGTATGGTGAAATAATAAACAGTTACGCAACAATCTATCACTGTATTTTTCAAATCGACGCATGGTAATTCATATGTGATGTCTGCTCTGTGTTCAGTCTCTTCAGTAGCGGACTTACCTGGACTGAAATGTGTGTTTCACGTGTCTCATACGCCACCTTTTGGTCACTGAGAGGAGCTCCTACAGATATCCTCCAACCCACACAAATCAGATGACTGTATTAGAGACACAATCAGAGGTTTTGGGCCTCAGCTTATTTTAAGGTTAACTGCATGCTGCCTGAAATTATGTTTAAATGTGGTAAACCCTGACCCAAAGATTGCACCCAGTAAACAAATTTCCGTTAAACACTTGCTGCTATTGGACTGCATTGTTGCTGCTTTGAAAATGACAATTTTATTTGCATCAGAAAATTACAGACATGACTCATTGTGCTTATTGTGGCATTTCCCACCAGGCTTTAACAGAGTGACACATGGGTGCAACTGAGCAGGTGCCAACGGGTGTCGGATAGTTCTCAAAACACAAATAGAGACTACTATTTCTATAGAGGTGACTGTAATGGCTTCCTCTTTATAGCTCAGATGGTAGAGTGCATGAAGCCTGCACGAAGAGCAAAAGACAGTCCAACTTGTTGGGGGGTAAGGCAGACACATTTGCATACCATGTGAGTCTTTGATGCATCTTGAAATTCAAGTCTAGCCCATAAATATTTGAAAAGGAGAGTGCATGAAAATCAACATTTTTGTTACATTAAATTAACATGTGTTCTTCTCCTGTCCCCTGCATGGTTAATTAGAGAACACCATTCAAGTCAGTGAGTGAGGAAAGGGGGGGGGGTTGATTACAGTGCAGCCAGAGCAGGTTTCAAAGGTATACAGCTGATTCATGCTAAGGAATACAGTGATTTGTATTCTCAATGAGGTTGACATTAGTAAGAAGAAGACGATGGCAGCAGACATATATATATATATATATATATATATATATATATATATATATATATATATATATATAGCAACTATTATCATAACTGGTGCATGTTACGGTTTAACACAGTTGTAGTCATATTTAATCAGTAGTTTTTAATACATTCATAAACAGTTGTAAAGCTGCTATACTTATGAACACACAGTTAATACCTGCTTTATAACACACTGTAAAGCCAGTGTATAAATATGTTAGAATTGCTATTCATTATATAATTTTAAACTTTAACCGTAACCTACAAATGATTGGTATGTAATGGTACACATAATCCCATAAAAATATGTATTATTAAAAGTGAGGAATATCTTTAATTCATATATTTATATTCATATATTCTTAATGTAGCTATCTACCAGGACTCAAGAAAATGTGCTAATGACACACCTTTGTTTTTTATTCGTATTAAGTTTTAAGCATTACATTACAGACAAGTGATGGAATTTGCTATATTTTTATCTATCAGCAGCCCTTAGCTCAAGAGGTGGTAGAGAGTTCTGGGAAAAACTGCCCTTTTACGCTCATGACAGTGAGCATAAAAAGTGACTTGAAAAAGGATACATACTGTACATCTCTGTTCTAAACCTCTCCTTTCTGAATATAAATGCAGGCTATACTGATCTTGCTTTGTAAACAGTTACCCAGCTCACGTAGAAGCACTGTCTTGAATGTGTTGTGTGTTCTAGAAAAAGTGTAAATGTGTGAACACCCTGAATGGCCATCAGTGAGAGAATTCTGCCAACGGTCACAACCGCTGACACGGTCCAGTTGTAAAGGACCGACATTCACAAAACCAACACGACTTAGTCATTATTGAATGCCAAGTTATGCAATTAACTCAAACAGTATTTGCATACATGCAAATTGCCTCTCTCCCAATTGGACTTGCAAAGTGGGACGCTCTGTTCTCATTAGTTGACCCAAATCTCTTACTTGTAACTCTGGATTTCATCAAAGTTTAGTCAGGATCTAATATTTCCTTTCAAGTTAACAGAGAACCACTGATTAATCATGTTGAAATAAGGAGTGCAACATGCCAATTCTAATTATATACTTATCAGGGACACCATCATACAGCCCGGGCCAACACTACTACAAATACCAACTCTGTAGTACTCGTGAATACACTTTAAACCAACTATTTATGGTACTATATATGTAATGTATTTCTAAATACATTACCTGGACTTATTATGTTATTTGAGGCCCAATTAAGAATCTGGTTAGGTGAAAACTTCTTCTTCCTTTGCAGCAATTTACACACAAGTAGGATTTTTTGTTTTTCAGTTACAACCTTTGTTTTTAAGTATTTCATCAAAATGCATCTCAAGTTATGGCCTAATCTAACAGTTACAACATGATTTTTTGTATTCATGTATTACTGATGTATCTTAAAAAAAGACTGATGGAATGGATGCATCACTGTAATAGTGCACTGTAGATCTGTGGATGCATTTGGTAGCCTTTTCATTTGAGTCGCTGAACATAGTAAATTTCACTGCGATCAGTGTGTGCACGGAGCTGCTAGATTAAAGAGGAGGCCCAGGGGCATTTGGTTCATTTACAAAGCAATTGCTTTTATGTACAAAAAGCCCAATTCACTGTAGGTATTGTAAAAACCTTCCGTTTAAGGGAAATGAGATTAATTCATTGTTTTATGTTACACTGCACTTTCTCAACACACACTTAATCATTCATGTTGAAGGAATTGTGTTCTCCTACTGTTTAATATATTAAGCCGGTAAACAGATTATTCAATATTTAATATTTGTTACATTTGCATCATCTCCCAAATGATATCGTAAAACCCTTGAAATAAAAGATTACACAAAGGTATTGTTTTAGTTATGGAAAATAGTTAGGTCAATGTGGTGCCGCATGACTGTTATTCTGCCTTCTCTCTATTCTTTTTATAGCATGCATGCACATTGGGAAGAATATTCAGTGATTCATAACTCTTCAATTATTCAACAAATCACCATTCCATTTCTTACATATTAAAAGATGTACCGTATGTGGAGCTTGAAAATGATAAAACAGCATAAAATACTATTTTGAAATCAAAGCACCTATTGCATCGGCTCCCTTGGTTTTGTATTTGTACAATTGGACTACAATCTGGATCCCCACAGTGCGCAAAAGAGGCGACGGCTGTGTTTCCACTGTAATCTAATCCTCAGACATTCACGGCAAGTAACAATAATATTTATTTGATGGAAATATGTATCACTGGGAATCAGTCTCTTTTCTCTTCCCCTATCAGGAGAAAACTGTGAATATGTTACAAGTGTAGTGTGCAGTGCAGTGAACAATGTAGACCTGAGAACAAGGTCAGACTCCTCAGCAGGGTCTCAATAGGCTCTTCCTTTCAACATAGACCTGGCAAAAAAACAGAAAAAGTCAAAGCTTTAACCTAAACAGTGTCACTCTTAACATTGACATGAGCTACTTATACTTTTGTGATTTAAAATGAGACATTAAATGTACTGCTGCTGACTTATTCTCTTTTATTTACTTCAACAAAAACTACTCTCTAACAAACATTCCTGTCGGGAAACTGAGCAGTATGTGTCGTAGTCTCTCTGCATGTGAAAAAAAGCATCTCTGAATCCAGTTAGTATTTAGTTAAGGATTAATGCGGGAGGCCTTGATTGCGTTTAACAGAACAGGACCCAATTAGCATAATAGGCCCTTTTTCATTCTCTTTGAAGTCCAGAGCATAGAATAACAAATGTATATGAACCACCAGCCAAACGTCAATACATGGAAATGCCACAATCCTCAGTGGAGGGTCTTGGGTGAATTTTTGCAGAAGGAGGGAAAAACATCCCATTTTATTGCAAAATAAGCAAAACAGAGGATGTGATGGGTCTTCTAGCCACCAGGGCCAGCAGGCGCAGTGGGGCCCCGATCCTGGAGGAGAGATGGAGGCAGAGAGGATGTGGCTGCTGAGGGAGGTGCAGCCTCCTCTCTCAGGTGTTTTCAAAGCGCACCACGATGCAGACAAGTGAAAGTAATTACTCTCCAATTAAAGATAAAGATGTCACTTGGGAAGGAGCCGCAGCACAACTGCTCACTATCAGACAAGCAAAGGAAGGCGTGGGCGCATCTATTAAGTGTGTGGATCACATCCTATCAGCGTTTTCATGATAAATGTAACATGATAAACATTTGTGTTGAAAACTGCAGAATTTGGTTATAAAAGCACCGTCACACTTTCTATTGAAAAACATTTTTCTTTTTGAATCAGAAGGTCAATACATGTATTTCTCAGAGGTTTCTTTTACAATTGCAATTGAGACATAGTTCATGATTTAAAGATATGAATTCTGTACTTCAAAATCCAGAGTTATTAGTATCCACCTTCTTGGTTGAAAATACACTGAATTAAAAATGCCCTTTTGAGATGGAAAAAGCTTTGAACTTAAGAAACATTTCAAGAAGCCTCTCTTTTTTTGTATTGCAAGTTCACCTCCTTTGAGCATGCCATAGTTTGGTTCCCTTTCCAAATAATAGAATGGAGTTTAATAGGTCAAGGCAATCAATGTGGAAGTTCAAAGAGAATCTTGGAGCTATGATGAGTGCACATTTTGTACTTTTCCTTTGTACATGATTAGAATAAAAAAACAGTCAATAAACCCATCAGTGAATTTTCTATTTTAGGTTAAAAGTTAACCATTGAAGTAAAAGTTGCCTTTCTTAGTCAAATTTTTCAATCAAGTCAATTACAAGGCAATGTAAGCTGTGTCTAAGCGGAAGGTCATAGATGATTGAATTTCCCTTTGAATATCATAGAATTTTGGCTGATATTGAATACTGAAAGGCATTCAACTAGTTCAAATAAAACGAAATATGAAATAAAATAAATAAATACATATGCGATTAACCATATATTGTGTTAACATCTTTAATATTAACATTTTTATAAATGTCCATTGTGCAACCATCCCCAGTCACACAGAAAATATGTTAGAGGTTATTTTCATCTTGATGTAAGCAAAAATAAAAATTCATTTTGGCAAGCTAAAAGGAGACTGGCAGTGCTACAGGTACATACATATGATATTTCAAGTGGTTTGGTGTAAGAATATGATCTGAGTTTTGACAAAAAATACTACCCTCATGACACATTTAGTCCCTTTTGTTTTTGACATTCTGTGCAAGTTCCCAGTTGATATCACACTGCAAGTAAAAGCAATTCAGTCATACCTTGAAAACATGATACAGTGTACAATTCAAAGTGCAATAACATGTAGAAAAGATGATTATAACATATGATAACATTTGTTAGACATTTCCATAGTTAATGAGCACAGCAGCTCCCATTGCGAAGTCTTCCATTTTCCTGTCGCTTTCAGCAACTAGAAACACCTTAACGAGTCAATGCTGCGTGAGCCTCAGAGAGTACTTTAGAGTCTTTAGTACAGTTCTTGTACTTCTGTATGGAAAGGTTCCAAAAAATCCTCTTTTCTTGCAGAATGCAGTTGTTTGTTGTCATTGTGGAATAGCACCTCAGTGTCCAGAAATTGCTTGAGCTGATAAGAGAGAAAAACAAAGTACAAGAACAGTAAATATAAAAAACAAGATACCCATGACAGCAGAATCTATCAAAATGAAATAATACCAGAGTTTCTTTTTTACTATGTTTGAAGCCACAAATTAATGAATAAAAAAAGGAGGCTCTCGCTGCCTTTTAACCCTCTTGTTGTCCTCGGGTCAAGTCTGACTCTTTTTCAAAGTTTTCTATATCTGAACTGTTGGTTTCTTTCAACAAAATTGCCCCAAAATAACATGGATGGTTCAACGCAGCGCACTTGTGACAAAGTGACAAAAGCGACTAAAGGCATTGAAAGCCTAGAAAACAGCAGAATGAAGCTTTGAAAAAAGCATCAAACAAGAACTAACAACGTTTTAAAAAGCGACGAAAACGTAAAAAAAAAACCCTGTCAAAAATGTGTCAAAAAATGTGAAAAAAGTGTTGATTTTCACTGAAAACAAGTGCAACATTAACCCAATATTCTTTCCTTTCCTTCTTTCCTGTTTAATCACTTTTGTGAAGGTTGCACAGCTACTTGTAAGTGAACAGTTATACAGACACACTACAATTGTTAACAATACAGTAACTTGATAACCACAGATATATGTGCGGTGTAGTTCAGAATTATTTTACTTAAAATAATTCCAATTAGTACAGCCTGTATGCCATTCAGATCTTTAGCGATGGATACAAAACTGCTTAGTGGCAGGGCAACATCACAGCCCACATCTTAACTGAAGAACTGAAGATGGGATGGGAGAGTAGTTTAAAAAGGTTTGTGAAAAATCAAACACAGAATAGCATGCAGTCACACAAGTTTTCAAGGAATGAAGATTCCTCGTAGATAGTAACTCATAATAAGTCATGCCAGGCTAACAAGGAGTTGTTCATGCTTTCTTCTGACATGAACGCTGCATGATACAAAAAGGTCAAAGGTCAAATGCAGCTAGATGGACACTTTGTTACCGTGTGTGTTCATTTGTCAACATCTGATTAATTTATGTATGTGTGCCCATGTGCTGCACATTTTCTAATCTCAATCCAGAAATGTATTTCTTACCTATCCATGGAGGGCTAATGGTCATAAAAATATATCACTAACAATTCATAAACGACTAACTACATATTTGTAATTTTTGGCTGATGGATGGACGTTTTTTTAATAAGGCAGTAAAATGACACAAACCCTCTTTCTTTGGTTTACATTAACAACAATGATATCTACTGTTTGTTTTTGTTTTTTTGCCCGATCGCTGCCAGGCTACAGATGGGGAGCTAATTGGTGCTGTGAATGCAGCTGTGCCGACTACTGAACTGTCAAGGTGCTAAATCAAAAGGTGTCTCTTTTATTAATTATACACAATGCTACAAACAGTCATGTTCGTTTGAGCCCTTTCTTTCCTCAACCATCCCTAAATATTTTGGCAGTGGTACAAAAAAAGAAAAACAATTTACACACAATTATCACAGTGGGATGAGCAGACTGCCTGCAGATGTTTGTTTTGATTATAATGGGAGCAGAGGCAGGGCTTTCCTAACCTAGACAAGATGTGTTTCCTACAATCACAACAGAGCAGTAAGCATGCAGTGAGGTGCAGAGCACACACGAGCCCGTGTTAGAGAGAATTAGTGAGGCCTCGAAAACATTAGCACAGTAAAACATGCAGTTAGGCCTTACTTTATTTCTCGGATTAGACAAACGTGTAGTGAATTCCGTTGCTTAGAGGAGAGGGAGGCGCCAGAGATACAGTAGAAATCGTAGAAACAGGAGGAAGAGGAGGGAGAGGAGGAGGCGGAGGAGGGGGTGGAGGAGGAGGGGTGGGGATGTTAGCCTGTGGTGGAACTACGGAGGAGAGGACAGAAGGAAAACAGAGAAGGAGAACACAACATTGGTTTGTTAGTCGAATGGCCAGTCCTGGGACAGTTTTAAAGCCACAATGAAGGCTGAAACTGGTTGAAAACCACATCAAAGTTTTGTTTTTTTCTAAAAGGAGACACAACCACACTTACACTTCCCGTGTTCTATGTACCGTGGAACTCGGGGTGGGTGACATGGATAAAATCTAATATCACTTTATGCGTGTATGTTTCTGGAAAGTCCGTTTTTTTGTTGAAATAACCAATAGGAATGTCTATGTTTTTATGCCACCGCACCAGCAAACAAATGTCCACTTGGCCTCAAGGATGAACGGATTCGATTTTGCTGGTCAAAGGTCACTGTGACCTTACAAAACAGCTTTTTGGCCATAACTATCGCTATCTATGACAACATTACCCACAAATGTCTCACAGGAGAAAATGATGAAGTAAAGACGTTTATATCCTACTTTTGCAAAAACATAACTCAGGAACTGAAGGGGAGACATTTGGTCGGATACTGAATTGGTGACACTAATCTTGAAACTGTGGAGATAAATCTGCTACTAATTTTCTCAAATTAACTAATAATTTTGTCTATAAAATGTCAGAAAATGGCGAAAATGCCTATCATCATTTCTGAGTCTTCAAATGTCTTGTTTTGTCAGGCCATCGGTTTAAAACCCCAAAGTATTACCGTAAGTTTACTATCACACATGACACAGAAAAGCATTCAATCCTTTCATTTGAAAAGCGTAAACCTGCAGAAGTGTGCCCCTTTTACTTCAATTAGCGATTATCAAATTAGTTGCAGATTAATATTCTGTCGATACAGGTGCCCCTCTCTTACTTAGGAATGTGAAACGATCCATAAGTGTACACAGAACAAACATAACATACATGCAAACGTATGGGCTTTTGTTTTTACCAGATTTTAGGTGTGTGCTGATGAAATAGTTAGTGACATCAACAATGTCATGCGTTACCAAACAGTGACTGAATTGAAGGTATTTGATAAGAAGAAAGTCAGTAGGATGGTAAATGTTGCTAGTTAATCTCTTTTGCACCATTAGTTGTTTGAGACTTATTGTGATCTGTACGCAGTGAAGTGCTTTATTATTATTATTATTATTATTATTATTTATCATTTAAATATTTAATCAGCCTAAACAAGAAGAAAGCAATGACTAGTTGAAGAGGCACTACACAAGGAAGTTTATTTGATGGATCATTAATATTTGTAGATAATTTAATTCCTTTCAATATCCCTGACAAGTAATTACAAAAAAATACCAATTTAATGAACCATTTAGAATAACAAATTCAACAATCAAAAACACCTTTTTAATATATAACACATACTTGCAGTGCCGCGTATTCCTTCTTTTATGCTGGCATTATTGAAGTCTCTCATGCATAATACCGTGAAAAAAACCCTTCTTTTAATTCAGGGATTTGAAAGCGCATCTGCATACCTTACTTTAACACCAAAGGGAGAGAAAGTCATTGATTCAGTCTCCACTGACAAGATGCCACCAGTTATATTCTCTGACATTTCTTTATGCTGGAAATAATGTTATAATTGTTGACTTTGCCTCACTATGCATATTAAGCTTCCACACACGCTGACAGCTTGTGTGTTACTGTGGGTGACAGATATTTGTCTGTGTGTGTGTGTGTGCATGCGTGCGTGCACATATGTGTGTGAGTGAGGCAGACAGGCTGACAATCTGCTGCAGCTACAGTGAAAATGAACTTGCCTGTCTGCTGTAGAGTATGAAAGAGATGAAAAGTGAGCGCAGTGTCTTTTATGAAGGTTCAGAGCTACGTTCAAAGCAGCAGCAACGGTATGAAGGAGAGTAGAGTTTGACTGGGTCATTGATCAGCACACAAAATGGCCTCATCAAGATATTCCTCCCCTGCCTGAAAGATTCTACACGTATTGCAATTAGAGACTATTTGAGCTCCTAAGCAGGAATAATGTTCAGTTATTAGAAAATGAACAGCCTTATTGCTTGACTCTGCACCTTAATCCCTTCTCATCTCTACTCCGTCAATCCTCTTTATCCCTTGTTGAACCAAAATATGTTAATGTGATACCGGGAGAAAAATTTTACTGGTGCATTTTTTTCTTTTTTTTGGCAGATATAGTAATTATTTCTGTAAGTGTTTCTGTGGAATAATGATTTTTACATCCTTTATAAAGCAAATATGTATTACCTTCAACAACCTATAGGCTCAAACGAAGAGAAAATAATTTGAAATTGTATAAATGACCAACCTGTGACTAGTTTACTCTTGAGCGAGGCCTCCGACGCGAGAGCGTAGGACATGGTGATGATCCTCTCCTGCTCCTGTAGAGCTGAGTCAAGAGCCACTAGCCCAACCTCTGGCTTGTCCACAATCACTGTGGGTGCTAGGTTTTGCACACTGTCCCGTGCACAGAAAAATGAAACACCAAATTGACAAAACATGATGATGATGATGATGATGATGATGATGATGGTAATAATGTGGAAACACATTGATTTCTGTAAGGGTGTTCTCTTGCCACCTGCAGGGATGTCAGACAGAAGCCTGAGCTACAGCTCAGTGCCTTTGAAGGTGGTGGGAATTTAGCTTACTTAAGGACTTGTCTGTAGGGTGAATGATTGCCAACAAAGGGCTTGAACTTTAATATTTTGGTTAAACTGGTTATTTGGCTCATTACAAGGCCTTCCTGAAACCCCAGAATCAGATATGTATCAGCAACACTTAAATGCAAAATCACTCATTATCATTTTATTTACCTGGACTTTGCCAAGATGCTTTTGATGCGCTCCACCTTACGATTACGATCCTCCACCTCCTGCGGACTGAGAGGCTCCTCAGGCTCTGAATCCACATAACGCTCTGGGATCAACACTTTCTGAGGCTTAGAAAGCTACACAAAACAGATAGTGTGTGTTTAGGTCTGAACTGCTTCATCATCATCCTTGCTACCAGGTCACCCCAAAAAATAGTCTATCTACATGCACAGATGAAGGATATGCAGACGGATGTACCGTAAGATCGATATATAACTCACTAAGCCAAGCCTACAACAAGGAGTTAAACTGTTCTTGGACATTTACTTGGTTAAAACGGCAAAGAATATTTGATTTAACATCAGGGACCAGACAGAATTTAGGATAATAGGTTAGGGCTGTAAGCATGGATTGCGACAGTATTTTATTCAACAGATCATTATTTGTAATTAAGTTAAGTTAGTAAGAAATGTTAGCTATCTGTCTGTTTTCATTCTACATCATTTGTCTGCCTCACAGAATAAGCACCAGTCACCTCAACAAAAGGGGGAATAAAACCTGCGATCAAGTTCAGGCTAAAAGTGGAGGAAATATTCAACTTTGTTCTGCTTATGGGAGCTTGTGGACTATACTGTAGTTTTTTTATTGGTTTTATTTTTCATTTAACTTTACTCTCTAGCTTGATTGAGGTCGAGGTGATGAGTTCAAAGCTTTTAATGAATTCAAGGTATTTTCTTGAATTTCTGCATTTAGAAAATATAAAAAAGGATTCTAACACCCAAATCAGTTAGACTGTTATTTTTAGTCAGCTCTTATTGTCCAAATTTTTTATTTGAGTGTACAAAATGTTTTTTTTACTTTTTGGACTTTGGTTACACAAACTGCAGCTCTTTTTTTGTCCTTAATTGAGCATGATGTTTTTCTTTCTACCGTTAGCATATTTATGTATTTACATTAAACTCATCAGCTGTATTTCTTCGCTGGGACAAAGATAACTTACCTCTTTGTTAAGGTCCAGGTCATAGTCTAGTGGTTCCAGGTCGACCTCATGGGAGGGAGGGGTTGTGGCCGTGGAGCGCAGGGTCAGCCATTCGTCAGAGTGCGAGCGGGGTCTCTCTTTGTGCTCGGGAGGTCTTTCCTCTCCCTGAACGTTCCTAACTCCCTGTGCCTCCTCCCCCTGAACAGCCCTCTCGAGCAACTGCAGGTCAAACTCCTGCTCTCTCTTCCACTGGACAACGCACAAAGGAAAAACATAGACTGTGAAACAAATTACATGATGCTGCCATCAAGCACTTAAATTAATTTGAAAATTACTTGTTTCACTTAATTTAATGTAATATGTATTGTACAACACACTAGTTATCACAGGTATGCTAACATGATTTTAAAGGGTGCAGAGAGAGAGAGAGAGAGAGAGAGAGAGAGTGTGTGTGAGTGTACATGTGTGAAAAAGGAAAAAAAGGAGCATGCATCGATTGAGTATGCATGCATATGCTCTCTAATCTAATCTGTAAATTCTCTACAGTGATAAAGACTGCAAAATGTCACTGACACAAACAGGAAACATCACCTCACTCATACTGATAAAAGTTTCCCCAAACACAACCATACTGAATATAATCAGATAAAAAAATATAATAAATACAAAGAACATGGCAATATGAGTCCATTAGAAAATAATGTTTATTTATTTGCAAGCATTCACATTTGAAAAAGGGATCGTCTTATAACTAACCATTAATTAGCAGATTAAAAAACTGAGTAAACACTGAAATCACTTTAACCAATGTTTTGATATGAAATGGATGTCATACACATTAGTATTGTCTAAATAAAAGGCTTCCTCTCACAAAGACTGTAAAGTGGTAAATGGGAACAGTAGGCAATGTTCCATTAACACTCAAAACATCTTTATTTTCATTCAAGTGAAGAAAAAGCAAGAACGATGCCATGATTAAGTTGACATGAATAGCCTTAAATAGGTATTGCTCAGTCTATGTCAAAACAGTCAGTAGAAAATAAGTAGGCACTTTTTTTCTCTTACTCTCTTTCTCTCTCTCACACAGACGCACAAAAAGCACAAAGCACAAACCACTACTAAAGAGTAGAAAAGAGAATGGTAGTATGGTAAAAAAGAGAATGTTAGGGTCTAACAAGTATAATGGGACAACAACAATAAAAACAGAAATTGATGAATGTGAGGGGTAGATGGCATTTAAGGCCTGTGTCTGAGGTAATTAGTGTGTTATGTGTTTGTTAATGCTAATGTTATTAGTATATGTGGTTTCCTGCTGTGACAAGTCAAAATGTCTGCCGTGAAAAGGCCTATTACAGTAAAGTCTGAGAACAACATGCATGAATTAAGCAGTTAGAGCCACTCAGTGAATTACTATACTGCACTAATTGAATGTATTATTATCAACTTAATGTCGTTATAATGTCAGGAACTGAAACAGACTACACTGAGTAAAGGCACGCATTACTACTGTAGATCGCCACTCTCAGTTTGATTGTTGTCATGCATGAGAGTGTGACATGTGATACTGTTCTAGTAACATACTGATCCCAAGTCTGCTGAAAGTGGGCGTGAGGATGAGGACGAGCTGCGCGAGGATGGAGAGGCGTGGCGGTCTCCGTGGCTCAGGGTGCGTTTGCGCTGGCGGACGAGGGCCTTCTGGTGCCTCTTCATCCTCTCCAACTGCTCATCAGCACTCATCTTCCCACTCTGCTGCTGCGCCGGGTCCCCAGAGTACAGACGCTCCAAGGCACTTTTTGGTCTCTCCTAAGAGGAGTGGGAGGAAAGAGAGTGGATAACACGAGCAAAAGGTACAGCAGAAGGCAAAGAAGTAGAAGAAAATAATAACAAACCTAAAATGAAGGTAAAAGCTAATGTTAGTTTTCACAACTGAGACATTTCTGAGGTTGCAATTGGAGCATAGAGAAAGATTTAGATGCACAGTGTAAATAACAACCTGTGTAAAAAGTTTCCAGTCCCACAAATGCTTATTTCCTGTGTCTGCTCTGGTTTCCTCCTGCTATAAAGACATGCATGCTAGGTAACATCCTAGTATTCACTGGCATTACAACTGCAGTTGGTCCCCGGGTGCTGGACTATAGCTGCTGACAACTACTAATTAGTTAAGATTGGGTTAAATGCAGAGGATACATTCCTCGTATGTGTACTTGGCAAATAAAGGAAAAATGAACTCACTGAGGAAGACTTCCAGCTATGTTTGATAGCGAGAAGTATTAATGTGATCTCCAAATATCAAAACATTTAACTCTCGATTAATTAATTCATGAATTTCAGTAATATCATCTTGAACTGAATGCAAATGTTTTGCAAATTGATCTTAATGCCTTAATTAAAAAAATGAGGAAAAATTCAATCTTTAAGGACACCAATTTTCTTTGTGAATGAATAATGTATCGTAAATAAATAAATGTTCTTCCTTAAAATACAGGGGCATATGTTAAATTCCCATAGAGGCAGGCAGATTTTTATTTTCATATTTCATGGATCCAGGATACTATGCATCCTGATAAAGTTCCATTGGCCTTTGGAATTAAAATAGCCCCCCCACATCATCACATACCCTTCACCATACCTAGAGATTGGCATGGGGTACTTTCCATAAAATCATCTCTCAATGCGAGTCAAACCAGCTATTAGGCTAACTGAAATAAAGCCATGCCAATCTCTAGGTATGGTGAAAGGTATGTGATGATGTGGGGCTATTTTAAGGGAACTTTATCAGGATGCATAGTATCCTGGATCCAGGAAATAAAAATAAAAATCTGCCTGCCTCTATGGGAATTTAACATAGGGGTGTACTTACTTATACCCCCTGTATTTTAAGGAAGAACATTTATTTATTTACGATACATTATTCATTCACAAACAAAATTGGTGTCCTTTTACTGTTGGAATTTTCCAAATTTTTTTAATTAAGGCATTAAAATCAATTTCCAAAAGATGATTTTTTTATTCCTCTTTTTAGTCAACTTTAGCATGGGTATCCTAATTTTTTCACAAGACTGTATACTACTGTCTCTGTGTCGTCTCTCCACTGCTTTGGGTGCCCACTTTTGATTCACTCCATATGATTTGATTTTTAGTTCATTCTGTGCCTCACCTTCACGCCGGCAGCTGAGGCTGCTCTTCGGAGGGTCACATATGAGGAGATGCTCGAAGACTGATTTAGCCTAAGCGAGGAGCCAGCCACTCCTGAGGGAAAGCCAACAAACATTAAAACACCGTTCTCGACTAAGCAATATAGCCATTTTTTTTGGCCAACATTTTTTAACATAATAAATATGCTACAGCTAACTAAATCTGTTCTACTGGCTCTATCATTCACATACCTCTGCTTGGTAACGTCTGGTAACCGGCACGTCCAGATGATACTACAGTGATGTGGCTGGAGCCGTCTCCAGCTCCCATAAGCTCTGGATCGCTCAGGAAAGGCCTAAGTTCTACCTGTGATTCACAGACAGAGATTAGAAACAGATGAGAAACTTCAATTTAGACGTTTAAGCAGCACAAACACATAAATACTGAATGTACCTTACTGTCTCCATTAGTGAACTGGCCAATCTCTCTGTCCCTTTTGCGTTCATCTGACTGTCGCTTGAGGCCGCGAACAGAAGTGTGTCTGATGACCGTTGTCTCCCGGGGCAATGGGGGCACAGCAGGGGGATGCTCATCAGGGCTGTAGAGCTGAGGTAGAGGAGGTCTGGGAGGCACATCTTCCTCACCCTGCACACAGAACTGGGAACTGTTAACTACTAATCAATACTTAAAATGACAAACAAGCAGCTACCTCACATTGTTCTGTGACATCAGTCCTTAATATAAGACCACAAAACCACTAATGAATATCTGATGCTATATACAAATTTGTGGACACTTTCTATCCCCTTGTTTCCTGTCTGTTGTCTCTATACTATCTGCTCCAATGAAGGCAAAATGGCAACAAAAGTAATCTTAAAATAACAAAACTAGAGCTATATATAGATAGCGATGACATTATTAGTTAATTAATCATCATTAATCAGTTGATCAAAAGAAAATTCATAATCGTTTGAATCATTTGCTGGGCACAAATGCTAAACATTCACTGATTTCAACTTTTCAAATGTGAGGATTTGTCTCTCAAATTGAATAACCTATGGGTTTTGGACTGTTGGTTCTATAAAACAAGCAATTTGAATTTGAATTCAAATGAGAAATTGTGATTTTTTTTACTTATTTTCTGACATGTTCTTAACTGAACAATTAATTTATTGATGGAAAAAATAATTGACGGACTAAGTTATAATGAAAATATTTGATAGTTGCAACCCTTAAAAGTGCCCATATTATGAAAAAAACACTATTTCTGGGATTTGGGGTGTTATTTTGTGTCTCTGGTGCTTCCACACACAGTGAGATACAGGTTTCTGAATGTGTCCTGCCTTCAGTCTCCGGGTGAGCTGTTCAAAATCTGCAGGGCTTTTTACGTCACTAGCCGAAAACGAAGGGGCTAACCGTAGCATGCTAGCTCTAGCATGCTAGCTCGTTCTCAATGGCAAAACACTGCTACAACACACACTAGTTCACCATAATCTACAAATAACTACTTACATGTCCCTGTTCTGCAGGTATTCCACGCAAAGTTGGAAGTGCGCCCTCGTTTAGAAGAAGTCTCCCAGCTAATCCTGCCTTGTGACTGATGGAAGTTGTTTAAACAGCTAGCTAGCGGATATGATCCTTACCTAGCTACTGCGCATGTGTGACTGCCAACAAAGATGTTACAGCAATGAGATGTCTCACTCTGTAGCTAAAACAGAGACCTGAACACAGGGTGAAAAGAGGAGCTGCAGCAATGTGCAGTACAACAAAAATATGGTGTTTTTTGAAAATTAAACCACGTATGTGTACCAAAATGCAATTATGAACCTGAAAATGAGCATAATATGGGCGCCTTAAACTAGTGCTGAAAATGGAAACACTGTTTTTTGTAAGGCATCATGCAATAGTTTTGATCGATCACAGTTGGTTACACAATTAGAGATGGCGTATGAAAACTGTGTGTAGTTTAGCCACACAAGCTGCATAGTACAAAGACTTTATGCAACTTTGTTTTTCATACAAAACGTTTTTGTAAGAACCAGCTGACTTTTGTTGCAGGGGTCACTCACCCATTTCAGTCCACTGGTAATGGTTGCATCCACCCAGTGGTGTAAGGGCTGATGGCTGGGGCTGGAGGAAAGGGTGGGGGTGTGGCTACTGGGGCTGAGGTGGGGGCTGTGCTGCTGTTGCTGCTGGGAAAATCTCATCTCTATAGCAGACGGGCTCCCCGACACAGAAGGCACTGATGACGCCGAAACTGAAGGCACAAATTTCCTCTCTGGGGAATTCGATGTACATGAACACGTAACATGAATACACACACGCTGTAAAGACAGTGCTTTCTTTTCTCATGGGAAATGTTTAAGGCATTAGTATCGAGTATATGATTAAGAGCTTTATTGGTGAGATACAGTAGCAAGACCACATGGTTTGTACTGCATTGCACAGACAGCAAATATATTTTGCTGCGTATACATGAAAGCTCCAGGAGTCTCACCTGGGTTGGTAACAGAGGAGATAGTGACTTTGTAGTTGGCTTTACTGGTGCTGAGGCCTGCGATAACATCCTCAATTCTCCACAGCTCTTTTCTGATCTGGACTTTCTCTTTCTGCTCAAGGAGAAAAACACAAATCTACATAGACACATTTTCTTTAACACACTGACAAATTACTTGTGTACCAAGGCAAAGTCATTTTTGTTGCCAAAATATAGTTTATAATTTGTAGCTGCTCCTCTGAACAGATATCAACCACACATAATTCTTAGCTTTGTCTATGCATATCAAATCAGTAGTCAGTAACTCATTCCCACACACACCCAACTATGAGAGTAAATGACTGCTTGTGTGTGTTAACAGAGATCACTGAGCCACAGACCTGAGAGAGATCGCTGCGGTTCATCTGTCCCTGCAGGGCCGACTTCAGCCAGTCCACATCTCTCTCCAGCCGGCTGTACTCATTCCACGCGTTTTCCATCTCCTGCAAAACCACACAGAACAGACTCCATGTTATAATAAGACAAGACATAGCTTTCACATACAGTACTCATCTCATGAGCCAATGCTTCTTTTCAAACTCGTCTTTTTGTCATTTTAACTCTAACTCTTAACTAATATTTTGAATGTCAATAAACATTTTGACTAATTTTCAGAGTGACAGATAAATGTACTTATGAGTTTATTTGTGGCCTCAGGTTTATCCCCGAGCACTTCTTTTGAAAGTCACAGTCAACCTGAAACATTGTGCCAATTGCTGAAACCAACCGAAGGGAACAGCTAAAAATAGAAGTGAACATCTTGTTTACAGCCAATAAAAACATACTACAAATGGCAGCATGTACTTGTATGTACTAGTGAAGACAGTAAGTAGTTTGATTCAGAGCATGTTACCTGCCAAACCTAAATGAACTACGTTGAATGGGCCACATTGCATATTTTAACAAATAAGTCAAAGAAAGAAAGGCATTTATTTTTTTATTATAAGCATAGTCTACTTGTGAGTGCAGCTTGTATCTTACTGTGGAGACTTGAGATATTTCCGCCCTAATGTGCACCACATCCTCTTGTAGTAATTTCTGCTGATAGGCAATCTTCTCAGCATGGGCTGGCTGAGCTCTGTACTGCTCCATCTGCTGGTGGGAAACATCCAGCACAGACTCCAGCTTGTCCTAGATAGGGACATGAGACAAACCGTCATAACACAAGAAGCATTTATAGACCACGCTAATACACCAATACAGGCAGAACACACACATAAAAATACTTTACACATGCAAAAGAAAAAAAGCTAATTCTCTATATATGCGTAAAACAAAAACCTTGTCCTCCTTCAAAGTGCGTATCCTGGCCTCTAGCTCCTGTAGAATCTTGTCTTGTTCACACAGTCGACTTAATTTCACCTTAACAAAAAAAACATATTGAAACAATAGAATGCAGGAAAACAAAGAATAAAATCTACAATTACCTCTCTTTCTTATTGCCCTCTAATAGTACCACGTATAGTAAAGACATAATGCAACAGAAAAACAGGAGAGATAAAACAGTGACTGGGCTGATGAGATACAGCATGTGTTTACAGCAGAGGTTGACTGTTTCGTTCTAGTCTTCGTTCAACTATATTGTAACAACGCAGCCAGATAAGATGAATTGATCCTCTGCTGCCGTCTTCGCTGTCTGTAAACATGTCAATAAGGCTCATCTATGTAAAAAGCCCAGAGGAATTCCTCTCATCAGCGCAGCGAGAAATATCAAAAGGCTCTATACTGTCTAGTTTGGGGGAGAGATCTGGTGATACCCATTATGAGTAATCATAATCAAAAATCCATATTTTCAAATCCACTTTTGGAGAAAACCGTGTTTATTGAGAGTGACAGATTTGTTTTCCCAGAAATGGGTTATGTGTTTATGAAAACAACATAAGACTGCCTAGTTCACAGTCTTTCTCACACAGTGATTTATTTCTCAGATCTATTCATCATTCTGTTCAATTAATAATTAAGCTGTTTTTATTTTGCTGCCATATATTGTTGTTTTTAATTGCATGAAATATTCATTGTTCAGACAATTTACTGGCAATTTCTTATAAATTGTTAAAGTGGAACAATGCTAATGATGAAAAGCCAGGACATCCATCTTATTTACCTCTATTCAGCAGAAAACAAAGAATGAGAAAAGCAGGGTCAGGCAAATCAAACTGAAAAATTTAACAGCTCAACATCTAAAACTCCCATTACATGTATTTTTCCCTTTAAATTGCAGGGAGGAAAATTAAAGCTGTGGTCGATACTCTCAGGCCCTCCCTGTGCAGTGTAGATGGGTGTCCCCACAGTGTTGCAATGTACATACGTTCTCTTCCCTCTGCAGCCTCTGTTTACCACAACTTAAGAACACACACAGACAAACCACGCTAAAAACACAGTGAAGTCAGACTAAAGTCAACTGCTGCTTTGTAGTGGATTGTTAGAAGTCAGAAATGGAGATCTTAAAGAAAAGGAAGAGATAGATAAACAGGGTGCTTATCGGACTGTTTCTTTAAATCCTGAGAACATAATGATACACTTACATCAGCATCACTTTCTGCTATTTTCACAGGCCTTGATGGTCTTTCTGTTTTTAAACTCTCCCGTCCAGTAACCTGAAATACCCAATAGCCACAAATAAAATCAAATGTTTATTATTAGTAATCAAATGACATATTTTGAAAACCTTTACTTTAATACTTCCAGTAAACGGACTACAAAACTACAAACAGCTGTGTGGATTTTCAACATAACACGAGACTGCTACACAAATCAAGCTGGATGGATCTAGATAACATGATGGGGAGGAAAATCACATAACCCAAAAAAAAAGCATGAGCTGGTATAACAAAACTTTGTGCAGAAGTGCAACAGCATTAATGCAGAGAGTTTCTGCATCTTTGTTTTCCGAGAAACTCTAAAAACCCCAAAGCTGCTCTTTTCTGGCTGCCTATTACTTTAAGTAAGGTAAAGAATCAGGTCTTTTATTCTTGAAATGCAGACTTTATGATCCATCTTGGTTTACATTGGAAATTAATTTTATAATTAAAAAAGAGCTACAATGTGTCACCTGGGTAAATGTTAAACTAAAGGGCCTCTAGTATCGTGATGGTGTGGTAAAGCAGTATGTATTTGCTGGCAGAGAGAACAGTGACAGTGTGGGCAAAGCCAGTGGTAAGAGACGGAAAAGTAATGAGCTGTGTGTGTGTTCCACCAACCATGGCATTATGGATATCATGGACCTAATTACAGTTTAACATAACTTTGTTTAAGATGTGCAAAATTTCAGTCAATGAGATCAATTTACTTTGAGACACCATCATCTTTACATGAGTCTACAGAGATGTTAGCGCATCTGTAAAGCTGTACTTAGGAACAGCGGTGCTTTGAGTTAAATGCTCACATCAGCATGATATAACATGCTCACAATGACAATTAAAACATGCTGATGTTAAGCTGGTATTACGTTTACCATGTTCACCATCTTAGTTTGGCATGTATTTGGTGATAAACCAAAGTATTAGACAAATAAAAAATTTGACCTGATGACCAAAGTTATTACATTTTATTCTGAAGGTGGCATAAATGTACTGTATGCACCAAATTTAATGGCAGTCCACCCTTTAGTTGGTGAGATATTTCAGTCTGGACCAAAGTGGTGGACTTACCGAAAGACAGACATTGCTTTGCTTTGAGCCATGCCACTAGCATGACTACTTGCCGCTAAATTAGTATTTAGTTTCTTCTTAGTTAACCAATTCCATTTCCATGTGCATAAAAAGTAACAAGTAAATAGTGCTGAATCATAAAAAAAATAAAATAACTTGGAGCGTTTGTTTACTTACTTTCTATTATATCCCGAAATGGACTTACAGTAATACATATCTGGTCGGGTTTAGTTTCTTTACACTGAGCTTAATATACTTTCTTCTTTTATTCTTCTTCTTTGATTCTTATAATTTATAACATCACTATTATGAAGTACTGTTACAGGATCTTATGTTTTTCTGTAATCAGTTACATTTTTATATTTCTCTCTTTTGCTCTCAATATAATAATACAGGGACTGTCAGTCTGTGCGTCCTATCACAAGGTTCTCCAGATAACAGGGCAGAGATTTGTCTGCCAGTTATCTGTCAAAGTTAGTAATGCATGAAGCTGAAAAGTGTGGGTGGAATATTTATAACACACCCACATCAGGATCACCACACTCAGGACAGCGTTAAGGATCACTGCGGATAGGAGACTCAGTTAAAGGGGCATTCCACCTATTTTACATGTCAAAGTCAATTACTAGTCATGTGGAGTACTACACAGCCTGTGAGAACAGTTTTATTATGTATTCTGTGGTTCAGAAGGGAGTTTTGTCAAGTCTGGAAAAAATTAGTGATCACCATGATATCCTAGCTTGGGCTTGGAAACTAAAAGTTTTTAAAAGAAAGATTTTTAGCACTTTTTTTCCTCAAGTTTGCCAACTTAACATTGTGTAAGTGCAATACTAAGTTTCTGTAGTACTCTTACAAGACCACGATGAACACACACCGTTATCGTCCGTTTCCAGCAGCTACCACGATGAAACTAGAGGCCCTAAAATGTAAGTTGTCATTCTGCCAGTATATTTCTTAAAGAGCACCACTGGGTCATCTCTTATACTTTAACAAGCAAAACAAAACCAAACTGAAGATGTAAAACAGACATTAAATACATTCACAAATGCTTAAGAGCATGCAAGGAAGCCCTTTGCCATTCCAACTTCCTCCCCATTATCTCAAATCCCATAGCAGTGTTAGAGTATCAGGCAGTGAATGATCAGATCAAGGTATCCATGTGCAAAATCTTGCATAATTTCCAGGGATGCATCACATTCCTTTTGAAAAGCAGTGGAATGGTCTGTTTCACTTTGTATGCACACCGTCCTTACATTCCAACAGTACCCAAAACTCTGTGGAGTGGAGTTTTCAAACACATTGTGTACTGAAACGATCATCGGGTCAATACTTTGGATCTGTTTTGAAACAGGAAATGGAGAGGAGTTACAGGATGTACTGTACATCGTTAGATGCCCTCCCTCCATTCGAAAACACAACCCAGATTTCTAATTAACGCATTAAGGTATTAAAAACATACAAATCAATTAAAATGCTTTGCACGTGTGTAAATGGAGCATATGCCAATAGCTAGCTAAATGAGGCTAAAGCTTGCTCAAATACAGCAGTAATAGGCCTTTGCAGTTTGTTTGTAACACTCACACAGGAATTGGAGTTCACATGACTAAAATATTTTTGAAATTCAGCCATGTGCTTATAAAAACTTCAATTCCCATCATGATGAGCTTAACATCAACATGTGTTAGGATGACATAACTGCATCAAACCACTGCATCTGAAAGTACTGTACTATCACCCAATGGAAAACAATGTGAGGAACTGAACATCAGTCACATTGGACTATGTGTTGGATATACCAGCTTATTAATAAAAAAACATGCTTTTTTTTAATCCTCAAATGAATAATTTACATAATAAGAAGACAGTTAAAAGACATCATAAGGAGACAGTAGAAAGCACAGCGCAGAACAGGGAGGCAGATGTTGGAGGCAGCAGCAGGAGAACAAGATTGCAGTCCAGAGAAGGGAGATGGAGAAGAGGATGAAAAAGATAAAGTGCCATTTACTTTGTTGGGGCCCACCTTCAGATCTAGATACTCCAGGTCCTTCTTCAGTTGTATGTAAGTATCATCAGCCTTTGAATGAGCAGTGGAGAGATAAATCATTTGAAATGAAGCTGCAAAGGAGAATGGGTTACCAGATGACTCCTAAGGCCTTTATTTGCTGTTCAGGCTTTGCTAACAAAACTTTAATTAACTTCAGCCCAATTACAGTTTACTTTTCTACCTCTGTATTTGTATCTGTCGTTAGTAAAGCCAAACTGTAATTAGGTTATCGTTTCATTTTTGAACTGGTTTAATGCCTCATGTTTGACCTCATACATAACTGAGCAACACAGGTCTTGTGTGTGACCTGTGGTCAAACCGAGTGTTTACATTTCTTCATAAGCATGGAGGATGGCCAGAGAATGGTTGGATGTTAGAAACTGGGTGGGGTTGTCATTACTGAGCACCGTTGCAGCTTCACTGTGGTCTGCTAGTCTTAACAGGCTCATAGGGGAGACTGTGGCCTGATGGCTGCTTCAGAATGAGAACACTAAGGGACAAAGATTGATCAGAGCACACAAGAGACAAATGTCTTCTTGTGGCGGTGCAAGCTTATACATCTATTAAAAAAGGAGAGTATAAAATGCAGTCACAGTTGACAAGCAATATGCTTCAAAAATGGTATATTCATTTTTACAAATACAATAAAACGAGCCTCTGAAAGCTTTTTCAGGTTTTGAACCAGGTGGATGAGTGACAACAACCATAAAGACACTAATCTGGACAGTCTGAAGTCGAATACAGCCCATGCCAAAATGGTTGAATAAACAAGACAACCAAGCAACACCAACAGACCACAAAGTCTTATGAATGACAGGGAAGTAATGTATGGGATTGGCTGGGGAGAGTGGGACCACAATGCACTGGCAGGGGTTGAAGTGTGCTGTGGAGAAGGTTAGGGAAGTACAAGGGCCCCTGACCTGCATGCTGGGGCCCAGAAGGCCGTTGTGCTGGTGGTGCTGCAGGTGAGCGAACGTATCACTCGGGCTATGCACACCAGCCATCTTGGCCTGGTGCCTCCGAAGCTGAATGAGGAGCAGAGTCAGCTCCTCTGGCTGCAGCCAAGCCCGGTTTTAGGGGCCGGAGGCCAGTGAAAGTGCAGAAGGATGAGAGAAAATACTTGAGAACCATCCAGGCAGTACAGTGGCTGAGCTACAGTAGCTGAGACTGGGAGGATGATTTATTGTGCTATCAGGGATTGTCTGAAGATTAGGGTTATCAGAACTGATAACACATTTCTACATTTAAACCAGCTTTATAGGGGTTCACAAAATCAGTCAGCTCCAGATTCTACATCTTGATAGTGTCACAGAGATAAGCCTCACAAATCTAATTTTGGAGTGAATTATTCCAGTTTATACCTGGATTGGCTGTTCTAGACTACTGGACTGGAAAGCTATGTTAATACCATATGACAGATATCTTTAATAATGAAACCAAGTTACTGTATGTTGCTAACGTAATAAAGAGAATCCTACCGTTTTGCCATGCAAGCTGGGTGCACTGACAGTGTGTGTGATGTAGCCCATGGCAGGCATGGACCTTCTCTCTATTTGGGAAGTCTGCAGAGAAACATAATTCATCAACTTGTTATTACAGATCCTATAGAGTCAAATCAAAAAGAATGTCTAATTAACTAAGTAATCTTGTCTTGAAAGTGAGAGTCAGACCACTCTATCACACTGAATCAAAGTTAATCCATTGCCTCCAAGTCTGCAAACAAATTTGACTTCACAGCAGATTTATTTTTTCATCTAGCCTTTTCTCCCTTTCATCACTCCTACTCTTATTCGAAACAAGGTGTGCCCTGAGTTTTAGATGCTACAGGGCTTGGGAAATTTGACATTTTTGCTTAACACACAGAATTAGCAAAAACCAGGCCCACTACAGAACCTTAAAAGGACACAAACAACAAGAGATTTAATTAACTACACATAAATTATACTAAACCTGCTTTCTTAAAATAACATTTGTTTGCTACCAGCAAGAGAAGCACTGTAAGCCATTCCCACTGAGATTCCCATGCCACTATTTTTTTGCTGTATAATAGGTTTTTTATTTAAATGCGAGATCAGAAGAAAGAGACTGTTGCTGATGTTTGAGATACAGTAGAGATGTTTATAGGGTGCTGAGGAGCCCTGGGCAAATTGGATTAGCTGCTAATAAAACATACTTCTTAATGATATTCCACAGAGGTATACAGATCGCTATTACTTAAGCGCACTCCAGCCATAGAGCATTATCAGCCTCAAAGAGATGCACCAAAACTAAGTTCATTGCAGACTAAATTTAGTTTCCATAAACATCACTCCCTTGGATCGTCTTGCATAGTCACACAGGGTTTTCCGTAATTGTGCATCACCATATTTTATGGTTATAATTAGTGTCTTAACACTCATGTGAATGATGGAGGAAACAGAGCATCTGTGACACTTTGTTTACTTGTGTAAGGCCAACGGGTTGGTTGTGAGGCTTGTGTGTATTGGCAAATGTGGTGATGGTTTGGCGGAAGATCTTTTCACATGTGGAGGGTGTGGTGGGAAGACAGCGCAGGGTGTGGATGACAGGACGGCCTCTCGCTCTGTCTCCTGCGGCGGTGGTGGTGCTGTCTGAGCGCTACGACAGTTTGGGGAACAGCGGAGTAGCAAGCTTTTACTCACACACGCTCACACCACCTGTGGAGTGGGCCTGGGTGTGGACTGTGTGAATCTGCAAACGATTCACATTAGCATCAAAGAGGTCGGAGCCTTCTCAGGCTCTTCGTGTTAATCTTCCCATGGTGTTCTTGTGAGCTCACAACATCCTTCAAGTCGACATCAACAGATACCTCACATCCACTATCCAAAGCTACCGTGAGAATGAGACCTTTGTCATTTGGCTCCCTACATGTGAATCATCAAGTTTTGGTTCAGTCTCATGCCAATGACAGGCTACTGATGTTTACTGTGTGCCAGTATTACAGCGTTGAAGCACCAATGATGTATGAGTATCAGCACATAAATTCATCAAGGGTAGGACTTCCATCCATCCATTATATACATGTATACCCATTTATCCTGTGCAGGGTACACCCTGGACTAGTTGTCAGTCTATGGGGGTGGGACCCTAGTAAAAATTATATTTCCAAGTGTTTACTTTAACCGAAACATATGAAGTAAATCCCTCCAACCGAGTGTGACAGCAGTGTGATACCACATTGGGAACAAACCTTCTAGTGCCCCTTGCGAATCACCACTCCTCTTTGCCAGTTCGAGGGCATCCAAGACACACTGAAGAGATGTGTTAGCTAGGGCTGCAACTAACAATTATCTTTATAATCAATTAATCAATTAATATTTTTGTCTACAGAATGTCGGAAATTTGTTAAAATGCCCATCACAACCAACCTGATCCAAAGGTGACATATTCACATTGTTTGTTAAATTGGACCAACAGTCCAGAACTCAAATATATTTAGTTTACAGATGTAAAACACAGCAAATCCTCACATTGGAGAATTTTAAACTACAGAATGATTGATGATTTTCTTGAAAACAGACTTTCTGGGTAAATCTTGTCCACCACCACTGACCCACCACTGACTTGGCCAATGTCCAGTACATGTAGTTTAAATAAAAACTCAGTTGACTGTTCATTTTGGATTTGGAGAGCAGCATTGTGTCAGGCAGCTGTTACTGAGCAACTGGGACATGGTTATGTGTTTGCAATGCTAAAAAGAATAAACTACACTGACCATGTTCATCATAATGAATGAATATGTCAGGCAGTGCAATGGAATCACTCTTTTACTGTATGGGTTTTAATACATTTTGAATGACAATGCTTTTTGGTATGTGTTCTATATGGCATGGATGCATGAGCTATATTAGCCTGCGGCTACATTGACAATTTGTTGATATTGATAAAATAATATCAAATAAGACCAGCATTAACCCTTTAACTTTTTCTTAAGCCAATAACAATCGTCTTGGGTGGTCTACATTTCGGACGTGGCGACGGTGGCTCTGCAAAATGGTCTCGGAAAGGAACTTGTTATGGTGGTACATTTGCACCCCGCAAAAGAAAATGCCACATTCATTATTAAATTAAGTTAACTGTTCACACAATACAGTAACATGAGCTATTTAAATTAGCTGGATACATGGTTAAACGTAATTTGCCGATAGTAATCGATAGTTGATAGTAAGCCCCACTAATCAGTCCCAAAACGTCCCAGTTAAATGCCGTAAACATATTCTTTGTAAATCTTTACAATCATTCCCTGAAAGAACCAAGCAGACCTGCCTTCTTGCACGATCAAATTTTCAGCTTGTAGCTTGCTAGCTCGAAGTTTGTTGTTGTTTCACGAAACGAACAGAGTTTGAGAACGGCAACACACAAAGAGCGTAAGGCAAGGGACATCTGGCACGTTGCTGTCAGGCAATTCTCCTGGAAATGTACTTCAGCTGATCCAGACTATATGTTTGCTAACTTAGGCTTTAGTACAAAACAAATAGAACTTAGTTAACATCTGAAGCTGAAATGAAATATTAGAGGGATTAATAGAAACTAATTGAATTAAATGAATTTAAAGGTGCTCTAAGAGATGTTGGGTGACGTTACTTCTTGTTGACATTCAAAGTATTTTCAAGCAAAACGAAGACTAGCTCGCTCCTCCCTCCTCCTCATCCCGTCCCCTCCCTTCTGTGCTTCAGCGCACTAACCCCCCCCACACGCACCTAAATCCTTCTTGTCCGTTATTGGCTGAACACTGGAACACGGTTTGTGTATGTTTGCATGGTCCAGGTTGGACCACTTTGTTTTTGTTGGCGTGTGTGGACCCTAGGCTGTCTACAGCGGCCGTGTTTTTTTACAGTGCGTTTAGGGGACCGGCAACTCGCAGATAGTGAGGAGATGTTTGCTGTATGTGACAAAAAATGTTGTAGCCTAAAAAACGCTTGACATCGCTTAGAGTACCTTTAATACTCTCCATCGCAAAGTTTGATTGAAAAAAAAGTTAATTCATAAATTACAACGTTAAAGTAAATTGTTATCTAAATTGTCTGGGGAAGATTTCTGAGAGGCAACTCTTAACAATTTTGCCTAAAGTACGTAGGTGTCCTACCTTTGAAAGATGGGCACAAATATGGCCGGGCGAACTGGACCTTGTGCTGTCCCCTGGTGTCACTTCATCCAGGGGCCTGACTGTGCGTCTGTCTGAAGGAGTGTGGGGCCTGCGAGGTGACAGGGGTTTGAAGGAGGAGGGGACTGATGGTGGGACTTCACACGGAGACGGAGGGACAGAGATGGAACGTGGCATCTCCACAGTAACTCTAAAAGATGAAGAGTCTGTGAAGTTAGGGCCAGTGTAGATAGGAGCGGTGGGGCTGCCATGACGGAACTGCTGCCGCTGCTGCCACTCGTACAGCTGCCACACCATTCCCTCCTTGGTGGCCATGCGCTCGTCGGTGGACATGCGGAAGTGGCTAAGACGGTCATGGGCATACTTGTAGTCACTAGGCAGGTTGCATGTTGCTGGAGGAGAGTTGCTGCCAGACGGGAGACGGGGAGACTTTGGCAACGACTGATAGGTGGCATCCGATGTGCTGGCTTTGGGCTTTAATGGAGGAGTCCGCCGAGGGAGGTTGTACTCAGCAGAGGGACCACTGAGACAGAAAACACATGGATGTCTTACTTTTATATAAACAATTTCATCCTAGCTGTCCCAAATGAGAATGCTTTCTCTACATAAAGTAGAGCAATTTGAGCAATTCAAATATACAAGTCCCCTCATATTATTATAGCCACTAGAGGGAAGCATTTATTCAAGGTTTTTTCAATCATCATTCATGTTACAGTTATAGATTCAAACTGACCTCTTTGGTGGGTCCCCTTTTTGAACTTTGACCCACTGCTCCACCTGAGCCAGCGTATTCTTCCTCTGCACATGTTTCTCAGTAGCTGGTCGCAAAACAAAGCCCCTCTGATAGACAAGATTTCCATTCTGTTCTGGTGGCAGAGCCACTTGGATTACAGTTTGCTGTCCGTTCTTGTGGGTGGCACCATCGACTGAGTCTGGCGAGAGTCGCTCTACTCTTTCCTCTGTGGCTGACTGGCTGGGCCTCCCCTGGATCTCTAATTCATACCTCATCTCGTCTCCATGAGCCAGTTGAATACAATTTTCCGGAGCTTCCACTCTGTCTGTCCTGCGAAGGCTTTCTGACTGAGATGAGTTCTGGTTGATGTGGACATGATTGGCCTGTGGGACAGCCTGTTGTACAGCCTTCTTAGGATTCTCCATTTCTCTGTAAAAAAGTTGATGACTTCTTAAATATATCAACATATATAATATATCAAGTTAGTTCTGCATGTAAACAATTGAAATAAATGGCTTTATACAGCCTATTTTAAATTAAGAGAGTATGCAGTGAAGTATTTCATCTTTCAACTACTACACATGGCTACATGCGTTTAGTTACTTAACCATCATCTAATTCCCCCTCATAACAATATATTATGATGAAGTGCAGCATTGTTCTTGAAACAAGGGATTACACAGCATTAAACAGTGGATACAAAACATAGTGAATGCTCAAATTTACCTTATGTGACCCTAAAGGTAATCCATTTGCAGAGACACTTAACATATGAGTTTCTGAGTTTCTCTCAGGAACGATCAGAGACCATAGGAAGTTATTCAATAACTTTCCATCTTTTATATTTTTCAATAGAGAGGAAAGAAGAGAGTATCCCCCAGGTAACATAAAAAACTTTGTCTAAATGAAATAGCTTGGAGGTGGTGTGACACTCTTTGTGTTCAAATAATAAGACTAATTCATTAGATTTCACATTTAAATTCAGTAATCCTTTTCCCACTTACAGTAAGGGAATAAGACATGATTTCAAATGTCTAATTTTACAAACTGCTTACACTTAAGGGTGGATTATTTCTGCAGAAATAATTCCTAAGAGTCAAATATGAAGATATTGTAGGAATAGCAATAAAAGGTGTATTTAAGCTGATTGAGCTGCAGTGAAGTGATCACCTCACACAGAACTCATTGGCAAATGTAGTGCTAGCCTTTATTATTGCTTCATTAGTGCAAAGCATTTGATATAATACATTTCAAGGGACCAAACTAAGACTTTCAGGTAGAAAATTGAGTGCTTTACAAAATAAAGATTTCAGGAGTACTGACTTACATTGGCCTCTAGGTGGCATTACTGCACAGACCATTCAAACCATGGAGGGCATGCAGCTAATCTAAGAGGTCTAACTGCAGTTTGTAATGCATTTACCACAGATTGAGACTCTATAGCGGACTATTTCTGCCATTGATTGTGAATATTTTTATAACAAAAGAAAACTATGCACACAAATCTGCTTTGCATATTGGGATTATTGTTGGAGAAACACATTATTTGCTGCAATAAGCCTCATCTATACAAGACCCACATGCAGTATGTATATGTACACACACACACACACACACACAAACAAACACACACACACACACACACACACACACACACACACAGAGTAGACACTGTAGTTGATTCATAAAAAAACTCAACACTAAATGCTGCAAAACAGATGTTTACTTTTTTGTTAATTACTGTGACACCCAGTTTCCCTTTCTGATACCATCTTAAGACATATCCAGTTCACAGACACTGCTTTAGTAAAGGAAAGATGTTGGTACAAGTAGCAGCCCAGCCAATGGGAGAAATGAATCCTACTCTGTAGAGTGAGACCAACCTCTTTATAGTGTGACTCTGCTGCATCAGCGCAGCCTGGTTCATGGCCCGGATCCAGCCATTCATGTCCTCCTGTGTGTCCGCACTGAAGAAATATGTCCGCATCCCGCAGTGTTCTGCCTGTGAGCCAATCACAGAGTTCTTATTGTAAATGTAGGAGCGCATTCCTGTATGGCTCGCCTATCAAAGTGAGAGAGAGATGGAGGAGAGAGAGATAAAGGATAAATATGAGAACTTCTAACTGAAGACAGTAAAAAGCTGCCAGTGAGGCTGATGAGTAAAAAAAAAGCATTGCTTCCTTGTTTACTGAGACTGACAGCTGTAATCTCAGTGAGGACAAAGTTTACAGCAACATTTTTCGGAAAAACAGAATAGGGAGGGAGCAAAGTGCTCCAGCAGAAACAGCTTGAACATTGTGCTGTTTCTGGAAAAAAAGCATAACAGGTTATTTTTTAAACTGCTTTTTAAAAAGCTTCAGTGAAAAATATACAATCTCTTAAGCATACAGAAATTAGACAGCAACTGCAGCGAACAACTGTACAGTGGCAACAAAAAGACAATTACAGCGTGGCCATCTGTCATCACTTTAGTCAGGATGCACATGACATCATAAACATTAGCTTACCTTTTGTTATTTCTATTGCAAGTTATTTCACATTAATTTTAACTTCACCACAACAAAAAATCATGAATAGCTGCCAGAGCATCAACGACACAAGACTAAACTGCATTATATACATCGTGGAAAGAATGTGATCCAATACCATAACATGCTAAATATCCACAGTGACAGAACAAGGGTCCTTTAGTAATTATGAAGATACAATCCTGACTTATCATACATATCCTCACAAATAGAACTCCACCTACATTAAAATACTGTAGAAGCATGTATAATTAGTGCAAAGTTGACTTCATTGTAAAGGGAGCTCTGACCATTTATTATATATTTTTAAAGAAATATCTTATATTTATTATCAACTTCTTAGTGAATGATCTGTATACAGCAGGTTCTTAAGAGTAAAAAAAAAAAATACCCTTATAATCCCCATGATTTTTTTAATTCTGACTGAAAAGTGAATGCACTCACTTAAGCAATATGTGAGAAGCCAAACACTGCAAAGTAAACATACATACAACATTGTACATATTGTAATATTGTATTTTCTATTGTAAAACAATATGAAATTAATATATGTACAGCAGGAGGCAAACTGCTGATGTCAACAAACATCCCAAAAAATGCAATGAAATCAGAGAGGAGTGTGGGAAAACGGCTGAGACCCTGTCGTCCCACCACTCCAATGACGATGAGTGTGATAAATGATATGCAGCTTGACAAGACAAATACCAGAGCCACTGAGCATATACGTATACAGCATGAGACTGATCAAATGAGTAACCTTGGAAATGTGAGTGCCTTGTTCTACCCATTCCCCGCATTTATATAAATTAGCAACTGGCTAACTTATGAAATATATGGACATTCCACATGTTTTCGGTTAAAGTGCTGTCTCTCTCTCTCTCTCTCTCTCTCTCTCTCTCTCTCTCTCTCTCTCTCTCTCTCTCTCTCTCTCTCTCTCTGTCTGTCTGTCTCTCTTTTGAGTGAACACTGTAGGTACTGTAACCTTGGTGGACTATAATAATAATATATAATATTAATAGTTTTCCCTTTTTCTGTTTTTATTTTGAAACAAATCACAGCAAAGTTGTTAACTAAAACTAATGGCACCTCTTTGTGCTCTGGCATTGTCTATAGATGACTGTAATCATGTCTGTACATGATGAGATTTTGATGCACATTTAGAAATGTGCGTTCATCAGCTGCTAGCATAATATGAAACAAAATGAGCTGAGGAGGTCCACTGATGAGGCTAAAGTAAAATCAAATACCTATTCATGCAAGACAGGAAGCCAATGGGATTGAGGACGACCGCCTGTAGAGAACAGTACTCACTCCGCTCGTGCACACACCGGGTCACAATGGGAGGCAATTGACCAACAGGGAATGAGAGAAACACAGTGAGATGAGCAAAAATAAGAGAACAACAGAAAACAAAAGGAAGTTGCTGACTCAATAAGAAAGAACAGGAAATGGCTCCGGCTGTGGTCTTATGGCAGTCATCACAGAAGCAAGAATGAGTAACAGTGGCAGCATCATAAGCGTTTTGACATTTTACAATCAGACACATCATCACGGCGTCATTGATCAGGGAAGGTTAAAAACATACTCTAGTACAAATACTTAAGAGAAGACTTAAACAACCTGATTTATTATATAGTCTCCATTCAACTGCTAATCAAATTGATTTTGAGAATATTTTGTGTCCCCATCTCTCATTATTTCAGGCCAGCACAAACTGTAGTCCGTCAGTAGCTCTAACAATCAGAAACATTGCGTTGTTGAACAACACCAGACATCTACTGAGCTGCTTTCATGCTTACTTAGCAGTAACTGAATATTTCCGAAGCACCTCAGATACACGTAATGAAATCACCTGCTCTTTAATGCATGATGGCTCAGAGAGAGCTGTAGGGAAAAGAGATCTCTTAAATACAAGGTGGTACAGCAGAGCCCATGCTCATTTCACCTAACCTTACAAACACTCTCCAGCAAGTGGTGGGAGGAGACGATGAATAGGCTGAATGTATAATTAATATTTCCAGCAGCACAATTATTGTATGTAATACGATCTTTAAAACGCAGGAGACGCGTCCCACACATGCACACACATTCATAGTCACACTCAGACACGCACACATACACACAGAATCCAAGAACAAAAGCATAAGTACAAAGGAGCTCAAAGGATTGCAACTGAATGCCCTGAAGCTGCAGTGGTGCATCAAACATTCACCACTATTGTTCTTTGCAACTATCTCTGTGTTTCCACAAAGGAGGAGCTGGATAATGTTAACACTCTTGCCTTAACCAAAATACATAGATCTCTTTGCTGTCCTCTGGCAGAATTCACAGACTTTGCTGCATGCAAGGAAAAGTTCTGTCGCACATTTTTAAATAAAAATGACACTATTATCAAATACGGGCTGACTCTATTGGGTACAGTATAGCAAATGAGTTATGTGCCATTCAGATTTCAGTGAAAGAACAAAGCTCTTGCACTGTGCTCAGTCAGCACACCATATTGAAGACTGCACTGCAGCCTCTCCAGCACACTGCTAGGGCTACCAAAACACAGCGCAAAATGTACTTCTGACTACATACAGGGTTGTACTGCAGCCATCCATTGTCAAGTAACACACTACCATTTGTGTTACAGTAAAAAATAAAAAAAAAAGATCAGTGACCAGAAGGTCAGAAGTTGCATCACACTCAACACAATCAAACTCCATGAAGAAGTCTTCATAGATATCAAAAGATGAGTTGCATGCAAAATCTTTCTTGCCCAAAAATGTGATAGTACAGTCAGTAGATGCTTTGGAACCAATAACAAAACAATAATTTTTCCCTACCTTACTTTATTTAAATTAATTAAATAAATTTGCTTTTCTACAGAACAAATTTTGTTAATTTAACAAAATGAGCCAAACTTCTCAAACACATACTGTACATATTTCATGTTTTCTTACTGTCATACAAGCAGCCGTAAATGTTTGCTTAAATAAAATGATCTATAAATACGGTTACAATTAAAATCAGGAAATACATGATCAAACAATGAGTAAACAGAACTATGACCTGATTCTAACTTTTGATACTTTGGTTGGTACTCAAGTACTGAGGTTCGATTGCCAGCCCTAATAGCAGATCATGAACTGCTTTCAAAAAAGCAAGAAAAACTACAAAATGCATTTCCTGCAGAAAATACTTGTGATTGCTGAAAAGCTAAATTGCTAAGGCTAAACTGGATTGCTGGCATACTGCGTAAGAAGAAGGTGAAGTAGTAAGAATAGTTGAAAAAGTAAGAATGGTTTTAATTAGTACAAATGTAATTGAAATGTTAAATAATACCAATAATGTATTAAACAAAAAGTGAAATATTTTAAGTAAAAAAAAAAAAAAGAAAAGTCATAGTATAGCCAACACAGTCAGAAGTCATAGCATAGTTTATCAAAAACAAGGGATAAAAAGGTCATGGTATATGTCAAAAAAAGTCACAACATAGAATGTCAAAAAAAGTCATAATATAGAATGTCAAAAAAAGTCATATTATAGAATGTCAAAAAGTCATATAAATGTCAGTATATTTAAAAAAGTGGTAAAGTCATAGTATAGTATGTCAAAAAAGTGATAAAAAAAAGTCATAATATAGTATGTCGAAAGAAGTCATAGTATAGTATGTCGAAAAAAGTTATAAAAAGTCATACGGCGCTTTTCCATTACATGGTACCTGCTCGACTCGACTCTAGTCGCCTTTTTTGGTTTTCCATTACGAAAAAAAATACCTGGTACCTGCTAACAAGTACTTTTTTTAGTACCACCTCAGTCGAGGTTCCAAGCGAGCTGAGGCGATACCAAAACGTGACGTGAAAGCGACAGAAGTGGGTGTCCTGAACAAACCCGCCATTTTTAAATAGTTTAGCCAGCTGTGGGGTTTATTGTTGCCTCCAGCTTTATTTGAAACAAAATGTGTCTTCTGGCTGTGGCAACAACAACACACCTTGGATGTTCTCTATGTGTGTGTCGCGTTAGGTTACGCATGGATGTATTAAGAGAACGGGTCATGGCAATTTACTGCGGCGCCGCTATGACAACCAGCCACGCTGAGGCTGTACTAAAATCTGCAATGGAAAATGGATGCATAGTGCATCGAGTCGAGTAGAGTTGAGGCGAGTTGAGCAGGTACCACGTAATGGAAAAACGTCAATAGTCTAGTATGTCAAAAAAAGTGATAAAAAATCATAGTATAGTATGTTGAAAGAAGTCATAGTATAGTATGTAAAAACAAAAAGCCATTAAAAAAATCAAAGTATAGTATGTGGAAAAAAAACATCATGAAGAGGGCCAGCCCAGACTGGGTATCAAGCTTGGGTCTGCAAGAATTACTTTTGTGCAGTGACTACTTGCTGGTTGCCTGTTGCCAGTGTGCCACCAAAGAATGTAAGTTGAAAAGCTATTAAGAAGTCAAAGTGTATGTTATGTACAGTACAGGCCAAAAGTTTGGACACACCTTCTCATTCAATGCGTTTCCTTTATTTCATGACTATTTACATTTTAGACTCTCACTGAAGGCATCAAAACTATGAATGAACACGTGGAATTATGTACTTAACAAAAAAGTGTGAAATAACTGAAAACATGTCTTATATTCTAGTTTCTTCAAAGTAGCCACCCTTTGCTCTGATTACTGCTTTGCACACTCTTGGCATTCTCTTGATAAGCTTCAAGAGGTAGTCACTTGAAATGGTTTTCCAACAGTCTTGAAGGAGTTCCCAGAGATGTTTAGCACTTGTTGGCCCTTTTGCCTTCCCTCTGCGGTCCAGCTCACCCCAAACCATCTCGATTGGGTTCAGGTCCGGTGACTGTGGAGGCCAGGTCATCTGGCACAGCACTCCATCACTCTCCTTCTTGGTCAAATAGCCCTTACACAGCCTGGAGGTGTGTTTGGGGTCATTGTCCTGTTGAAAAATAAATGATGGTCCAACTAAACGCAAACCGGATGGGATGGCATGTCGCTGCAGGATGCTGTGGTAGCCATGCTGGTTCAGTATGCCTTCAATTTTGAATAAATCCCCAACAGTGTTACCAGCAAAGCACCCCCACACCATCACACCTCCTCCTCCATGCTTCATGGTGGGAACCAGGCATGTAGAATCCATCCGTTCACCTTTTCTGCGTCGCACAAAGACACGGCGGTTGGAATCAAAGATCTCAAATTTGGACTCATCAGACCAAAGCACAGATTTCCACTGGTCTAATGTCCATTCCTTGTGTTTCTTGGCCCAAACAAATCTCTTCTGCTTGTTGCCTCTCCTTAGCAGTGGTTTCCTAGCAGCTTGACCATGAAGGCCTGATTCGCGCAGTCTCCTCTTGACAGTTGTTCTAGAGATATGTCTGCTGCTAGAACTCTGTGTGGCATTCATCTGGTCTCTAATCTGAGCTGCAGTTAACTTGCGATTTCTGAGGCTGGTGACTCGGATGAACTTATCCTCAGCAGCAGAGGTGACTCTTGGTCTTGGTCTTCCTGGGGCGGTCCTCATGTGAGCCAGGTTCATTGTAGCGCTTGATGGTTTTTGCGACTTCACTCGGGAACACATTCAAAGTTTTCGCAATTTTCCGGACTGACTGACCTTCATTTGTTAAAGTAATGATGGCCACTCATTTCTCTTTACTTAGCTGATTGGTTCTTGCCATAATATGAATTCTAACAGCAACTGATGGTCCCAATCACATTAATAAGGGAACAAATTCCACTAATTAACCCTGACAAGGCACACCTGTGAAGTGAAAACCATTTCAGGTGACTACCTCATGAAGCTCATTGAGAGAACACCAAGGGTTTGCAGCGCTATCAAAAATGGGTGGCTACTTGGAGGAATCTAAAATATAAGACATGTTTTCAGTTATTTCACACTTTTTTGTTAATTACATAATTACATATGTGTTCATTCATAGTTTTGATGCCTTCAGTGAGAATCTACAATGTATAAAAATAGTCATGAAGATAAAGAAAACACATTGAATGAGAAGGTGTCTCCAAACTTTTGGCCTGTACATTATGTATGTTGAAAAAAATCATAGTATACTGTGTCGAAAAAATTCTTATTATATAGTATAGTAATATTATTATAGTATGTTGAAAAAAATGATTAAAAAAAGTCAAAGAACAGTATGTCTAACTGGAGAGTTCAGCTGGTATAGTGGACGCCCATATAGAGGTTTATTCCTCCAGCCAGCATCCCATGGTTAGAATCTGACCTGTGGCAATTACCTGCATGTCTTTTCCATCATATCTAAGCTGTCCTAAAAATTAAAAGCAGAAATGCATAAAAAAAAAAGTCAGCATATCATATTGAAAAAAGTGATAAAATAGTCATACTATAGCGTGTCGAAAAAAGTCATAGTATAGTATGTCGAAAAAAAATCATAGTATTGTAGTTGAAAAAAGTCATACTATAGTATGTCAAAAAAGTGATAGTATAGTGTGTCGAAAAAAGTGATATAAAAGTCATAGTATGGTATGTCGAAAAAAGTCATTGTATTGTAGTCAAAAAAAGTCATAGTTTAGTATATCGAAAAAAAGTCATAGTATAGTATGTCGAAAAAGTGATAAAAAGTCATAGTATGGTATGTCAAAAAAAGTCATTGTATTGTAGTCAAAAAAAGTCATAGTTTAGTATATCGAAAAAAGTCATAGTATAGTATGTCGAAAAAAGTGATAAAAAGTCATAGTATAGTGTGTCGAAAAAAGTGATATAAAAGTCATAGTATAGTATGTCGAAAAAAGTCATTGTATTGTAGTCGAAAAAAGTCATAGTATAGTATGTCAAAAAAAAGTGATACAAAATTCATAGTACAGTATATAGAAAAAAGTCATTAAAAAATCAAAGTATAGTATGTTGAAAAAAACGTCATGAAAAAGGGACAGACCGGACTGTGTATGGGTCTGCAAGGACAACTTGCTGCCGTGACTATTTGCTGGTTGTTTGTTGGCAGTAGAACTAACCACTGAGCCAATGTGCCACCAAAGAATTCAAGTTGAAAACAGTAATAGCTTAGGATGTCAAAAAAAGTGATTAAAAAAAGTGATAAAAAAGTCATAGTATAGATGTCATAAAAAGTGATAAAAGAATCAAAGCATAGTATGTTGAAAAAAATGTCATGAAAAAGGGCCAGCCTGGATTGGGTATTGAACCTGATTCTGCAAGGATAACTTGCTGCCTGTAGTACTAACCACTATATATATATAGTATATACTGTATATATATATTTTTCATCTGCTGTCCCTAGACAGATGGTAAAAGTCACCCTAAAAGAAAGTAAAATTACATATTTACATAACAATATAAAAATTACATTACATTTAGAAAAGAGTACTATTAAGGGTTAACAGGTATTATGGGGAAACAGTAAGTGATATGTGAGAAGTTCATAGAGTGCATGTACATTTTTGTTGCCTTAGCATAGTATGTTGAAAACAATGATAAAAAGGTGATAAAAAAGTAATAGTATGTATGTGGAAAAAATTCATAGTATAGAATGTTTGACACACACACACACACACACACACACACACACACACAACTTGCTGCTTGTCTATTGGCAGCGTACTAAGTGTAAAAAAGCTTAATATTTGAAAAACTATAAATGGTGGGAAAAAGTTGAATACAAGCACAGATGTCCTTAAAGAGCTGAACATTTTTGTAGGTGAAAGTATGCAGAAGTAGTAGGCGACCGAAAATTGTAAAGAAGAATCAGTTGTTATCTGATTCTGTGAATACTGCTGAATCACAAAATGCCATCCAGTATGCAGGGAGTACCCAACCATCATTCCTGTGTTACAGAGACCACACCAGGAAAACTAGTATTTGAGGATTGCTTCCAAATAGTGATGTAGTAATGAATATTCTCAGAAAAACTGAATATAGTAAACATGTTTTTCTGGCATTATAATTTCTTTCATAAATCTGATTCAATGCCACTTCAGTGTTACCTTGAAAGCGTATTTGCGGTTTATGTGATCATCAGGCTCAACTGGTGCAATGACATAACTGGGCAGAGGGATGCTCCCAAGCACGGTCTCCTCTCTGCTGTCTGTAAAGAAAGAACAAACAACACAGAGTATGACTGATTGCAGATTTAATGAACAGCAGGGAAATTAGCAAGGCATTATTCATGGTAGACTCTTGTCTGGTCAAGGCTATGTGGCACAAGGTGGCATGTGGCTTATCTATTATTCAGTATGATTAATGAAAGACAGGAAGTAGATGTTCTGGCAAAACAAGCACAGATTACATCCCATAATAAAACACTCAAGTTAATAAGGAAGGAAAAGGTGGAGGAAGAGAAAAGCCGGGGAGAGTAAGAGATAGCAAGAATTATTCAAGAAATTAACATCCCTCATAGGAGCTCGCCGAAGGTTGTATATTTGTATGACCGTTTAAAGTTTTGTCTGTTAAACCATGGCCAAGTGCACTTTTAATAGACTCACCTTTGTAGTAAAACAAGCAGTAGTCTGACAAAACAAACCACTTCCTTTTCCACAGCCGCATTCCAGAGCTGTCCTGGAGGTGAAGGGGGAAACGCAACACACAGTGTATTAAGAAATCCTCCTTGCAGGAACTTTTTAATAAGAAAGTGTAGTTCGGGAATACAGCACTCAAATACAGATTCGGGAGAATCTAATTAAATTATAGGAACAATAATTTAATTTAAGTTCAGTTTTTTTCTTGCAGCATTTGGCACAAAGATGCAGCCTCTACATTTGACTAAGTAATGCATGTCTCTAACTCTGGGTTTGGTCGGGGAATTGGTTGTCTTTGTTTGTCATGCTGCTTAAAACACTGAAATCCAGATTCAAAGGGTTTTGTAAGGGTATTGTGAGGATTCATTTTGTAAATGGTACAGTTCACAGAACATGAGATTCTACACAAAACCCTTTAAAATGTGACAGGTGGGGTCTTTCTTTAAGACAAAAAATAAGAGCGGAGGATCCCGAGCTCACCTGTTTATAGAGCCAGCCTCTCACCACCACTGGGATGTTGAGGTTTCTTTTAATAGCATGATCCCTCTTGCCAAAACTGTGCACTTTCCCCGCACCTCTGGAACACTGCAGAAAGCAAAGAAAAACCAAAAGACTTGATTATGTGGTGGCTGGTTGGAGCTAAATGAAAGTTGAATGAATCTGGTTTCAATTAAATTAATTGATTAAATTGACTTGTTTTTACCAGTAGTTTCCCCAATATTGTTAAAGATTGATAACATTTAATCAGTTTACATGAGGAAGGGGGGTCATGAATTTGACAAAAAGAGTCTACTGGTATTTATTGTTTATTAGGGTCCCCATTAGTCATCACCGTAGTGAAGACTATTCTTCCTGGGTTCCAACACAAGGCAAACACAAACAAATATTATAAAGCAAAATAAATATTGTTATACGATAAAAAAAACTCCTGGATGTTATAAAACAAAAGGCACAGTAGCATGTTTTTCATGTTATAAAAACAACAAAACAAAACAGTAATAAATAAATAAAATTATGTAGTAAAGAAAGGTGTATGGCTTTGCCCTCCACAGTGCAGAGAATATAACTGCAAAATGGAGTTAACTGGCCTTCTTTCCTGGAACTTCCTTCTTCTAACACCCATAATGAAAAGAGGAAATACCAACTGGCTATACTTGTGGATGCATGCATCCATGACAAGGTAATTTTCTCTGACACAATTAAATTGTTCTTTTCTACAGAAATACCTGGTATTGTTGGGTTGAGCAGCTGGCTAAAAGAAGACACAAATGTTGAGGGGACAAATATGCATACCCAGTTCCTCATAAATGTGACACTTTTTAATGAGACAAAATGAAAAACACCAGAGGGACCAAAATGTAAGGTAAGTCAGTCACACAAAACAATCATCACACAGACGTTATCTGTTGATCTGCTGGTTATTTTCTCTATAATTTGGTCTATAAGATGACACTGAAATTAGTTAAGAATGTCCTTCAGAAGCTCCAAGAGCCCAACATAACGTCTTCGATATTGTCTGTTTTGTCAGACCACAGTTCATAACCCAAAGATATTTAGTGTACTGTTATATTAGACAAAGAAAAGCAAAAAAGGGTTCACACATGAGGGTCTGGAACCAGCAATTATCAAAATTGGTGCTCATCAATTTATTTTAGATTGACTAATTGATCATGTCAGCTCTACAACAATGCAGTCTAAAATCACAAGTATTTGAAATAAACATTTCTTCAAGTATTCACGCATTCATGTCCCTCAGGGCAATGGAAGTCTCTAATGTTAAGTTGCATTGAAACTATATTATATACTATAATATTTCAGATTTCTCTGTGATTTAATGACAGCCATGCGCTTCAGCGGTGTGTCTCATATTCAGTGACAAAACATGTTTGCAGTGAAAATGTCCATGATCACTGTGGAAATAACAGCAAGTCTATCACAAAGATGCTACTGTACACCACACCCCCGTCCAGTCCCTGAGGATGTGTAATAAGTTTTATTATGCTTTAAAAAATGACAAAATGATTGCTCTTTGTTGCCGTTAATCCGAGTGAGATAATGTCTTCTAGAGTTGATTAAACTAGTTCATCAATATGAGCTTCAACATCAAGAGAGCTTCTAAAGAAATTCACTACTAAAGAAATTCTTGGTCAATTACGATAAATGTCAAATAAGAAAACCTGAAAAAAAACAAAAAACATTTTGATTCTGTTTTAGGATTCATTTTCTCTGTAAAGATTCTTACATTTTTAAAGTTTACAGTAAAACTGACAAACACAAGTGAAACATACTTGATGTAAACGTTTGGGCTCTCAATAAAGACAAACACTGATACTCACCTTTGACCCTGAGGTGGCATCCACTGCTGCTGATGTCACAGCCCTGGAGGACTCTGTGACCATGCTCGGGGATCTCTGATTGGCCGCTGACTTGGACATACGGACTTCTATCCTACAGTTGAAAAGGCAGCATAGCAGCAGATCAGTAATACAGACAAGATGAGAAGCATTGATGAGTGATATTCCCTCTTAATTCCTCCGACAAACTACAGATACGCAGGGACACAGCCCTGTGCTGAGCTTTCACATATAAAGGATATGTCTATTTCCTGACACCGCCACGCAACCTCTCACAGCCAATGGCTATGCGGTGGACGTGTTAACAGTGGAAGCTTTGTGTGCCAAACACTCCAGTGACACACCTCGGGGCACACATCATACACCGACCCAGATAACAAGTCAAAACAAACAAAAAAAGAACCAAAGCCTTTGGTGAAACCATACACGCGCGCACACACACACACACACACACACACACACACACACACACACACACACACACACACAGCTTCTATACACGTCCCACCTCACATTTCCTCATGATATCATCATATTACCATGAATACAGAAAAATCAACATGGAAGAAATACTGATCAGCAGTCAGGTCCAGCTCCACCTTCTTTTTCTTCTTCTGATATTGATGAATTTACCAAGTGGTACTCACTACAGGTTATCAAATAACACATTTTTGTATTGCAACCCACACCATTAGAAATATTTAAACAGGGTCTGTTTTGCCTCAACCAACCATAGTATATACAGTAAAAAAAAAATCTGTATCCAACAATACAACGTATTTTACTGCAATGGCCAATACATTCACTTCCAGGGTGATGCAGATTTGTCCTACAGCATGTGCTCAAAAAGAGATTCATCTACAATAGATAATGGGAAAACTGGAGACAGCCCGGATTTGATTTAACAAGGTCCAAGAAATGTATTGTAGGAATTTTAGTCTGTGCTGATAAGGTAATAATAACATCCAGTTCCAGCAGATATTTCATCCACAAATCCTGCAGACCTCCTGTCACATCACATTTTAAAGGTTCTGTGTCGGGTTTAAATTAGAAAACTGTGCAATCCATGTCCTTAGAACCATCCTAGATTATGGTTATGTTTGATTTGATTAGATTTTTGTTTTACGAATTTAAAAGCCCAACAACTCAAAGGAACATTACCGTATTAACACAATACAAATCAATTACATATAAATAATCATATAAACCTACTAGACCCCGTTGCAACTCCACTACCACGGTTTCAACTCCCTCCCTTAAAAGTGAAACATCAACACTCCCCACAAAGCCGCCTTAACTTTTGTTTTAAAAATTGCCTTTGTCTTTGTTTAACATGCAGGAACCGGTGAGATGATCCATAAGGAGATCTCTGATCTGTCCCAACCATTGTAATTACCGTTGTAATTTCCCTTGCAGGATTAATAAATTATTATTATTATTATTATTATTATTATTATTATTATTATTATTATTATTATTATTTCTGTGATGCTGGAACCACCAGGTCCGGAACCAACTATTATATTAAAAATGATTGTTACACTCAGTAAGTGTTTATTTAAATAGTATTGTTCATATTCCCTCTCACATGCCTAGAAAAAGGCATGTGACGTCTATCACTTCTTAAGAAGGTATAAGGTAACAAAACTTTTACAACATTTTTTAAACTCATCTGCAGCCAGTCAACCAGTATAATTGAAATGCAACTGGCCAGTACTAGGCAGAGCCTCTTCCTGACTTCAGGAGTGAACTTACAATAGGAAGAAATGTGTGAACTGTCTCTCTGACAACTCTGCCACTAGCACCCTGCATTGTTCCGCAAAGAGGTTAAAAGCAGCTCTAACCCTGTTGTGTTTTCCTGCTTCATGTTGCTGCACTACACTGAAGCTAAGGGGGGAAAAAGATAAGCGAGAGATGTGTATGCTAAAGCAAAAAAAAAAAAAAAAGAGAGACCACAGTGCAACAAAACATCCAGTATCTGCACTCACAGTCTGGACTTCAGCCAGCATTTTTACAGGATGTTTCTGTTGTATTAAGGGGACTCTGCTGTTTTATGTGAAGCTTTCATACTGTTTACCACCACTGTCATTTGAACAGTTCCCCAGGAGATTTGTTATGGCATGTGGTGGAGAGGAGCGATATTTCACATCACATAGTGTAGAAGGGGGGAAGACACTAAGCTCCATCTCCCTGCTTCTCTTGCTATTGTATGATAGAAATGAGGGCAATATTTGACTTTTTCTAATCCTTGCAGGCAGTGGGTGCCCACGGGGAGAGTTGACGAATTGATCATAGTGTGATAATCTATAACAAAGGCAGGCAAAGCTTAGGCTGATCGAACCATCCAGGGGGAAGGGCCTCCTAAAGCTCTTTTTCCTGTTCTGTCCTCAATCCGATACAGGTCTCCAGAGAACACACTGAGGTTCTCCTTACTTGGAAGGCAGTCAATGATTCATGGAAGAAACCAATTTCCTTTTCAGATATCATTGACAGTGAAGAGAAGCAACATTTTGCAGCCACAGTAAGGTCATGCCTGTGTTGCTCACATTCGATACCCAGACTGCACCCCAGCTGTCATGCTTTCTACTAAACTCTACAACACCATTATGAAAAGAAGGGTGCAAGAGAAAGGCACAAAAATACGGCAGTAATGTAAAAAGATGCTGGTTTAGAAGAAAATGTATCACACAGCAGTTAGCAGTGTGTGTGTGTGTACTGCAACAAAGAGTGGTTTGGAGTAGATGCTGGAGTTAAAATAGCTAATTGAAATTCACACTTTGTGTCTTACAATGTTGCTGAATTGACCTACATCTGCACTAAAGCTGCCTTTTTCACATCTCTTCTCATAGTCTTAGTTTAAGACTGAGCTAAAACTAGAAAAATAATTCTAGTACTTAAAGCTGCTTGAAGATTTATGGTAAAACGGATAACGTACCGTGTATGTAACCAGTGTTTAGAGCTGGTGTTTGACTAGTCTCACGTTGCCAGACCTTCATTTACAGCGCTGCGGAGGAGGGTCTGGTGAGTCCACACAGCATTCCGGGATGGGAGAAAAACGTGCTCTGGTTTATTGGCATGTCTTTAAACCAATCACAATTGTCTTGGGTGGCATTAAGCGCCATACGGAGCAACAGCGCCACTGCAAAATAGCCTTGTTCTGCTGGAACATGTACGTTCAAAGATTGTTTTAGTTGTGCAACAGAAAACTCAGATTGGACAGATAGTCTAGCTGGCTCTCTGGATTTACCCTGCAGAGATCTGAGAAAAGGTTAACTGTAGTCCTCATAAATCGACCGGAGTTTAAAATGCCAACAGAAACGGATAGCCGGCCTAAATGAGTGAATTCCAGCGGAATTTCCGTCGCCAATGGAGTAATCCCGGAAGTAGAACAACATGGATATAGACTAGTGTTTAACAGACTACTTTGAATGTTCACATGTACTGATGTGGCATCATTCATCAAGTTTCAACTGATCTTTCTCAGTCATTAATTTTTCTGATGAACACCAAAAGTAACTAAGATCTTACATTTTTAATGATTATTTTTTTGGGCATTTTAGGCCTTTATTTATATAGGACAGCTGAAGACATGAAAGTGGAGAGAGAGGGGGAAATGACATGCAGCAAAGGGCCGTAGGGCAGCCACTGCGTCAAGGAGTAAACCTCTATATATGGACGCCTGCTCTACCAGGTGAGCTACCCAGGCACCCCTAAGATCTTACATTGATAAAAAAAAACATGAATTATTTTTACATTCACTGGATGTGTGTTTTGTGTTGGATGAGTTAAGGTGGATATATGCTCAGCCCAAAAACTGTACAATGTGACACATCAAAGCAGGATTTATTTCAATCTGTTTGCTGAAAGCTTAACTATTCTCTTACAGTAGTTGCCAAAACAGGGGTGATTGCTGTGGTTTCAAGAGTGCGTACGGACAGTGGGACGAACAGTATGTATGAAACATCTTGTGTGTTCCTCTAATAATAAAAATAAAAATGATGTATACAGAATTTCATTATGCCTACTGTACAGTATGATGTATGCTGAGACTCTTTCATTTTCATTTCATTACTTTTTCCTGTCCGTTTCATGACATCCTTGCCATGTTGTTGTGAAAGGGGCATAAAATGTATACCATTCTTACTGTAGCTTTAAGAGATTATGACTGGCATTTCAAAGTAAAAGCAACATTCTGTTGCAGCAACAAAGGCAACAGTAACTTTAAAGCCCCTTGATGGTATACAAATCCATGGCTCAACAGAACTGAATGAGGGATAATGAAGAGTTTAAGGGAATGAATGACAGTGGAGGATGCAGATGAATCACAATCAGTTTTGCACTGCTTAAACAGACCATCTTTTAATTAGTGGGAATGTGGAGGTCACATACTTTGAATCTAAACCTGCTTCTGCCTTAAGTGGAATCAGCCCCATGCATGATCATCTTACATTGGCCAGCTTAAATACGATCAGACACCTGCTGCCTTATATTGTGCTGTAAACCTGTCGTACAGCGTTGATGGCTTTGCAGGATGAGATTCACACAATGACATAAAATGAAGACAAATCCAAATGACAATAAATCCAACTGCCATGCAATGACAATTTATACTGTAGTGAATGAAAACAAGGCACTGTTGCCAATCTCGATTCTTCTTAAGAAATATCTTGGGGATATTCTGTCAATTTCAGTATCAAAGTCAGAGGCACACAGTCAGCTTTCCATTTTTATGACTTCAACTTCACTGAGAATAATGGCTTAAATGGACCAGAAAAAAGAAAAGAAAAACTTGGCTGAGTGATGAAGCAGATTGATGACACCAGATGTGATATTAACACAGTCAAAAGCATATGTGAGTGTCAGCCATTCCATTACCATTAATCTTATTAAGGCAATATTTTTAAAATACATCAATTTGATGAAAATTATAACGTTGGCCATCCTTTAGTGTTCTGACTATGACCGCAGCTCATTTTCCAGATGAACACTTAACTGTAACACTTTTTCAGTTAAAACATACCGACTATTCTTCAGTCTATCTGTAGAATCCAAACGCATGACCTTGAATTAACTGAATCTGTACATTTAAGCATGCAGTATATGCATCATTCCCAGGGGAAAAAAATACCCACTCACCTGTCTTGTAGTGTGTATTCTGTGTTTTCAGGGGATATCTGTCCAGTCACAGGGTGCCGAAACGATACAGTCCTCAGGTTGTGGCTGCAGGGATTGAAAAGGGGGAAGATGGAGAGAAAACAACACCAAGGAAGAAAACTAAATTAGTATGACGTCCATACTCCTGATCACATCCCCGTATGTCTGTGTTTCTATACTTCTAAACAAAACCACATCTGGTTTAGATTACAATGAATGCCTCAGTCAACTGTAAAACATGGTAGCACTTTAGCCAGGTAAAGAACCACATATTCTTTTACACAAAGTGTAGGGCTCCGCACTCTCCCTTAGCCCGCTTACCAGGCTTTATTGATTTCAGTTACATGGGGCCATTCATTTCTTTAACTAGAGCATAAACGCATGTTACTGTCACAGGATAGAATCGGAAACAGATAAGTGGCTAGTGGTGCTGGTGTTGACATGACTGAAATATTATGCCATGACTCTGTTTCTATTTGTTGTCGTCTATTATATATGTGACTGGGCTAAGACAAGAGGATTTGGGCTATATAATTTATTTTACAACAAAATAAAACTAAATCTTATACATCTATTTATACACAACATCTTGCAGTATTGAGCTAAATCTACACATCTGTGATCAACAGCCCTGAACAAACAACAAAAATCTGGTCTGACACATTGAAGCAGGGTCAGGTTGATCTAGGCTACTTCTTCCTCACACTGTACTTGGACGTTTCTCATGCTTTATATAAAAAAAAGAGAGACATTTAATCATTCCTAACCATTCCTAATCACAGATGTATTTATCCGATGCCCAACCTTGTCATCTAACCACCATGGCAGGTCAAGCCTCCCTATTTACAGAAACCCCACTACTGCAGAGGGCCTTAAAGGTGTATGGCTCTGCAGGATTACTTAGCTGCCACTGGTACTCAGTACTGCCATCCATTATCCCTTCAAACTGTGACACATCTCTCGAGATGCTGCTGGCTTTCTGATCTTTAGTACATCTTAGATTTTTTCAATTTTATTTTGTATGCACATATAAAAACGTGGAGCTTTAGAAACTTGTTTTCTGAAGAGACATTATACAGTGTAATGTTACGGAACAATCTAGCACAGGGGTGGCGAACCTGTGGCTCTTGAGCCACATGCGGCTCTTTGCCTGCTCCTTTGAGGCTCTTACTGTGTGGCTGGGGGCTGTGTTATTGGTAGATTTTTTTTTTTACTTTTTGAAACATTTCAGATAAGTTTAAAAAAAAAAAAACATTTGAATGATGCATTTGCCAATTATTTTAAAATAAAAAATAATGCAGCAGAGTTTTTTTTTATGGACAGATTCTGCAACCTGAGGAAAAAAAACGGCCATAGATCACCTTCCTCATTAACCCTTTTACTGCTGATTGTTTGAAAGCCCCTCTAGTGACAAATGAGTGAAAGAGTGGCCACAACGGAGTACAACCACACCTAAAAAGGATTGTGGATAACAAAGACTGTCAGGTTTCCCACTGAGTCAATCTAAGTAAAAAAAAAAATGTTTTATGACTTTCATTAGATCTGGAAGTCACTGTTGTAATATGGACGTGCATGTGTTGTGTGGCTTTTTGCTATGGTGCGTGTTTTTTTGTGGCTCTTTATGCTGAACTGGTTGGCCACCCCTGATCTAGCAGCACTAGTACTAATATCTAACAACACAGGCCTGTGGGTTTTCTCTACTCAGGTGTAGCTATTGAGGAGATCAATATGTTTCTGAGGATGAGGACAACAGATAAACATTTCTCATTCTGGGTATCTGGAAAAACTAGGGGGAGTGACCGTGTGTGATAATATACTGAACTGCAATATTATGCTTTTATGCCTGGCATTTCTTAGTGTTGTATTGTATTGTATTTATCTTCTCTCATTATCATCATACACAGTCTATTACAGCAGAAAGAAACATATTCTTCAACAGAAGTTGTGAAATACTATGCACAAGCGTGCAATACAACCATAGAGTAAATACTGCTGCTGTCCAGAGGCTAAATCCATATGCCGCTTTTTCATAAACATACACACGGGTACAGTTAAAAAAAATAGCTGTGATTAACATGTTTACACTATCCTCACTTAAAGTGTACCAAGGGTAAATAAATGACTTTAAATCCAGCTGTAAGGGGTGAATACTCTATAGGACAGCACAACTGCAAAACTTCAGTACCACAGCATAAAGGTGCAGAATGATACAAACAGAAAGTGGTGCCTCACTGCATCACCATGCAGCAAAGGGAGGGCAGACAAACTGAGCAGGGTGGAAAGATTTATGACTTGCCATTTCAGAAAAAGTTCAGAGGATGTATTGAACAGGAATGATGCTGAGTGATTATGCACATGACAACAACATGACATAAAATATAAACAATGATATATTCATGTAAAAACAGTTATTGATCATATATACAGTACATGCAAAAATCTGCCATACACACACACACACACACACACACACACACACACACACACACACACACACACACACACACACACACACACACACACACAAACACACACAGGCCAGGCTTTTTCCTAGTAACAACTCATAATATGCTGAGCTGCACTGGGCACATACAGCACTGCACCAGCATCCCCTGTTAATTAGGAATCTGCATTCTTTGAGGCTTTTGTTTCAGCCGCATTACTTCCGAACTATTTGTCACGGAATTTGCAGCATCTCCAGTTAGTGTACAAACACTGCAGCACAGTAGGTCTATTTGTTTGCAGAAAAATAGCTTCCAATCAAGCTTGTGACAACATTGTCCCAATGGGGAAAATGAACTCCTGCTGCAGCACACTGCCTTCTAGGTTGTGTACTGGAGAAACAGTTGTGTTGTCAATGCAAGTAGTTGCTAGAACCTAATGTCTCATTTCTCTAGTGACTCTACATACATCATGGATTGTCACCATATAATACATTATTTGAGCTAAACAAAAACATTTCTGCTTCTTTTTGAAAGAGGATTTTGATCAACAACTCTGTTGAAGTTCAACTTCACTTTGCACATTGATTTGAGTGCAGTCAATTTTCAACTGAATCATTCACAATCACATCTGTTCTAATCAATAACTTGTGTTTCTTTTTGTAAAAAGAAAATTGTAAAAAGAAACAACTGGCATCTGAGTAGACTAATATAGTAATGCAGTAGTGAGTACTAATGTTTATTTTGTAAATATGTGTTCATTGGTAGCATATGCTGACACTAATAATTCGGTAAACCAAAAGATGGAAGAATCAACACAATATATCCATCTTAGCAGATATATTTATTGTTACAGTATAGCACTTATCCTGAGAAATGTTCCATGTTAGACTCAGATCACGCTTCAGGGAAAGAATGACTGGCATCTCTACTTGCGGAGAGGCTCAAGAGGGCTTTTCTCAATGTAGCAGCGTGTACATGTACGTATATTACAATTGTAACCACAATGTAAACAACACAGAGTTTAACCCTAGTTGATAGAAGAGGTAGCTTTCAGTTATTGTAAAAATTACCATATATGAAGTAAAAATACCAGTTTTGTGAACAAACATTGTCCTTGTGCATCGACTTTTACAGCAGCAAATGAAGGCTTTTCTATAAACTGAGTGGAGTTTAATGTAAAGTGATCAAACTTAACAGTGAACATTGAGTAACTTTAGAATAGAGTGGCAACCTGGTTTTGGCCAAAGCTTCTCTGAAAAAAACAGTAGAAACTGCAGCACTGCAGTTCATATCATAAGAACATGCTCTCTCTCTCTCTCTCTCTCTCTCTCTCTCTCTCTCTCTCTCTCTCTCTCTCTCTCTCTCTCTCTCAGGGTAATTCCTGTCCAACACAGGGGCTAAGTCTTGGCATCAGGGGCACCAGGGGCAAAGCTGTGTGGTTTGAACACCTCTATCTCTCTTTCTCACACCAATAGAAGCACACTAAAAGGCTCCAAACTGCTTCACACACACATCAAAGACAGGGATCACAGCATCTGCTTACAGTCTCAACTCCTGTAACTGTTTACACCACTCTCCATGAGAAAAAAAAAGAGCAAACTCCCCAAACTGTACCCACTACTAGCATAGATCACTCTGCTTCTGTTTGCTACTTACTATGCTCTGCTGTAGCATGCACACAGTGGAGACAGTCTCACCTGCTGTGAGAGTGAATCAGCGTGAATCAGCTGCTAGACTTGCTGTGGTGCTGCAAGTCATGGAAATCCTCTCTGCGTTATCAGGGCAGGAGGGAGATGCAGAGAGGGTCTCTCGTATCAGCTGGCATCCGCAAAGCAGAATAAAATGGAGCCAGCAGGATGAGAGCAGGAGAGGGAGCTCTTTATCTCTGCTTTCTCCTGCTCAAGCGTGCTGTCTGAGAGTTTCACCCCTCGCTTGCTGGGTGGATAGTAGAGCTCTAACTCCTTCCCATCAGGGGAATACCTCAGTTGCTTAATAGATCCTCCTCCCTTTTCATTTTCTACTTGCCTCTCTCAACCTGTCACTCCCTCTTTCCAAGAGTTGAATTTGCTAAACAGCATCTCTTTTTAAGGAAAAACTAAATTATGCGGCTGCTGTTGAAGTGGACATACAGTACCTCATTAATGTAGTCTTATGAAAAGGTGTGAACATTTTTGGTTTGTGGTTATTACACAGGTGTACAGCTGGTATCCTCTGAGTGGCAGCACTGAAACTAAAATAATGAAGACAAGAGGGCATGTTGGTAATTTATGTTTTTCTCAATCGGTACGATAACCCAATTTTGAAAGGCCAAGTTATCCACACTATACAATACTAATTATTTGAGTATTAAAACCAGGATCCAGAAATAGATTGTAACTTATAAAGCAGATGTACATTTTAGGGCCCTTCAAGGGCACCTCAGGGTCGTTGGTGTCTACTTTTTAAATCACTAGTTTAACAGTGACATTGACCTGTTACTTATGCTTAGAGGGAATTGAAAGTAATCCTGACAAATGCGACCCAGAGGAGCAGGTGTCAAAATACAGTAGGCGTTTAATAAATATTGAATCTGACAGACAACCAAGGATGTGGGAGCTACAAAAGCAGCAGTCTGCTTGTGTTTCATTTCTTTCCCGCACATATGTAATTAAGAAGCTGTTCAATTCAATGACACCTATCTAAATATATTCACACAATGTGATTCACTAAAGCTTTAACAAGCTCCAACCCACAGGGTACAGAAGCAGGAGCTCTCATGGCAAGCGATAGAACACGGGTAAGAAGAGCCTCTTGTCTCCCTCTATGTGGTAATCGTAATAAGCATTACAGCATTAATGTGGCGTCTGAAAACTCATGAAGCAGGAGGAATCACGTGCGGCCAGTGAGAGCGCCTGTTCCTTCTCTGTGGGCACAACATGAAATCAATATTCCATTCACAATAGTAAATGGAATAAGAAGTAACAAATTAGTTAGTTAATTAGTAACGAAAACAGTAAAAAATGTAATTATTAATTGACACATTTACTGAAATGTAATGATATATACTGGTTAAGTTTATCAGTTATTAATTAATTTTTAATTTTAATCAACCACTAAAACGCAGAACATTTCTTTTTTTAAAGGTTTTATTTATTTTTATAAATAAAACCGCGTGACGAGATTTCTCGTCGAGGTGAAAAGAGTGAAAGAGTCACAGACAAGACGAACACAATATGTAAACATTGTAAGAAAAAAATGCCGTACTACTAACTACTGCACGGTAGAGAGCTGTGGTGGTGCTGTAAGTGTTTTTGCATAGTGCTCGTGTTAGCCGCGGTATACGGCATTTTTTATTACAATATTTACATGTTGTGTTCGTCTTGTCTGTCACTCTTTCGCTGTTTATTATTTCCGCAGGAAAACCAAAATGTTGCCACACAAATTATTTAAAAGTGGCTGGGGGATCTTCAATAGTAATTCCACGCTCCATCACGCTGACATCACATCGCCTCACGAGACAACTTTTCACCTCGACGAGAAATCTCGTCTCGTTCTCGTGAACCCAATCTCGTGATGTGTCTCGTCTCGTGGAGTAAGCGTCTCGTCACACCCCTAGCTTGTAACCTTGGTTCTCTGAGTAAAGACTATTTGTCCCAGTCATATTTCTTAACTGAAGTTTTCTTTAAATTAGTGTTAAGATCGCGTCTCGTTCTCGTGACCCCAATCTCGTGTCTCGTCTTGTCTCGTGAGCGAGTGTCTCGTCACACCCCTATTTAATATATTTTATTTTACTTATTTTATTATTTGCTGTTAATGTGACATCAAGACAACTCTTATCTCCTATACAACCCTATTTAAGAGAAACATCAGGTCCATATTGAGTTGATAATTAAGACATCAACTGACTGATTAAGTTGAGTCTGTGCAGCTGAACACAAACTTATCTCTTGAAACAGTGTGGTGAAATAAATAGCATATAGTAGCCTGAATTTGACTTTACATAGTAGCCACATGTGAAGTAAAACACATGTTGTGCAATTCTTCTAATGACAAGATAACACAACTGAAATTATTTATTTTAGTTGGGCTGCTGACTTCATACCCAGACCAATTCAATTAGCTGTATTGAATGCATCATTAATATCAGATCGCAAGCTGTTAATACTGATTATTTTCTTCTGCAGAATCCAAACAATAAGACAATAGTGAATCAAAGAAGGATTAAATGAGTTGCCATGAACCGATTATGAACTCTGTAATGACAGTAATTTCGGTGTGTACGACACCCCACCCATGTGTGACAGGACAGTAAATTGTGAGAGATGAGCGATATCATGGACCTCCAGAAACACCCTGTAGCAAATTAATTAATCCTTAATAACAGCAGTTTGCACTCAGTATCCAGCTATTAAAGAGATAAGCATTCTGCAGCAGGATTTGCACGTTGACTGACCTTTATCAGTTTCATACCAGAGCCCTGCAGCAGCCTCGCTCTGCTTCATTTCCCTGCCATTTGTGGGGGAAATATGTAGGCAGTCTCTGCAAAGAGTTATTGGGAGATTCCACTGTCACTCAGTATGGAAATGAGGGAAAGCAACCAAACACATTTCACTATGACTGACTAGGCTTTTCCCTGTCATTGCACTCATTGACTACTATCATCATTATCTTCATTGTTAACAACTGCAGAAATGTATAGCTAAGTTGACAGTAAGACACAGTGATTACAGCCCTGCTGGAGTTAGTCTAAAATAGCATCTATGAAACAGGAAAATCTTGCTAGAAGATCTGCTTTTATGAAGTCTGTAACTATCCAGCAAACTACTCAAGCAGCACTGGGTAAAGAGTGGCAAAGGCAGGCTCAAATAGGCCCAACGGAAAGCAGAAAAAAGGTGCAAGTACACTTGCCAGTGTTTGTACCCCTGTCAGACAGAAGGTTTGGCAGAAATTGAAAGAGCTGTCACCTAATTTACATTCAACACACACATAGTTCTGACACAGCACATTACATTGCAGTCACAATGGTCCTCTGCCCATGCCGTTCCAAAACATAAGCTACAAGGCAACAGCTAATTGCATTGCAGTGAATGCAAGAAAGGCCTGTGTTTGACCAATAATACAGAATTAGGATTCAAGGAAACACTTCACTCCATGCACAGAAACTAATTCTGAAAAAGAACCACCACTATGAGGAGACGTGTTGATATCCGATTCCTGGTCAAATATTTTGCCCCCAAAAAGTTGTTGCTCATCAGTTACATCTCGTTTCATGTCTGGTCAATTGGAAATTATATTTTTCAAACTTTAAGTGGGACAGCAAAAAGGACTATTGAAGATTAACCAAGGCTTCACAAAGAGCCCAAAACCCATATCAGTATTTTGTACACAGGAAGGTTTGCTCTTGGTTGCACTGGTATAAACTTGTTACAACCTGAAATTGTTCCAGCAACTGCCTGCAGTGAGAGAGAAAATGGCCTTAGCAAAAGATGGATCCATACAGGACTGTGAGCGCATCAGCATTTCCTTTGCTCCATTGGCACAAATTTAGCTGACTGATAAATATTTATGAAGGGTGATTTGAAGTAATTCATCAAATAAAGTGTGGTTTAATAATGCCTCCAACCATGACAATAAAGGACTTTCAAAAGCACTTATCTTAGGGAATAACAGCAACAGAGAAATGCTGTGACAAAAAAAAAAGTTAGGACGTTTTCTGGGGCGAGCATTACTCTGGAGAATAAACCAATGAAGGGCCCCTGCAGCTTTAGGTCAATATTTAATACCACAGATTTATCCTGCACTTTATTCACTGAATAATGATGACACAATGCAATGAGGAGTCATCGTTATCTCATCTTTTCATTTGTGCTAACAAGAATTGTCATAATCTGAAGTGTGAGTGTGTGTTAGTTGGAATGTGAGGAGGGAAAAAATGGATATAATAACACACATAATTGAAATTAAAATTAGGTAATGCCACTGGTTTTTCACCCAGGGGTTACTAAAAATCCCATAATTTATACGTGTGCATACTTAATCTATCAATAGGTTAAGTTTTGAAAAACCAACCATCTGCGGCAGCTTCTCCTTCTGCTCCTTTTTTTCTTTTCATCTAGCTTGGCAAACAAAAATCCATGGGAGAAAAGGTTTTGCAAAAGCAAATTATCTCTTTTCAAAACAAAAGCACACATTTAGCAAAGCAGCACATACCTGACCGTGCTAATGAAATGAGAGACGGTCTGCAAATTAGGGGATGCTGTTAATCTCAACTGTAGCTCTTACTTGAACATGGATGGTATCAGTGGAGCTCATATACTGTCTGATAACAAGGATTTTCTAATAAACAAACATTCTTAAAATGTCTAATTAATTGGACAACGTTAAACTAAAAAACTATTTAAATCCTTATCTAGCCAACTCTGAAACAAATTAAATGAGACTAGTTGATGTCTCTTTTCTCTCACGCCACAGATTTCCCCAACTGTGATCAGCACAATAGGGAAGTCTCAAAGCCACTTTGCTTCCCTTCACTGAGACAAACACATAAACATACAGACACACCTCCACAGCACTGAGTCAAGCTTAATTATCAGAGGTCTGAGCCAATCTCAGATGACATTACAACATGAGCCACTTGCTTTGGGAAATCACAGGTTAATGAGAAGTAACATGACCTGTGACCTTGTGACCTTTGAACTCACTCCTTCAGTGGCTCCATGGCTGCTATACATAGCTTTCAACCAGTGTAGTTCAGAAGGAGATGTACATAAGTGACTGGCACTGAGGACTTTGACCATGAAAGATTAAGTATAAGTAGGTCATAGCAGTGTACATGGCCGCTAAGTGAAAACAACGCGTCAGTACTCAACAGGACAACAGCAACAGCTGCCTGTCCTCTGTTACTGTCCACACTGAATCTGTTAGGCTGCGGTACTGCTTTACACTTTGACATACCTGTTTTTTAAATTGAAATCCTGTTTTATATGAACAATGTGGCCATAAGAAAAATTGGAACAATTTATTTTACAAAATAAAACTAAAATTAAAAAACATTTGCACAAGAATCAAGTTTGAATCATGTATTAAACAGATTTATAAAATGTATCACCTATTATCATGTTGCATGCTACATGTCATGTTACACTGTAGGCGGACCATCAAGTACCCAAAATTCCCTAAAGCATGTGTTTCTCATTGGTTTAAAAGCTTATTCACTGTGGTAGCACCTTTCCAACAAATATGCTTAGCTGAACTAAGCATATTTGTCATATTAATGTCATTACACCAACTCACTTTCACAAGTAGTGATACCTAACAGGCCCCACTTACTGAAAATATGAGGTTGCAAATTGGATTTGACAGCTAAGACTATGCTATGGAAGACAGGAGATGAGACTGAAAAATAAGAGAGGAGGAACCAGGAGAAGTAGCATATACACCGGATACATCTATGGCAAAAAATATGATAGCAATCTTCAATTGTTGCCAAGTGGTTAGGTCTAGTGATACCTAAAGAAAATGCAGCAAATCCTGCCATTTTGCATTTAAAGGACACTTAAAAAACAGGAGCTTGTGTATTATAAGGCAGAAGAAAAGATAGAGTCCTAAATTGTTGAGTTCTTCTGGTACCCTAGTTGTCATTTGACCAATGCCTGTGCTGATCATTCTTTTTAACTGTTGTTGATGATTGTGAAGTGCATGGAGCGTCAAATTTTTCAAATAAATGTAATGCCTATCAATGTGTCGACTTGACAGTCAGTCCAGGGAAAGTGGATTGAGGTCTGTGTCCAAGCAAATAATTCCAGTTCAGGGAATAGTCCTGAGGAAGGAGGTCTCAATTGACGCAGTCTCGGAAATAAAAGCACACACTGAGGGAACCTGACAAGAATGTAGCGCTAATGCAACTGCCAGCCAGCACAGTAGGCTGGATGATCAGCATTGACCCCTAATTAGAATGAATGTAATCAAATGCATGCAATTATGTTCTGTCTCAGCTCCAAATTATTTCTTGCCTTACCTTTCCCATGCTGATACAGTTCTTCTCTTACTGTCATGATGGGCAGGCAAACAGGAAGACACCCTAGCTCATCCCACTGCATATTTCCAAAATGTAATTGGGATATGTGATATGATCAGTCATACAGATGTGCTGAAGCAAAGTCTTCATTTGCTGGTCTAATGAGGTCTGTGACTGCTGTGACAAGAATCAAAACCCATCCAACAAAATGGCCCTTTCAAATCTACCCAAAATAATTTAATCAAATATCAAGTATCACATTTAAGCTGGCAAAGTAGATCAAATGTGTTTCTTTTACAACCTGAGACTGCCCACTTTTGCCTGTGGCTAAAGAGCTGGAACATCTGCTTGAGGGTCGTACAGTATCACAGCAGTCCAACCCACATTGCAAAGCCAGACACAGCTAAACACTAGCTGTGCAATGTAGGACAGAAGGGGATGGGAAGTGCGGGGTGACATTAAAGCTAAAAATCTCAACCAAGAGATAGGAGGAAGACTTGAAAAATGCAAGATCCAGGCAGGAAAAACCAGTGGGAATGGTGTGCAGCAAACCCTGTTACTAGTGCTGTCATATGTAGCTTAACAAAACCACCAAGAGACCTTACTGTACATTAGCACAACAAAAGCTTATGTAGGATGTAAAATACTGTCAGATAATATCTCTTTCACAGGCAACAATATCCCCTAATATATAACATCAGTTTCATTTTCAATAAAACATTCAAATGAAGAAAATTCTCGTAGTGTGAAATGGTGGTAATTGATTAAACTTTTATTAACATCCCAAAAAAAAGAGACTTAAGTAGTAATTCATTTGAATTTGACCGACTCACCCTTAAATCCCTTCAGGGAGCTCCACCCATGTGTAGGAGGCTTAACTAGCAAAATGATCATCGCACTGTCAGCAGAATAAAAATTAAAAATATTAGAGAGCTTGAGGTTCAACAAAGAAAGACAAGGAGATATTGGGTTCCCTCTCCTTCCACCCAACCTAATTGGCCTTATCCACCAGAGGGGTAATTTATGTACCAAAACAAGGCACTGTCGTCTTATCTCTATGTCTTTAATGGGAGGACTGATAATACATAGGCAAGGCAAGGCAAGGCAGCTTTATTTATATAGCACATTTCAGCAATAGAGCAATTCAAAGTGCTTTACATAAAATATTAAAGAGCAAAGAACAGAAATTAATACAAAATTAAAAACATACAATACAAGAATAAAATCCACAGTGCAGTACAAGAAATTAAAGAAAGGCAACATCAAAAAGAAAGGTCTTCAGCCTTGATTTAAAGGTCCAATATTTAATATTTGTACTGTAATAAATCCAAAAATGACACCAGTGCCTCATCAGATATTAAGGAAACATGTTAAACTGAAATACTATCTTTTCTGACAACAATGCTAATGTCAGTATTTTTTCTTTTTGAAATTTACATTCCGTGACGGAATTTACGTTTATGTTTTGGTCTGTGTGTTGTTATCAACGGCCCAGTTTGACAGGCAGGCCGGGTTGCCAGATATACCTGTAAAAACGTAAACCCAGCGCGCTACAACTGTAACGGTTGTACAGCCTTGAAAGCAGCAAACAAACGAACAGGATCAACGGAGATAGATTCTACATGACATAAAAAAAAGAAAACAGCATGTTTCTAACAGTTGCGGGACCAGAGACGTAACAACCCCCTGGTAAATATTGGAGATGTATTTGAAAGATGGAGACAGCTTAGAGCCCAAAAGGACGCAGAGTTGGCTTATTTTCTCCTGAACAGGTAAGCATTAGCTTCAGGCTAATTTATCACAGCTACTAGGGATGGACATTTTTTGTCATTTCAACATTTGTGTACTCACATTGAATTATATAGATAGAGTACCCGAGTTGGTTACTCGCAAAAACAATTGAGACATAGCCAGTAAAGTGATCCCGACTGGTCCTGGCTAACGCCGCCATGCTAACCCTGCTAACGGCTAACGTTACCGGGAGGACCAGGCAAGCAGCCAATGGCTGTTTACAACATGTAGTTCAGCGGCTGCAGCCGACAACGGTGAGTTATTACATTATAAGCCACGGCGGGGGAAATGACTCTCCAGTATTTTGAATTGGTAGTGCAGTAACTATTTTAACCACTAGCTGCCAGTATTACATACAATATTACATATTGCACCTTTAAAAGAACTGAGAGTTGCAGCGGACCTGCAGTTTTTTGGGAGGTTGTTCCAGATATGTGGAGCATAAAAACTGAACGCTTTGAAATCAATTCTTTGAGGCACAGGAAGCCAGTGTAAAGACTTCAGAACTGGAGTGATGTGATCCACTTTCTTGGTCTTAGTGAGGACTCGAGCAGCAGCGTTTTGAATCAGCTGCAACTGTCTGATTGATTTTTTAGGGAGACCTCTAAAGACACTGTTACAGTAGTCAAGTCTACTGAAGATAGAAGCATGGACTAGTTTTTCCAAGACATAAGTCCTTTAACCTTTGATATATTCTTAAGGTGATAATAGGCTGACTTTACAAAGTGTAAAGTATTTACCTTGTCAACATTTTTAAAAAGCAGAGATATGTCAATAATAATACTGTAGTCAATGCATCTGAAATTTAGAAGCAACAAGTAAATTGAAAAACAAAAATTGTTTGTTATAAGAATGGTAACATTTGCACCATTTTGTGTTGCATCTAGTTGTGCAACTAGTTTAAACAGTAGAATCAAGAATAGCTGTGGTATGCTTTGTTCGCATCAATGTAGTGGCAAAGTACAGCAATCCTAACTATTCACCACCCCCCTCGATGTCCCTACTCTGACCAATCATGTGACAGCCACTCACCCTCTATGTTTGCAGTGGAGAAAGATTATTTAATATTCACATAGATACACATGCACACGTACACGTGTTTACAGAGCAGACTTTTCTGCTCATCCAATCCGATTAAATATGTTTCTCAACCATTTCTCTGATGAGTGCCAAAGTAAAATCTGGTGAGGAGAGGAGAGGAGATGAAGGATAGGAGAGGAGAGGAGAGGAGAGGAGAGGAGAGGAGAGGAGAGGAGAGGAGAGGAGAGGAGAGGAGAGGAGAGGAGAGGAAGAGGGGGGAGTTCACAATAAATCACTTGCAGCAGTAAAAAGTATGCTGGGTTGCAAAACAAAAGTGGAGAAGTGTACAGTAGGCTTTTCATTCTGATAAAAGACAATAATCCTCCTAGTCACTAGATAAAAGACATTTTACCAAAGAGCAGACCAATATGGGGGCATCCCTCCATCTAAGGTCTCAGCATTGTGCAGCAAAACAGTTGCAGTTATTGTTTAAAGGTCCTATGACATGGTGCTCTTTGGATGCTTTCATATAGGCTTTAGTGGTCCCCTAATACTGTATCTGAAGTCTCTTTCCCGAAATTCCTTAGTGCAGAATTACAGCCACTAGAGCCAGTCCCACAATGAGCTTTCCTTAGTATGTGCCATTTCTGTGTCTGTAGCTATTGAGGAGGAGAGAGGGGGGGGCAAGGTGGATGGTGGGGTGTGGCCTTGACCAACTGCCACTTTGCTCGTTTGAAATCCATGATGTCTCTCTCTTTCTAATGGGCAGGCCAAAATCTCTGGACGGGCAAAGCAGAGAAAGGTGAGGTAACCTTGCTCCTTATGACCTCATAAGGAGCAAGATTCCAGATCGGCCCATCTGAGCTTTCATTTTCTCAAAAGGCAGAACAGGATACCCAGGGCTCGGTTTACACCTATCGCCATTTCTAGCCACTGGGGGACCATAGACAGGCTTTTTCATGCCATGAGACCTTTAAGTAGCCACATGCACCTTCCAAATGCAGTCCTATCAATCACAAACAGATCAAAACAAAGATGGCCTACCTGCAGCCGGTTCTCAATGCAAGCCCCATTCAGCAGCAATTATGGCTTGCTAGACTCACTCCAAACATTTTTCTTTGTCTTTTTCATTAGAAATGTAGTCATTATAATGTGCAGATCTTAAAATAAATTCAAGCTCAAAAGAGCTGTCTGCTCCCTGAGGTTTTACAGTACTAAATGAATGATCCGCAGCATGACTGTCTGATTCAGCCAAAGTTAGGCAATCTGTCATACTACATACACACTCCCCTAAGCACACACAGAGACACACACACAGACACAAATTGCATATGTTCACGGTCAGATTATCTGTTTGATCTCTAAACCCCATAATCCTGCAACATCAAAAATAAATCAAACGTCACAAAAAAAACTCAAATTATAAATGGTAAAAATAGGCAGAGATCTGTTTGAACAAGAGACCATATGACTACAACTGATTAAAGAAACAATTAAAGAGAAATTCCAATTCACCTTTTGCTGGTATTTTTGCTGGTAAAACACAAAACCAATGACTTGAATAAACAATGAGATGACTAATAAAGCACAGCTTTTGTTGTATGCTTGACTAGACAATAATAGAATATAGTAACTAACGGAACTGGTGTCCACCCTATGAAATAATGGTTGGTAGGTAAGCAGGTAACTAGGTGGGTAGCTGGCTAGCTAGGTAGTTGACGAAATGGGTAAGTAGGTTGGTAAATATCTTTGATGACATCCCATTTGAGGGTAATAGAGGTGTAAAAGCTGCAGTTAAATTGTCTAATATGGGCCAGCACACAGATGAACATGGCAGAGCATCTTATTCTGTTGTTCGGTATGGATCTATATTTGCAATTTTTGCACATCATTAATGCTCATGCTCTCGGGAAAACATCTGGACCTAAAGCTAGATGTCAGGGTATAATAAACTCAAGCACAACTGTTCTCGTCTATCTTTTCTTTATTATACACTTATTATACATTTACTAAGAAAAAAACGTCACCATCACAGCCCTACAGAGAAACAAAACAGGACAGGCATAGTTGAATTTAATTGTGTCCTTAAGGATTACATTATCTGAACCAGGCTAATCCCTGTTTTCTAATACCATTTCATGAAAGCCATGTCACTTGCCAGTGCTTTTGTCCAAAAGCAGAGGGGCAGATAAACAGCCACTGGATCCTCTAACAATCGGATTCAGCTAACCCTCATGCTGTGAAACATGTCTAAATCCCTTACACAATCATGTCAAAGCCAAGGCATTGTTACTGTATGTCATCCAAACACTAAATACCCCCTTTTACCCCCAACCCTTGTCTGACACACACACACACACACACACACGCACACACACACGCGCACACACGCACATGCACACACGCACGCACATGCACACGGACATGCACACACATATGCAAGCACACGCATGCACGCACACACACACACACACACACACACACACACACAAAAAAAAAAAAAAGATTTGATTTTAACATTGGGGAGCTTTTGTCAGCAAGATGACAGTAGAGAATAATGCTCTGTAAAGCATACAAGGAGACAATACTAGACAAATCTATTGTTCAGACCCTTGATTACATTACATTACTCTTTGGGATTTGGTACAGTGGTAAATGATAAAGTCATCACATTTAAGCAAAAATACAGGAGGTACTGTATGGTAGAAATTTGATTAGTCTGGTAAATTTTGCTGCAGAGAATCTTGGCCCTAAGCTTGTACAGCACAGCACACTTTACTGCAGCAGACCTGTCTTTACAACACTGTTTTCTTCAGTATGTACAGTATATCTATAACATGTTACCAGTGGAGGAAAACAAAGACATTTCTGACTTCTCATCAAGATTGGCAAATACTCGCTCCTCCACTCACATGCCACAGATTGAGTCAGCTCTTTGTGTGTGTGTGTGTGTGTGTGTGTGTGTGTGTGTGTGTGTGTGTGTGTGTGTGTGTATGTGTGTGATACTATCTGCTCTCTGCTGTGAGCTAACTGTGTCCAGACTGGCTCCAGGCTTGGAGGGACCTCTCTCCTGCAGTTCCCATTACAGAATTTGAGCAGAAACACACCGCAGAGCAAAAGCAGCCAATGAACACACTCCCACTGGGAAGTTACATTACAGTGATACACAGGGTTAAGACAACACAGCTACTCCGTGACTGCAATGCTCAGTGGCAATGAACAACATACAGGCACCAAACACAGAGGCCCCAGTCGCCAAAAAACATGACTCTCACTAGGATGCAAACTGTGTCATTGTCTTGTTATATTATGCAGTATAATAAACAGTGTCTTCACATCTGTTCTGCATAAACATGCTGTACACAAAGCTATCAAAGCACTGCAGGTTTCACTCACAATCTGTTCACTCTAAATTGTCTATTTATTCTCTGGTATTAGATCACCACATTGCATGATTAGACATCAAATATTGGTTATTTCATCGTACACAGTGTAACTAATTATAAACACTGATTTAATGATTTGGTTTTGGACCACTCAACATCTTAACCTCTTTGTTGCTAAAGTATGCAGGCTATCACATTATCATTTTATTGAGAAAATTAAACAGATGGATTAAATGAATTAGGTGAGGTTCCACTTGGCTGGCAGAGGGTAAGTGAATTTAGAGGTTATTTTTAGATCTCTGTATCCCGAGAGCTCGTAAAGACTTACGAGGCTTATAAGTCAGGCATCAGTGGAGGAAGGTACTGGAGGCCACATCTGGTGCACAGCTCTAAAACTATGACTGGCCAGCAGGATTGAGATTTTACCAGAACAGTCCCTTCCCCAGAATTTCTAAGGCTGAGGCTGATCTAAATCACTATCTGGAGAATTTAAAAGGTCACGGTCTTAATACACAGAGAATGCACTCCCTTTTCAAATATCTCAACCTTCTGTTAGGTTGCATCATTATGTCTATTCTTAGAAGTGCTAAGTCTACATGGAAATGTGCAGAATGTCTGTGGTTAAGGAGAGGTCCACTCCTTTCTCTAATACTGTCTCCCCTCTATCCATGGATATTCTGTCCCCTGCACCAATTTTAGGTTTGTCATTTTTCAGACCGAAGTGGTCCAGCCATTTAATGCTGCACTTAACAAAAATATGACCTCTATATCAGCTAAGCATACAAATGAAGCGCTGTGTCTTTTGGCCACATTTCATCCTGTCGCTGAGGGAAGAAAGGGGAAGGATGAGCTGGGCTGGGTGTGACTGGGCTGTACTCAAAATTGCTGGAACTGCCTGGCTGAACTAAACATCAACTCAGATGTTATTCAACGCCCTGAGTAGAACCAGACAAAGCTAAATGCCGACCATTACATACCTCTGGTAGGACAAACCTACTAGCGGCTCATTGATGTTGGTTTAAAATGAGCTAGGTTATAAATGCAGCTATGTATCCTGCAACAAAAATAATATTGATTCAAAGTTGACCCAAACTTTCAACTTCTGTTATCTGCGGCTCATGTTGTAGGTGAAATTTTGCGGTCTGGTGTTTACAACCTGCTGCCTCTGCGGCTGAGAGCACAGCAAGAGGGCTGACCGATGAGGGAGCACATGCAGGAATGATGAATAGGCTATGTAACCTTATCGCTGCCGCTGACATCGAGACCCTGACAGATTGATAATAAGCTTGATATCTTGTGCATGGATCCATGGCATTGTTTTCATGTCACAACACATTAAAATAGACAGAATTGCCTAAAGAACATCTAAAAAACTATAGGTTGCCACTTCATATATCTGGAAATCTGACAGTAGCTGTACTGCAACATACAGGTTCAGTTCACTTTGATAGTGATACAGACTAGTAGGTGAAACACTTTGGCTAGAGAGCTCACAGTGGTGTTGCCTAAGCCAATAACGCAAACAACATACAATTTCAGCAAAAACAGAGCAAAATAGTCCACCGGTGCATGGAAAAGTATAACATGAGGCAGATGTGACATTACATGTTTCAGTCTGTATATATATATACAGTACATAGAGATGGGTCTGTCTGTGTGTGGGCCCTGATAGCAGCTGTGCTAAGGATTGAGAAGCAAACCCATGTAAACAAGTACATTCCTTTGAGAAGTGTATCTCTTGCTCACTGAGAAGTGGGGAGGACTGCATCAAAACTCCACTACAGTCTAACCTATAGAGACCCACATTAACCATGTATATAGAAGAGCATCATAATCAGCCTAAGAGATCACAGTTTTGCTGACATCAACACAGCAGTCAGTGACCTGTGATCATGAGGCACTGCAGTAGGCATCTCTCTCTCTCTCTCTCTCTCTCTCTTTCTCCCTCTCTGTCTTCTCATTCCTGGAGAGACTGCACCATTAGTACACATTGATGTACGCACTCCCTAAAGGCAATCCAAAGGTTTTTAAAGGCAAAACAGCCAGCTGCCTTCTCTGTCACAAAAACAGACGACAGACAGTGGCAATGTTCAGCGTGCATGTAAATTATCATATACTTTGTACAAACGGCATGCAATTTGTAACACTTTATCTCCTGCAGCTGCTGGAAAGCTTTAGCAGACACACCTCCTGAGTAGCTACGTAGCAATACAACCCCACATATGTGTTTGGAGAGGGGCTGGTATACACACCTTTCAGTCGCACGATACACTGGCTGCCTCTTGTAAGGGACGTGTAAGGTTGACTGTCCTGGTTGGCCCAACATGTTAGCTGCAGGTCTGTGATTTGCTGTGCTCTGCTCTGCTCCTCTCAGTGGTGCCTGTGTGTGTGTATTCCTCTCAGCTGGTAGTGCTGCTGTTGCTGACGTCTTCTGCTGAGCACTGTGGCGTTGATTCATTCAAAACATCCTCTTTCCCGCTTCTCATGTGTTGGGCTACTGAGGTGGAGCTAAAAATACACGTATTCACTGAACTGTCCCCTGTTTCCGCGAGCATTAGGGTTGTGATAGGTATTATTAAAGCCGGCCAACCTCGCCAATACATCATGTAAGATGCCCTAGAGCACCAAGTAACACCCTAGGTACAAAGCATTAGCTATTACCCATATAATCATATACACGTTTCTCACATTCATTCCCTGTAGTGGTACTCTCTCTCTCCTCACCTCTCCTCTGCTCTCTTCTAATATATGTGTTCCTCACTGGAGCTCTGCCGTCAGAGCACTTAAACTGGACTACCTCTCAGCTCCATTCCCTCTGCAGTCATGCAGGCAATACACAGCATGCACAGCGAGCAAGAGCAGAGGAATGAGGAGGGAGAAGGAGAAATTACAGTAGTGAATAACGGAAAAAGATAAAGCAAGATAGCGAAAAGAGTGAAAGTGAGAGAAAGTTAGGCCATGATAGATAATTGTATAAAGAATATACTACGTGCTGATCTTTGCAGTAAGTAAGCAAGAAATGTTGTTATGCCACCATTTTGTACCAACTGGAAATTACTGAAGGAATGCACCTTGAGTATCATTTAGGGCTGGGCGATAGGGAGAAAATCAGATATCACGATATTGTTGACCAAATACCTCGATATCGATATTGCGGCGATATTCTAGGGTTGACAATTGGTGCTTTAACAAAATATCTTCACACTTAGATTTTAGATAAATAATCATCAGTAAATTGGACATAATGTCTGAGTGGGGAAATTCAAATAACAGAACAGCTAGAACACTCTGGTAAGTTCAGAAAAGTACATCACTTTACTGTAATGCAGCCTTTAAAACCAGGAAAAGACAACACTTATGTCATATCACGATATTACGATATCCAAAATCTAAGACGATATCTAGTCTCACATCACGATATCGATATAATATTGATATATTGCCCAGCCCTAGTATCATTATATATGAACAGTGTCCAACAAAGACAACATCTCAACTCAAAAATGTAGTAATTTAACTATGCAGGATGACTGTTAACAGGAAATACTGTAACAGCAGCCAGATGAGATGAATAAGGGAGAGTGTGAGTTGGGGAGATATAATTCACAACATGAAAAATGGAAGTGAAGACTGGGCTATGACCTGAACTGCTGAAGAGACTGATGACTGTGCCATGCTACAAATTCCTTCTATCAGCTTATAGATACAGTGGGGGGTATCCAGCTGCTGTTGCCCCCTATGCCCTGAGTTTCATCCTCTGCTGCTCTTTCTCATCCATCTACATTCTCCTTCACATCTCGTTAGCATACCTCGGGAGTCGAAGGCACTCGCACTGCAAGTAAAGACCTCTTCAACGCTGTGATAATACCAGTTTGCTAGATCTCTGGGTCTAACCACCACCACTGGTCATTTGAATAGTGCATTAGCTCTCTCTTACAGCAATTCATTTCACTGCATAAAAAAACTGCAACATGCTCGCCATTGAAATGTAAAACAGACATACACATGGCAAACACCAAATACATTAAGGGTTGAAAAGAAAACCAAATCTGTGTAATTACATTAATAAAATGGCCTAAAAGGGAATGTTTTTGCAATACTAAAACAATTATCCAAGCATGAAAACAACATAAATAATAACCAATGACCACCCTCAGTCAGCGGCGAAAAATAACAAAGTACATTTACTCAAGTACTGTACACAAATACAATTCAAAGTTACTTTTACTTTATTTGAGCATTTCAATTAAATGCATCTTTATACTTCAACCCATTTCAGAGGGAATTATTTTACTTTTTTACTTTTACCACATTTATTGGCCAGCTATACTGTATTTACTGGTTACCATGTAGATTTAGGTTTTACATACAGAATGTGATCAGTTTATAAAGTATGATCATGCATTGTTATAGATTCAACTACCCAACAAAATATACAGTATTACAATATCAATGCCGTAATAATCCAGTAGCATGTACAATATAACACTGAGCGGATCAAGTACATTTTGTTGTTAATACTTACATTTACAACAACCAATAGCATAACCCTCAATAAACTGTATGACCACAACTGAAACATCCTTCCCATCATGCAGACCATCATGCAGAATCTCCTCTCTAAGGAAGTGCTTTATCCAACATGTCTGGCATCTGATATAAATAAACAATAGATTGATCCTCCTTGTCTTACTCTAGTCAGCATACTCCCAGTATGTCTCTGATAGCTACAGAGCCCTGTCAATCTTACATTGCCACATTGCTACTCACCAGTTAGTGATCAGAAGTGGAAAGCAGTCAAAGTCCAATTCAAAAGTGTCAAATGTCCAAATCTGTCCTGATCCTCAAGACAACAAAAAGAAGTGTCTCTTTCTGTTCGCTTGACATATGGTAACTGAGACTGTTTTAACTGTGTGCACAATGCAAGGTGGGTGTGCTAGAACAGGCACAAAGAGCGGTGTCAGATAGGAGTATACAGTAACTGCTGTTTCAGCCCTATCTCTCTACTCCGAATCATTCAGTAACACTGCCAGCACTTACAGTACATAGCTCTACTTGGCCTCTCCAGGGAAGAATAAAGTGATAACGCTCCATTGTTCAGAAGAAGAAGGAGGAGAAGGAAAGGGGAAGGGCCGGGCTTGTTAAGAAACTTTGAAACCACCTCTCTTTCTGTGGACCACGGATGAACAGTATTCACCTCATGTTGTCCGGTCAACAAAGTGCTGACCTTGGTCTCTGACTGCAACCAGAGCCTTTAGTCTCACCCCGAGTCCTTTTTATCAGATCACATCAACGTCAGTCAGGGAGAGAGGATGGAGGGCAGACTATAGATGAGTGGTTGGCTCAGGCTGCTGCAGTGGCGGTTCAATAATCCACAGACAGAGACATAGATAAGAGCAAAGGGCTCGATGAGGGTGGTTTAGGTCAATACCTACGATGGACAGCCATGTCAACATTCATACCTCATTGTATCACCTGCCTTCACTGTTGTCCTCCTGGCTGTTGTATAACAAAACAGAGTTATAATAATTCTACTTTGTTATGGTTGCAAATAAGAAACCCATCAAACAAATATACAACATGATGTAGACAACAAATACTCAGAAAATTGGGAAATACTGTCAAGTTAGTATGCAATACAGAACTGAAGCAACACAATTTCAGCCAAATACAAAAAAGGGTGATATGACTGAGAAATTATTAAACTAAATTACCCTCCTATCATATGACAACTCAACAGTTAAACTCAACTAATTTATTTTCAACATGGCAAGTAGTAGATACAAGCCTGCATAATGGGAAAGGCTTAAGTACCAAAAACAATTCATGCATTACCTGTCTTACTGTAATAATAGATACATTCAAACAGAAACAAATAGGAAACTGCATCAAACTGTCAAATAGACAAAGACTCAATAGCAATATCTAGTGGCTCCCTACAGAACAGCACTTCACGACAAACATACAGTGCATGCACATACTCCAATAGGTCTCAATATTCCACTGACAGACAAGAGCATACATCATCACTGAGTCAAACAGTTCTTACAGTGATTTGAAAACTTCCAAGTATAAAATATTCTGTCAAAAGCAGCACTATATCTTTGCTGCACTATCCAAGCTTCATCTCACTGAGCAAATTACAGACAATGGATGGCTGGAGGTGAAGACTGATCAAAATACTCTTAAATCATCAAATCACAACAATTTAGAATAGTAAAAAAAAGGAGAATCAATTAGAACATGATTTTAGGAGTAAGCTTTGCATTTCTGCACTGAAGCAAATTAAATTGGACTGCTTTGTGAGAACTCACACAGCTGTGCGGTCAATGTGTTCAATAAATTCTGCAGTGAGTGAAATTGCCCTAACCACCACATCTGTTCTCGCTAGCATTGGCCAGACGGGCCTTTTCATTTATATATTTTTTTTACATTCAATATTCCTATAATGGGAACAGTAATTATCAATCAAGTAATCCACAACAAGAACATTTTTCAGAACCCATGCACTCAATCTGCTGCTTAACATAAGCTTATTGAAGTGTTTGGTTACTCAGACTTCAGATAATATACCTTAAGGAATTTGTATAGAGTAAAACACTACAAAGAACCTTTAGTGCTACAAGTCATATAATCAGTTAATAAATGTCAGATTAAGCAGACAAATCTGTACAGATCTTCAAGGTGAAAAATAGTTGTGAGCACAGATGATAACTTGCAAACTTGTACAGGGGACAGTTCAGTGAATACGTCCCAAGAAATATAATTTATTTTCAATCAGGTCATGGTACTATTTCCTGTTCTAACAAGACCATAGGGCACACAGAAGAATGAGTTAGGTTCAAGGTGATCTTGTAAGTCGTCTTTGATTGAGTTCCTGTGGTTACCTGATTTTCCTACAATAACCTTGTTTCTTGTGTGCATGTAAACATTTTTAGAATGCACTGTAGATGCTAATATTTCAAGTTCTAATTGAGCAATTTTTTTTTTACATGCAGGTCAGTGGAACAAGCTGAAAAAACAGCATTGACATATTATCACCTTTAAAGTTGTTTTTAGCAAACAGATGCCTAACTAAAATTTCAACAGACAGAAAAACAGCAACCCTGTTTGGCCAGTGGATGAATTTAAGTCCATGAGTTTAATTCCAATAAGCTCTCTTTGGTCTCCACCAACTCCTAAGGGAAATACTCTTGTCTTTAGTGGCTCAGTGTCCCACTATGTTCACCAGCTAGATGCTAACATAGACTGTAAATTAGTGGACAGAGCATGTGTGACGTCACCCATTGGTTTGCGGAGATCTGCTATGAGTTGTTGAGTTTGCCGTTACGGGCGCAGCCATCCTGGTTGCGGATGTGACGATTTTAGACGAGAGGGAGGAGTGAGGGAGGAGCCGCATTACGTTACACACTTTCACTGGCAATCACATCATAGCCACGCCCTAAAACACCCCCTGCTTTATCGGCGATTTTAAAATCAACGAGACCATAATTCAAAAAATGAACATCATTATGTGTTGCAGAAGACTTAAAGCTAGCGGGGCAAGATGGAGGCTTAACCAACTGCCACTTTGCTCGTTTGAAAGCCATGATGTCTCTCTCTCATGGGTGGGCTAAATTCTCTGGGCGGGCAAAGCAGAGAAAGGGGAGGTAACCTTGCTCCTTATGAGGTCATAAGGAGGAGATTCCAGATCGGCCCATCTGAGCTTTTATTTTCTCAAAGGCAGAGCAGGATACCCAGGGCTCGGTTTACACCTATCGCCATTTCTAGCCACTGGGGGACCATAGGCAGGCTGGGGGAACACATATTAATGTTAAAAAACCTCATAAAGTGAAATTTTCATGCCATGGGACCTTTAAGGCACTTCCGCATTTGCAGCACTTCGCCGAACCAGATGCATTGTCCATTAATATTAACAGTCTATGGTCACTAACTTTGTCTGTCTGCCTTTAAGAGCTGAGAAAATTGCAGTGGTGGGTGATATTCTCTGTGGGTTTGTCAATGAGTGACACCTTTCACATTACAGCTATTGATTTGATCCATTGTTAATATAAAAATATTGATTAGTGCAACTTTAAAACTCGTGTTTTTGTTAACAGTAATTCAGGTAGAAGTTTCATAGATTCTGCCCCATGTGTAACATGTATGTGATAAGCAAGTGCAATCAGTAGCAGACTGATTGTCGAAATAAGTGAAACACTTTTCATGCAGTATCTTAACTTTTACAAGATGGATACCTTCATTGAACCTGAGCTCTATAAATGCAAATTTTCTATGCTTGCAGAAAATCAATGGCATTACACTATTTCGTATTAGATTTTATTCTGATGATGTGGGCTTTTCACATTTAAATTACCTATTTTATTGTTCATTTTACATCAAACAGTGGAATCTGTTGGACAAAATAAAAAGGTTAGGTCTCAGACTTTCTCTTTTTACATAACATCTATCTTCCACCTAACTAATCACTTCTCTTCTCACCCGTCTGGTGAGATGAGAACAGTGCAGGAGCTGCTTCTCTCTGCAGTGGCTCCAGTCACACTCAGGCTCTGACAGAATGCGGCAGAAAAAACTGTCATCTGAATTCAATCAGAGGTAGGCTATACAAACTCTCTTTCCTCTGGAGAAGCAGCTGAATTTACTCAGGTGCCGAGCTTCCTTCTTTAACAATACTTAAAGAGTGATACAAGAAAAAGGGGAAAAAAGTTTAGTTTTTCTATTACATTAGATTTCTGTTGCATGCCATTTACATTTACATCTGTTGTACATTATCAAAGCATGTTACAAATATCCAGAATGTAGTAGTGTACAAAAATATGTCTTTTACACAAAGCAAAATACAAACTTGAACTGTTATAATACCATTAAACCAGTGTTACCTTGTCTCTTTTTGCCTCTCCTCCTCCAGCTCAGCAACCAACTCTGTTTCACGATCAGCCGAGTCAGTCCCCTGGCCAAAGGGCAGGCAACTGCAACAGCAGGTCCCCATCCCGGCTCGGGCATCTCCCCTGCCCTGTTCCTGCTCTGACTCCTGCTCCAACTCTGACTGATCAACCTGCTCAAGCCGTCTGGACGGTGAATGACTCATTCTAGATAATGTATATATCATCCCACAGAGCACACCTCAGGCCCGCAATTCTTAATGTATTCATTCATTGCAGGTTCTCGGGTTAAATATTGCAAGTCCAAACAAGGCTTGATGGAAAGCTTCCTTTGTATGCTGTAGCACAAACATCCACTGTACCAGACTCTGAATCTACTCTTTTGTTTTTATCATCTTTATTCAGTCCGCTGCTCTAACCTCCAACTCTATTTGTAGGCCCAATACTGTACAGTACTGTACAATCACCCTACATGAGTGAAAGAACTCACTACCTCACCAACATCCCATTTAAAATTCCTTGGCCATGAATGCTAATTTTTTATTTCAGTATTCCTGCATCTGCTGCTAAAGAAAATGAGCTAGTGCAAGCTAAAGTGCGGGTATTTTGTCAGAACCTAGAACTTTGATGCTGCAATGAGAACAAACCATATATGTTTTCAGCTGCTCAGTCATTGGATAATTTTCGGCATTACAAATACATGATGATGATATTTCAATCATAGAATAATGCAAATAAGAAATTAACTCTTTGACTACATTCCCCAAACAGCAGGCCTTTCTAAGCATGAAGGGCGGACGTCTAACTTGACAAAGCATTTCTTGCAAGGGTTTTGTCCCGTCATAATAATAATGCCCTCAAAATCAAATTTCTTTATTTTGCAAAGATAAGGCAGGAGTAATCCGGTCCATCCGGAGCTTGCCTGTCAAGAATGATACCACCATTTCAGAGTATCTATTTTTAGCTGAAGGTCACGGTCTCAACAAAAATTTTGAGGGAAGGAAGAGAAAGAGAGAAACTGAAATGTATTTACACACAAGCTCACGCTGAAGAGTATGCAGAAGTGATGTATATCTGAGACGGTGTAAGTGTATACTGGATAGTTGTTAGGGTTGGGACGATGTGCTTTTGTCCCGATAGGATTCTTTCACAATACTGGGTGCCGATTCGAGTATTGTGATTTTGTTTTCCTTCTTTGACAAAAACAAAAGTTGAATATTACACTTTTAGAAACACTGTGAGACATAATTGTTTTCTAAAAATAATGCACATCACATGTCAGCCAGTCAGTCTGACATTTATTTCATTTGTAAAGAAGTACATAATGTATTTTCTGCATTTTTTTCTTTCGGTTTTGCTGGAAACGGATATGATGTAGTCGCTGTCAGTGGTATAAACAGAAAATATTTAGGTGAATCATTGAATAAAAACAAAAAATCACGATACATACGATTTTTGATGTTACCCCCCACCGCTAATAGTTATATATTTGGCTTATGAGTTCTTTGAATGCTAAAATGTTATCTTACACAACAAATATGTACAAATAAATTTGTAAGATTGGATTCCTCATATGAAGTTCATTGGGCTGAACTGCATAGGTTGTACAAGTTGGTAGGCGATATAGCACTTTCTACTTTGGTTCTTTGCTCACATAAGCAAATACGCAAAAAATCAAATCATAATGCAGCTTGGTTGCTAATCTGAATGTTAGGACGCTTATGCTGGTCCTGTGCTTATCAGGAATCTCTGTTGTAAACAGAAACCTGTCAGACAAAAAAGGCTCTTTAGAATCTACAGAGGCATAATGAAAATGTTACAGCCAGTAAGCAGATTCAGTAAAGCTAGGATAAATAGGAAAAATATTACAAAATAGCTATAGTTCCTCTGATGCCTTGCTGTCAACATCTTTGATTCGTGAGTCTATAGAATATGTTGATCCTAAGCTACCCTGCAAAAACTAGCTTTAAGACATTCTGTTCCTACAGTCCTCTGTGGATCCCTTCAGCGCCAGATCAACAAGCACAGCTGGCCCTTTTCAACATAGAATTGTAGGGCAAATGCAACACGTTCTGCAAGGTGTGTCTGTTTCTGTCAAACTCACCTCAACTTTGCTGAAACTTGCACTGATCCCTCTCCTCTATCTTATTGGTATTCAGTGATGTGTTTTCAATCTTTCATCACTTCCATTGGCACCCAACAAAGATTTCCAAACAACGTCCCTTCACGGTCCCCTTTGTGCAACCATCAGGTTACTTACCAAATCTAACAGTAGTCGGTCTCATCTATACCCAATGGAATTTTAGACTAATGTCAGTGTTGTAAATATGTTACATTCCACTCTGTAAAAACTTTGAACAAAGCCTCTCTCATCAGTTTTAATTGGTATCATATTGGTGTGATGTACGTGATAAGTTGTTACACTTTCTCCTTCCTGAAGATTCATCTGCGTGAACCAATCCTCCTTCCTTTGGTGCCTCTTTATCATCTATCTACTCTCACATCATTGAAGTGAATGGAGCGATTGTTAGAAAATGTATATATTGCTGTGTATCATTAAACCTTTAGAACATTGTAAAGTGAGCCCTGCTTCGTGTCACTTTGTTCTTCGAGATCTCATAACTGCTTTGAGAATCAACTCACGGAGGTCGAGCCAGTAGATGATAGTGTACGACTCACAAAACAATCGTGATCGGATTGTTTCGTAACAGTCAGTGAAATATGCTGTTAAGCTTCAATACATTACCTAAAGGTAAAGTTTGAAGTTCCATTCTGAGTCTTAATCTGAGCACTAACCACCTCTAAATGGGGTCACAAGTGAGATTCTGCTGCTTCTTTGCCTCTTTGAAAAGAAACTAACTGGATTGTCTTCCTGCCTGAGCCCAAGAAGGACCAGTTGGGAAAACACTTCAAAACTCATATCCTAAATCCACTGTGGTGAAGTCATCTCACACAGACTAACCCTGCCCTGCACAAAGAAATACATTAGAAGTTTGACCTCACTTTAAAGTTTTCAAAGTAAACATCCAGTGTCAGCGGTTTCTGAAACACTAAAACCAGCCCGTCTGGCACCAACAACAATGCCATGTTCAAAGTTACTTAAATCAACTGTCTTCCCCATTTTGATGCATGGTTTGAACTTCAGCAGATCATCTTGACCGTGTCTACGTGCCTGAATGCATTGACTTGCTGCCACGTGATTGGCTGATTAAATATTTGTGTTAACGAGCAGTTGAACATATAATACATATAATAAAGTGGCCGGTGAGCGATGTTGCTTGTTATAATAATCTAAAATCTGCAAGGGCAAAGGTCATTTAAAGGACCTTGGGGCTCATTTTTCTTCTTCTATCTTATTTGGTAATTATGTTTTGAACTCTGCAATGAGGTATGGATTTGCTGTGTTCGCAGAAAAAAGAAAGCTTCATTAAAAAGCCTTAAGATAAGGGCCTGTAGGGATAGTTAGCTTCTTTTTTATCCCCCATTAAAACGCCCTGCTTTAAAACTCACAAAACATCCCATGGCTAATTAACTTATACTATCCTAATCAAAAATAGTCAGCTAGTTTAAAATAACGCAAGCATAAACTAAAAACATAACAAGCAGCAGGAGGATTGGAAGATAAATACTATAAAATATTGATGGGGTTATAACACCTGACGAGTAAATGAGTGGAAGTTGAAGACTTTCTGTTGAGTTTTAGATCACACACTTCTTCCTGGACTTCCCTTCCACGGCATTGTAAGCCCACTCAACAATGTGAACTGTGTCCTCAACAGGACACCATTGTACCTCAGTGGGGTCACTTTTTTCCCTCAGGGAGCTATAGAATTGCACATTTCCTATCCTCAGTGAGTGCTAGTGATGTGGTGGAGAGTAAATCTAACTAAAAAATCTAACTGAACTCAGTTTCCCAAGCTTTACGATATGAGGAATGCATTACGTTTCATGACAGCTGAGACCCCCTTCTATTATAACTTGAAAAGGAAGCTTAACTTAGTTGTACTGTACCTAATAATGCAATATGTTATACACATGTCATTGCCACACGTCTTATTTTTCAGCCTTCTTTTGCTGTCCAATTGCTTACTTAAATTATTATGCATCTATTACACACGGTTACCTCACCACACAGACCTGTTTTATCTGTGGCCTATTATCTTCCGGATGATTTTGGGAGATGATTTTCAAATTGGGTCACTTCCTTCGAGATTTGCCAGAAGTATGACAACCAGAGACACTCTGTTTCAATCTGTTTCAGATGGAGACAGACCTTGTCCATTAGTTTTAAGAATTTTCTCTCCAATCTCCACATTTCAATCTATTGATTTGTTAATGTATCAAATATACTGTTTATCTACGTCATTTAAAGTATATTTTATCATAAACAAATCCTTCATAGTTTAAGTTTAGACACTGACAACAGCTTAGACCCTTACACTTTTGGCGCATAACAACAAACATAACATCAGCAACCATTATTCAGACAGTTCAGGTCTGCAGGCTGGCCTACAGCAAGGTGTACATAAATGTGAGTTTTGCCACAGGGGCAGCATCTGAACAATCCCTCCTTTGTACTCCCTCTCAGCTAAATTCCACCATCAACACACAACCAAATCTACCGACGGCTGTCACGGCAGCACCTTCTGGACAGCTAAGAGACGAGAGGAGAAGTAGGATGGAGATCAGTGGTTTATATTAAAGAGCCTACTTGCTTTGTGCTAAAAAATCTGATTCCACGTCAAGAGAGCTTCGCGTGAAGTCTGATATTTAAGTGAAAAGTATATGAGTGAGACATGAAATTTCATCAAACATAAAGATCCATGATTTGCAGCGTGAAGCAGAAAAACAAACTTACTTAAATGGAGTGCTAATGGGGGATGTCCCTGTAGTATTAATGTGAATTTTAAAATGCTGAGTTGTAGCCAATTAAAAACTAACACTTGTAACGATTTTAATGGTCTAATATAGGGCCAAAGTCCAGGTTGTCTGGTCCCTTTCAAATATTTTAATGTGATCTAAGGAAAAATCCCAGTCTTTAGTGTTTGAGGTTTGCCAGCTAACATCAATAACCAAAGCATATTTTGCATCAAAGCTGTTAACATATTCCTGGAGAGTAGGCTGTTTTTAACCTTTAATCTGCCTTTAATCTTAATAAATTAACCAAGACTGTGTATCCACTCGTATAGCTTAATTAGCTGAGTGCTGGAGTTAAAAGCTAGGTACACTTAACACCAGCAACACTTCCTGTAATTACCCTGTACTCACGGACAAATACAGAAACCGGGCATTATCCAGGTCTGTAATCAACCAAATAAACCACCACATTTTTTTTTTTTTAGTAATTATCCATACGAACACTAAACAGTGATATGGTACTTTATAGTCACACACCATTTCAAGAATTTAACAAAGACCAATTCATCTGCCACATAGCAGTTGAGAATACAGCATTATCTCAATATCATGATGTTACAATTTACTGTCAAATATTTACATAGTCAAAGTCATTTGATACAAGCTCAAATGTATGTTCTTTTTGACCTTGTCATTATTCAAAGCTGATAATTGTGAACAAGATATATCTGTATTAGCAATTGTTTCAAATACAATTATATAATTAACTTATTGTAGCAAGCATTGCTAAAATGAAAAAAAGTGTTTGTTTTGTTAATTCAGTGCTGCAAACTAGTGTCTGCAGAGCACTGCATGTTGTTGAGCAAAGACCTCTTATTAGTAACTGTCAACATCAGAAAGACTGCAGCTATGGGGATATAAAAGCTTTTCATACAGTCCCTCTGTCTGAAACAAATGGGGCAAACTAAAAGGGCCCGGACAGGGTGACAGGTTACGGGCAGTGGAACTACAAAACCTTAAACAAGCTACGATGGGAGGAGTCATTGTAATTCACAATGCTCCAGCTCCAATCGAGAATTTATTCCCCCACTTTGTTTTACAGTAGGCTTTCTATCTGTCATTGTTAGCTTGCTATGTGATTGGTTTCAGCATGACTTGCTGCTTGCAGTTGTGTCCTGGTTTCTCTCACAGAAGTCTCGCTTTGCCAGACCATCCACACGCTCTCTGCACGGGGCCGCTGTAAAATAGTCGTGCGAGAGAAAACTCAAATTGAACGTATAGTCTAGCTAGCTGTTTTAATTTACCATGCAGAGATCTGAGGAGCAGTCAACCATAGTCCTCAGAAATCCACCAGAGTTTAAAGGGGAACTATGCAGTTTTTTTAGCTTAATTTACCTTAACTGAAAAGCTTCGGAGTCATTGGAATGGTTATATGACTTTTTCGGGTTGAATGGTGGTCGTCTCGCTCCCCCCTAGTGCCTGTGTGCAACTTTCGGCTGGCGAGTCGCCGGCCTCAGCGCCAGGAAGTATCGCGTGATATCCAGACCCTCCAGGATTTCGCGATGTTGCGATTGCACCAATTCACACAAATTCAACCAATCATCGTGACTTTGGTGCGACTTGCAATTTTTACCAGTCACCGCAACTTTTCCGCAAATTTGACTAATAACCAGAGTTTCCCGCGACTTCAACCAATCCCAGCAGTCCCACGTGCCAGACGTCATTTACATCAGTATAATGTGTAACCAAGCAGGAGTGAGAGAGCGCTAAATTGAGGACAGCTACACTCATTATTGTAAGTGCAATGATAAGTTAAAGTCCAATAAGTATTTTATCAAACTGTATGAATGTGAGTCCCAGCCCAGGTTAGGAAATTAACTAACAATGTAAAGATCAACAAGCCACTGACACATATGTATCGCAATTTTTTACAAAAGCTCCAGCAAAATCAGGCATTTTGGGCCGCAACAATCTCAAAAAAAGGCTGCGAAATCCTGGAGGTACTGGATATCAGGTCTCGCGATGTAACAAATTGCTTCACGGCGCTGCACACATACGCCCATTCAGGAACCGGCTAACAAGGTAGCAATGGAGTTTTTCACACCATCGTCATGGCTGAGCCGGCTAAAAAGAAACAGAAAGCTAGGAAAGCATTGTCGGAGGAACAGAGAAAGAGGAAGCGACTGACCAAGCGAGGAGTCAGGCACAAGTAAACATAGGAGCTGCTAAATATCTATTCCGAAGCTGTAGGGGGAGCTCTACAGAGAAACCTGCGAGCAAAAAGCGAAGAAATGGCCAAAACTGCATAGCGCCTCTTTAAAATTCCAACACAGAGAAAGTGGAAGGAAACGGACATACATGCATCCGGCAGAATTTCCTGCGGCACCGGAGCAATCCCGGAAGTGGAACGTCAAGGATATAGACAACTCTCACAGTAACCATCTGATATAGACGGACCGCCAGAGACCAGAATCCACACAAACGTCAATGCTGTAAAACACTGCAGATGGAAATGCAAATCTGATGCACATAATCCATGAGTTATCTAGTTAAACATACCAAATGATGGAGTGGTGCCTTTCACTGATTTACAAACCTGAATCTTGCCACGTGAACATGTGAAGGACATGTGGAAATCTGACCAAAAAAAACTTCAAGCCTATGACTTTGTAAATCCTGTCCTCTCTGCTTCAATAATGCAATACTGCCATACATCTCTGTCACCACATGGTCACACCCCTCTCCTGCAACCTTTACAGTCTCTCTCTCCACACACACTAAGGCTTTGCACCTAATGGAGAGAGTAGAGGTCCTGCATGGAGGATGTGAGGAGAATTTTAATAACCTTCTTCCTGTCCTGCTAGGCACTGCCACTTTGCATTAACAATGCCGGTAGAGATAATTGCTCTCACCTATCCGATGGGACCCCTGTGTGTTAATCCATATGCTGATGTGTTTCTGTGTTATTTGTCATGTAGCCTACATCCTGTGATTAGAGATAGTATAGATAGGATGTTAACACCACGTCCTTTTAATGTAGTTTAACACAATCATGTTACCAAACGTGTCAGGGCTGCACAGTGAGTGACAAAAAAGAAAATCAAAGGAGTGGAAGAGCATTTCACACACAGCATATTGAAACGAAACAACCAGCTAAACGGGACCAAATGTGACACGGTCAAACAAACGTCCAAATGCTCATGAGCCACTCACTTGATGAAGTAGCTGGCTCCTTCGTCCGTGAAGCCCTCTTCCCATCCTCTTGGCAAATCTATAACACGAACAAAATCACATTGAACGACCCGCCACAGACAGAAAACACATTGCAGCAAAACAATGTCCCCTTGGTATCCAACAAATCAGATAGTTCGTCGCGTACCTGACCGTATCATGTGCCCGGAGTTAACAGGTTCACCAGTGCGTGGATGTAGCCAAGTAGTGCTATGACTTTTATCACTGCAAGAAAGACACCTGTTACTGAGCGATTATAAAACAACAAAAAATCCTTAATAATGACTCATAAAGTAGGCTATTAGGCGTTGAATAGTTAAACCCGCTCACTTAATAAAAAAGACCCGGCCGTCTCTACAAACCCCATATGACCAGTGGTCAGGTAGGGTGTCCCGTCCGAGAGGTGCCGCCATGATCTCTCGTCTCTGGCTCGGCTTGTCCCCCCTCTCCCTCTCTCCGCAGACTTTTCCAGGGAGCCCGGATAAAACCTACCGCTAGGGCTGCATAGTTTTTAAAGGGGAAGAATACCAAATTCGTCAAAAGACCACTTCCACGACTATGTTTTGATGTATAATTTGATCTGACGAAATAGGCTAACCGGTTCTCACAAGTAGCAGTCTGGTAGATGGTTAAAAGAAAGATTGAAGCCCACTGCGGAGAAAAGTTGGGTGTAGCCCCCAGAGTGTAGAAGTGCACTTCAGGACAATGGTGTTTGTCACATAGCTACACAAAACAAACATTAAGAAGACATGTAGCAATCCTAAAACTAATTAAAGTAGCAAAAATGTAAGTCATTTATACGGGATATTAATGGATTACAGAAATACCTCACACAAAATAAATCAATATAGCCTATGCTTAATTTACTACAGTAGGCCTATGTGGAAATGTGGGTGAGGGAGAGATGAGAGAAATATGGATAAAACAAGCATCCTCACAGAAATATTTATCACAGGCTTATTATAAGAGACAGGTGGCAGCCATGTCTGAGGAGACTAGGAAATTACAGAGAGAGTATGATTGATGTGTTGATTTTAGTTTCTTCTTTTACAGTTTTTTCCGATTGCTAAACAACAGTGGGCACAACTGGAGTCACATGTGCAAAACTCTAACTACAGTCTGCACTACCAACAGTCACCTGAGCTAAACAGTTCACATCAGCTGCAAAACAGGCTCAGTGCAGCCAAACACTATGCACAAGCCTCACTGAGATAACACACACTGTCACTCAGAACACACTGAGGGTAAAAACACTAGCATAAAACACCAATACAGAAATTACAAACATTTTCATCTTTACAGTTTGAACAATTTGAGTGACTTGACACTACTCAACAGTTTATTTAAGGAAAAAATATAGATTGTATATCATACCAATTTTTACATAAGGTAAAAAAGAAGGAATGAAAATCAGCAGTTTTCTTCAATAAAGTATTTTGTCTCTAGTAATTTATGGAATTACTGGGGAAAAAAAACTAAAGGTACATACGTAACAGTACCAAAGAATAGTGTGACTAATCTTGCCTCGCTCCAGCATCATGTGACAAGTTTTCTTCATCACATTGGATGTCTGCATCATCTCTAAATACTAATGAATGTGGTATTTCTATTGCTTTCACCACCATTACTTTCTGAAAAACAGTAAGAACGCAGTTTTACTATTGTAAAGATAGTGTTTTTCACTTTTTTTATAGCTGTGTACATAACCTCAGACATCTTACCTGGACATATTGGTATCTTTGCTCTTTTACTTGTTTATCTCAAACGGTATAGTGTATAATTGTTTCATTCTTATTTGGTGTTTGTATACAAAAAAAGTCTTTCTGAGCTTTCTCTATATAAATAGCGTATATGTTCACTAACTAGTCTAAAATAAGACACCTACTTAGGCTTTCAGCTAAAATTGCAATCAGCAGTGTTTGATAGGCACCAGACTGAAATCTATTCTGTTTTGAATGTGTGGTTAACAGTTTTGACAGCAGTGTGTTAGCATTTGAACAAAGTGCTGTAAATCTACAGTGTTGTGCACGTTGTGGTTAAAGTCATGGGATAAGTGTGTAGAGTTTTGAAAACTGTGTTCAAGCAATGAAAAACAAACTAGAGTTTGGTCCACATGAACTGCTGCTGTGCAGACTGTAGTTAGAGTTTTGCACATGTGACTCCAGTTGTGCCCACTGTCGTTTAGCAATCGAAAAAAACTGTAAGCATATTTTAATAAAAGTTGGATCAAAACTAAGTCAGTACATGTAGACACTTCAAAAAAGTTATATATTGTTTCAGACATCTTGCCTTTGCAATACCCCTCTAAATATCCTTATTTTTTACCCTATATGTGCCCTTATGTACTGTATTACTGCATGGAAAATGCAAAATCACAGTTAGGACCCATAGTAAAAGACTAAGACAAATCTCTGTGTAAGGGGGAGGCTTAGCACACAATTTTCAATTATGTGTATTACCTTGAGGAAATAAAAATCATTTGAGTGCTACAAGGTCTCTCTCTCTCTGTGTGTGTGTGTGTGTGTGTGTGTGTGTGCATGCGTGCGTGCATGTGTGTGTGTGTTTGTGTGTGTGTTCAGAGCGGAGAATGCCATGTGTTAATGAATGTATGTACATGCATGGAAGCTTTAGATTAAGTTTGTCAACCTCACATCACCTTCACTGCAGTCACGCTGTGAGGACAGAGAGCCTTCCTGACCATGACACATTACAGTAATGCTTACACTGCATCAACCAGACCTGCCCAATTTACCAATGCTGCCCATAAATTTCACTTGGCCTATGTGAGGGCAGGCAATGTTCAAAGTCACAGTAGTGTTGGTACAGGAGTTATTTTGCTGAGCATCAAACACCAAGAGACAACAAGCAAGGTTTCACTTCATCATGCCATGCTCTCTCTTATATAACTGCATTATCATTAATATGATCCTCTCTAGGTAACATTATTCTCTTTATTATGTTTAACTGGGGAAGAGCCACATCTCAATAAACTTTTCATTCAACTCAATCATAGAAAGACAAGCAGAAATACCTTCACCCTGTGAGGTGTAGATCACCACATCAGTGAGCAGAGAGCAACTGTCAACATTATAAATATTTGATCTGTGATTCCCTTTTGGAGTTGCTTTGTTGAAAAATGTTCCAGTGGTTTAAGGCACTGTTCTTCAAAGATATTAAGAGATAAAATGTTTCCTCTAAAAGAAACCATTATAGAGCATCTGCTGTGCAGAAACCAATTCACTGTAAATCTTCTAGTCTTATAGGCTTGACAGAGAAGTCTAAGAACAAAATGATTTCCAATGCTATAACATGTTTCGAACCTTACATATGGGATATCTGTTCATATAGGACACATTGTGACGAGGGAGCGGGAATTCGGACCCAAATGCAGAGAGGAGGCAGGCAGGCAGGAGGCGGTCAAACTGAGGTATTTATTACAACAAAGGGCGGCAGTACAACAACTGGAAACAAACAAAATAAAACACTGAAGGCAGGAGCGAACAGAACACACTAAGGAACAAACAACAGACATGGGCGAGCACACAAGACGATCTGACAAGAGACAAGGGGAACACAGAGGCTAAATACATGAGGTGACAGGCAAATCATAAACAGGTGAGACAACAGGTGAAGCACATCAGGGCGGGGCAAGACAATCAACAAAGGTGGGAACAGAAAGCAAAGCTAGACATGACAAGACAGAAGACCAGACTATCAAAATAAAACAGGAAGCAGAACATAAACCGGGAAACATGAAATCAACTAAACACAGAAACTTGACAACACTAAACACAAGGGAGAACAACAAGAACAGGAAACATACAGAAAACTACGAAGCAACAGAAACGGCACAAAACACAAGGCAAAATACAGAAACCACAACAGAACAAAACACAAGGCAAAATACAGAAACCACAACACACATAATAAGAAATAAATCATCAAGTAAATGAGATCGAGAGACAGGAGGTAAATTAAATGGAAAAACTGAACATATAAGAGTAAAAACATAACAAATGCAGATGCTTATATATGAGGCACAAGGGGGCACAGAATGGCTTCATGAGTTTCAAAATAATATGAATCATGCTTTGGCCTTTACAATCACCAGATCAAATCCCAATTGAAAACCGAAGGGAGACGTGTTAGACATTGCCCTCCATCATCAGCAGTCTATGCCAAGGAGCATTAAAGGGATATGCCACCGTTTGTTGAAATAGGGATTATCACGGTCTCCCCTAGCTGTAGATAGGTGGGCCAATGCATTTTTTGTGCATGCATTGTTTTAGTCCGGTGCAACACCGGCAGCGCCGTTGCTAGTTAGCTTAGCATAGTGAATGGAATCCTATGTTGCCGGTTAGCATGTTGTGAGTAAAAGTGAGCCAACAAAAGACAAAAAAACAACCTAATTACCTGCACTGAGACAAAAAATGCGTTGGCCCACCTATCTACAGCCAAGGTAGACCGTGATAAGCCCTATTTCAACAAACGGTGGTGTATTCCTTTAAATCTATTTTGGCAGATAGGAGTGGCTTAATACTATAAGACACCTGTAATGTACGTTGTATGTATGGTTTTTCCTTTAATTTCACATACATGTGTACAGTGATCTGTACTAACACATTCTTATTCCCCATTTATTAAATACAGCAGGAACAAATCAAATGTTTGAATCATAAAAGGCTTTATTACATCGGTCACTAAGAACAGCACCACCCAATTACAAGAGATCTGAAGAAGAAACTGTGCTGCATTTTGGGGAATCAGTGTTCTGCATTGTGAGGTCGAGCAGAGACCGGCAGAGATCTGCAACAAGCATGATTACTGGCTGAAGTAATCAATAATACCACCACTGTATTATTGATATTGCTGAACTTAAATTTGATGCAATTTGGTGCACAATTAACTTGTTGTGTGTTCCTCGGCCAGACTGCAAAATGAAGCACTGGCTTCCTTGAACATGATACATATTGCAGAGTAATCAATCAGTATCTACACAATTAATTGCTATGATTTATCATCATCCCCACACACACTTATACATACTAATTAATACACAAATACACACATAGTTGATGCGCAGTCCAGTGCAGCTCTGCAGTATGGACTCTGCTGCTGCTGATTCCTGCCTCTCTGCTGCCAGAGGCTCACAATGCAGCAAGGTGACTCAATGTTATTGTCTTCTCCTCAGAGAGCCTCCTCCCGCTGAATCACAGCTTACTAAAGGTGCTGAGCAGAAAATGTAATAAAGATGCTCTTGTTCTTTTTTGACATTCAGCTCTTCAGCTCAGAACCGTTTGGGTCCTAATCTGGCAAAAGCCATCATCTCAACATCTTTTGAGAAATACAATTTTTCAAGTTATCCCTTAATCTCAGCAGGGTAAGGTATATAAATGAGTGTGTGCAGGTGACTCAAAGTGCCTGAATTATTAACTACACACTGTGTAGGGTAATATTTATACAGTATGCGGCACATTTTTAATCATTATATAGTTGTTGATTAAAAAGAAGTGCTGATCTTCCCCATCTGCTCTAGCTTTCTTTTACTGTCTATGTTAGTTATAATCTAAGACAATGATTAATTGCCTTCCTGATCATTGAACTATTACACTGACATCTACAGGGCAGGGATGTTATGTTTAGTCACAAGCCAACTGATCCAGATAAAAATTTGATTCATTATCTTGCTGTACCTGCCAAGGCTCATAAATAGTCTTTTGGGGTCTGTATTCTAGCACTCATAGTTCCAGCAGAAAGCCAGTGTTTTTACAGTTCTTGGGCAAAACATTTATCTTCTCTCTCCAAGCTGTTCCAAGAAGAGGCTAATCTGGAATTTGATTTGAACACAGTTTAAATATTTTTGTAATCTGTGATTTTTAGTGTTTATATGATAAATATCAATAAACAAAACAACTACTGCTGATGCAGGGGCTAACACAGACCATAGTTTAGTTGGTTTAAATCATGCACTCATTGTCTCCTGTGGCTCCCAGCATATTTGACCAGTTAAGCTATTGTGGACTTCCAGTTCTACATCACTACAAACTATAGTTCTGCAGCGTTGTGGAGGAAGGTCTGGCAAAGACTACTACAAACAGATTGGAATAATGAAACTCAGCCAATACAGCACAATAGCACCCTCTGTTGGAGAGATGGGGGATTAAAGGTGTGTGTACTATAGTTCTGCACAGAAAATCAACGTTAAAGTAATCAAATCAAAGAATTTATAAATGATAATTGACTTCTTTCAGATTACTTACAGCACTTATAATTTATTTAAGTGTTTTCTTTTTTTTATTTATTTAAGTGTTTTCAGAAAGCTCACAGAAGCGCTGGTTTTATCAGCCTGTGCAGGCGGCAGAGTGCATTTAGAGGAGTAACCATGTAAGTACAGCCACCAGGCAGGTTCCATGTAAGATGTCCCCTTGGGCACAAGGAGCGAGGCGGGGGTGAGAGGTGCACTTGGACCCATTACTCACAGACTGCTGCTTTCAACTTTACTCAAGTACTGCATTAATGTAAGTGCAATTTTGATGTACTTGTACTTTACACAAGTGGGCCTATTTCCATTTTATTTTATCTTACTTTGCACTTCTACTCCTCTACATTTATCTGACAGCTTTAGTTACAAACTAATCTGCAGATTAATATTTTACATACCTACAAAACACATGACATGGAAATATAACGCATTGTTTAAACATTATTTAAATAAGCTATAATTAGCTCCACATTTACCAGCTGCAACATCTAAATGCTGCAAAAACATTTATGCATCAGTGACAATCCACTATTATAATGTACAATAATACAAACAGGGCAAATAATGCCTGAATAAAGCATACTTTTACTTTTAGTACTTCAAGAACATTTTGCTGATTATATTTAGGCTATGTACTTCTACTTAAGTAATATTTCGAATGCAAGGCGTACTTACAGTAATGGAGTATTTTTACACTTTGGTATTACTATTTTCACTTCAGTAAAGTATTTGAATGGCCTACTTTTCTACCACTTGTGCAGTGAAAAAATAGTAGCCTAATAGAATAAAAGAATAGTAGACATGTACTTACTTTAGTTAAGTCAATTTAATAGCAATTTTTCACAAATGAAATAATAAACAGGACAGATATAGCCTATATATTATTGTGCATTATACATATAGGTTAAGAATAAACAAATAAATCTCTAATTAATCAGAAAATTCTGATGAAAAAAATACTATAAAACTGTACTCATTAAAAAAGCCATAATTTATTGTTCAGCATCGCTAGCTTTATCTTCCCTGCATGTGGGTTTCTTGATGACCTGGACAAGAAGAAAACCTTCTAAATATCTGATTTTAAATAAGATTAAGGAAGTGTGATTTAAAATGATTCATTGTTTTTATCCCTGCAAGGTATTTCTACAAAGATATAAAAAAAGGCATTGATGTGGACTGCTCATTTTGTCAAATGCTTCCAGAAGATTTATGTCATCTAATTTGCTCTTTTCACCACTCTTCTATTTTTTGGCAAGATGTCTGTATTTTTATATTGATTCTGAATGTTCCCATAAAAAATTTATTGTTTGGCTTTTTTTTCTTCTTATTCTTTTACCAAAGCAAATCATAGCCTACTATATCATCAACTTGATCCTATTACTTGCAAAATCTCATATTCATTCATCTTTTTCATTTTTGAATAGTAAATTATACAATAATGACATTACATCTATGTATTCTAAAAACAGGAAAGATTATATTTTTTTCTCAATATTTCTGAATACAAATCTTATATGCATAGAATATTTCTCACATTGATACAAATTGAAAACTGAGCAGAATAGTCAGTATTACAGTGCAATATAAACAAAGGTGCAGAAGATACAATGAAACCCATACCAAAAAAGAGTAAATTGAAAAATTGAAAAAATACAATGAAAATAGTAATTCTTTCATTTCTATCTTGGGTCAGATTTAATGAAAGGTCTGATATGGTCTCATGAAGATTTCAGGAAAGCTAAAATAGCCAAAATATATTTACTCTGTGGCTATAAAAATTTTCTGAGCTGATTTATGATTTATGTATGTGTTTGGCATACAGACATTTCCTGTTTATGTTTGTTAATTTAAAAAAAAAAGTGTTTTCCTTCACTCTTCGATCGGAAACCAGAAGTAACCGCCCACCTGCTCTGTCGTCATCTCGCCACGTACGACCAATGCAACGCAACTTGCTAGTCCGTTTGACGGAAAGCTGAACTGACCAATGCGGTTAACGCTACTACGCACACAACCTTAACTGCTGACTAGCGATCTAGCTAGCTGCCGTGCCGACACAACCAGCTGAGAGGCAGCTACGGGAGGAGAACAGAGAAAATGAGGTCCAGGATTCATAATAAAGTCAGTATACAAGTGACGCATATGTATGGTGCTCTTTAGATACGTTTTTAACATTACGTTTAGTTTAATGAACATGTAACGTTAACGTTAACTGCGCTGCTCAGACCGACGGCATTACATTACAAGAATAGTTTAGGTGCTTGATTCTCATTAGCCAAATATGCCAGTGGCAGTGCTAAAGCTAACACCAACAGCTTCCTCTGGATATAGGTAGCTAGCCCATAATGTCCAACCTATGCAGGCTAGAGGAGCTGTTTTAATACGTGTAAATGAGGAAGCTGTCAACACAACGAACTGTGTATACGCATGGGCACATTAACTGTTTATCTTCACATACTGTATAATGTTAATAATACTGTAATGTAACGTAAAATGTTCTGACCTTAATTGTCCTCATTTCCAGATGTGTTGGAGCCGGGCCCTTCTCACCGGCTGTGTTCTGCTGCTTGTCCAGTTGCTGTGTTTTGAGGCAGTGCCCATCAGTATGGATAAGACAAAAGTCCAAGAGCCAGAGAAAAAAATAGAAGAGCCTCCACCTAGTGTGGTAAGAAGACCCAAGATACACATCTGTTTGTTTACATAGGTTGGAAAATCCAATCGTCATTCATCATAAATAGGGCTGTGTTCGATTGAAGAAATTCTTAGTCGACTAACACTCATTCAATTGTATCGACTAATCGATTAGTTGATTTAATCGACAGATCTGTAAATCTGAGTTTCTCTGCAAAGAGTCATGCAAAAGGATGCATATACTGAATAAGATAATGCCTCCTTTGCATATTTAAACACATTTCAGAAAACATGTAATACAACAACAAATTGCCTTAATGAAAGTAATCAAAGTAGGTTTCACGGTGATATCTATTAGGTAAAATGTCAACCCTTAATTCTTGTGTTTACCAGAGATGTGCTCGTACGTTTCTTGGAAATAAGTCATTCAGCATGAAAAAAGCATAAAACATGACTTATCGACTAAAGAAATCAAAGTTGACTAAGACCAAAACGACCGATTAGTCGACTAATCGACTAAGAGGGAGCAGCCCTAATCATAAAGCATAACTTCTGTTCTTTTGTGTTACAGTCGTGGAAGGTAGCCCTACAATGATTCGGGCAGAGTAAACAAATTCTTGTTAGTTGTAGCACTGATTCTATGCAGTCATGTCGCTGATATTATCAGATGCTGCATAGGCAGTCAACCAGAGAGAGATGTTAACAGCACCAGACTAATTTAAATGAGAGATGGCCTCGTGTCATTGTGCTACAATTAAATTACCTCAATCAGACACTCCAATCCAAACTCATTATCACTCAAATCCATTTCATCAGCTCCAGATGTTGTAGCTTTGTGAGAATGCATACAAATACAAACTTTTCATTGGAGAGTAAGTAAGTGGTCTTTAACCACAGAACAGCTGTAGAAGGCAGTAATACAGTTTATAGACATTCATTGAAAAACCTGTCATCTCTATATCCATCTGGACAGAGGATCTATCATGTTGGTCAGGAAACACATATCCCGTGAAAGCAAACTATTCATTCTTCAGTACATCAGACCTCTCAAAGAAGTGCTTATAATCAAAAATAATAAACAAACAAACAAGTGATGATCCTTGTAGGATTACTTGGTGTGTTATATGTATTATATTCATGTATATTTTTTACAGTGACATTTGATTTGTTACATTTTGTAGGACACTGGACTCCACTACGACCGCTATCTCAGGGAAGTCATCGATTTTCTTGAGAAAGATCAGCATTTCAGAGAAAAGCTCCACAATACAGACATGGAAGACATCAAGGTATCCTTCTTTGCTTTTGTTTAGTCTTATCAGCATGGCGGGAAGTTTCCATAGGCCTGTGTGAACTGCTAGTAAATTATTCCTCTCACTGGTAAATTATGGGCTTTCACTTGTCCCGGAATGTGAAAAATCATCTGGGGCCATCAGTTTTGGATTGTTTGAGAAATACTACCAATTTACCAATACATTTTCTTCTTTTTTTTGGAATTTTGCTCAACTACACCATTCATTTCAAGTTTACAGAATTAGTGAAAGGTTTAATTAATATATTTATTACATGAACTGCTACAACCCCACATATTAAATAACACTAACTTATTCATGTAAAATACAGCAAGGTAAGCTGGCCAAAGAGCTGGACTTTGTCAGCCATCATGTCCGAACCAAACTGGATGAGCTGAAGCGGCAGGAGGTAAACAGACTCCGAACTCTGATTAAGGCCAAGCAAGACCTTGAAGGAGGGAATGGTATGTTGTGCAACAAAATTTATATTTCATTTTGATTCATATTTAAAGAAATATGCTACAACTTAAATTGTACATTAGTGGTTAATACATTATAAGAAACATTGTATGTTATTTATGTTTTTTATTTATGTCATCGATTTCTCCCTAATAGACATAGCCGTGGACCACCAGGCTCTGCTGAAACAGTTTGAGTATTTGAACCACATGAACCCACATACATTTGAAGTGGATGACCTGGATCGCCTCATCAAATCGGTAAATCTCATTGCTACTTCATGCCAAAAACAATGTTAAATTAAGGACATGTTCACACAATGACACTAATTTAAACTGCCATTGACCTTTTTTTAGTAAAGTAATTGGGCAGATCGAAAGTACACTATTAACAGAAATTCTGCACAGTAGAGTGCTGCAGTAAAGAAAGTTAAAACAGGACCACGCACAACTGCTTCATTTGTTAGCCACCAATAATTGCTTGTGTGTTTTAAAATGCACTACATACGTTTGAAGTCTTTACAAGTCGTTTTTCATACTAAAACAGAAAATGAATGGAGCCTGGGAGGGGTAAACTCATTTAGAAATCTCAGTAAACAGGAGTATATGCTGAATGCATGCAGTTTAATGAATAAGCGTAGTTTCGTTTCCAGATGGGCTAACCTAAAAAAAAAAATTTAATTGCCCAATAACTATTAAGTAGAACATTGCACCATATTAACTTATTAATTTGAAACAAGGCATATTTCCAACCTCCTTCATGTATCAAGGCCACTAAAGATCTGGAGAACTTTGACAAAGAGAGACACGAGGAGTTCAAGAAGTATGAAATGATGAAAGAGCACGACAGACGGGAACACCTGAAAGCACTAGACGATGACGAAAGAAAAAAAGAGGAGGAGCACTATGAGGACATGAGGAAGAAGCATGCTGACCACCCCAAAGTCAACCACCCGGTAAGTCTGTTTCAGGGGCACACGCAGGTGACAACATGGCACACTGACGACATGGGTTTTGTTTCAGCCAACGTAGAGAAACTCTTTCTGTCCCTTTTTCATATTGCAATATTTAGTCCAGACTTCAATAGTTCAGTTTCTGCTACTGTACAAGGGGGGGTTGTGGGTTTTTATGGAGTGTATGTCCAGCATTATTATTGTGCAAACTATCTGCTAAAATGTTGAAATGCATTGTTATTTATCTCGCCGTAATTCAAATGTGATTTTGCTTCCGTGTTGCAGGGTAGCCAGAATCAACTGAAGGAGGTGTGGGAGGAAGCTGATGGCTTGGACCCTGAAGATTTTGACCCAAAGACCTTTTTCAACCTGCATGGTAAGACCTTTACCAACCTGCAACTGTGAAAGACTGGAGGAATGGTGTCCATGTATTCAGTGCTACATAATCTGTATTGTATAATATATAATAAAATAGTAATTATAATATGTAATGTAACAGCTAATGGTGTATTTGTTTACCACAGTCTGTTTTCTGTCTTTATAATGCAGATACCAATGGAGATGGCTTTTTTGATGAACAGGAACTGGAGGCGTTGTTCACCAAAGAGGTAGCGCCTTGGCAACTGAAAATGTGTAATGTTTCAGTGAATGGCCTTTGCGCTGACTGTTGGTCTCTGTGATTTTAGCTGGAAAAAATTTATGACCCCACCAATGAAGAGGATGATATGGTGGAGATGGAGGAAGAGAGGCTACGTATGAGAGAGCATGTTATGAATGAGGTACAGTAAGTTTCACAACTGTTTTTTGCATTATATATATATATATATATATATATATATATATATATATATATATATATATATATATATATATATATATATATATATGTGTGTGTATATATATATATATATATATATATATATATATATATATATATATATATATATATATATATATATATATATATATATATATATATATATATATATATATATATATATATATATATATATATATATATATATATATATATATATATATATATATATATATATATGTATGTATGTATATATATATATGTATGTATGTATATATATATATATATATATATATATATATATATATGTATATATATATATATATATATATATATATATATATATATATATATATATATGTATATATATATATATATATATATATATATATATATATATATATATATATATATATATATATATATATATATATATATAGTATAAATAGATCCCTCCATTTGTTATCTATTGCTCCTGTCTTCCTCATAGGTGGATTCTAACAAAGACAGGCTGGTCTCCATGGATGAGTTCCTGGTTGCTACAAAGAAAAAGGAATTCTTGGAGCCAGATAGCTGGGAGGTGAGACGCAATATGTTTATCATGTCGACATTATTTAAGAGTAATGTAATCCCAAAGCCATTTTGCTAAAAGAAGTAGGACTGTAATAAATGGTGACGCGTGCACCCTGTGCTCCTCAGACCCTGGAGCAGAACCAGGCTTACACAGATGAGGAGATGAGGGAGTTTGAGGAGCATCTTGTTCAGCAGGAACAGGACCTCAACCAGAAGGCTGATGACATCCAGAAACAGAGAGACGAGCTGGAGAGACAGCAGGAGCAGCTTAATGCACAGAAAATAGAGCTGCAACAGGTAAGGAGTATAGATAGATAAGATAGGTAGGACAGATTTTGTATTGTCATTCAACTGTACATATAAACGAAATTCCGTTCCACTGGCACATAAATACGGCTTTAACTAAAAACAAAAAGTAAAAAAAATAAATACATACAAATGCTACGGTGTTATTTCAACAATTAAATATGACATTACAAAGAATAAAAAAGGAGTTTGAAAGCAGCATTAATATTATTATTGCACATATTGAATGACAGCATATACAGTTATTGCATGTTTTAGAAAAATAGATAGTGTTATTGCACGTTTATAAAATAAGTCCACATGAGACCCACTGCAGGGGATAATTAAGGGGAGTTATTTTGAGTTCAGGAGTCTGATGGCTCGTGGGAAGAAGCTGTTGCAGAATCTGGCCGTTCTGCACCCGATGCTGCGAAACCTCTTGCCAGAGTGTCAGCTGTTATTTGAAATATTTTAGTTGCAGACGAGGTTTGCCACAGTAGCTTTATTCTAACAGTGGCAAAACGAAAATGTAGTTCTGCGGAGGTTTCACCTGAACAAGACACCGAATCTGTGGGTGGAATCTCAGTGTGACAACAAAATGAATTTCCTTGAGCTATGATGATTTATTTAAGCTATCAAATTAATGTGCCTATCAACATTACTGTGTGCACCCACCTAATATATGAAAACCTTATTTGTAACCCATAACAGGCAGTTGAGCATATGGAAAGGCTGAAAACACAGAAAGTAGAACCCCCTCCAGAGGTTCACGGTGAGTTTCGATCGCACCATTTTGTCTTTTGATAGTTGTTTGGTTTTACTGCCTAATCTCTAGGAATGTAAAACTCTTTGTTACAGTCGAAGGGAATGCTATCCCAGAGATGCACGCATTTGACAGCCAGTTGCATCCTGAACAAGAGGCCCAACCACAAGGACATCAACCTGCACCCCAAGATCCTCAACATGCACCTCAGGAACACTATGAACAACATCAAGACCTGGCCCAGCAGGGGCTCCCCCAGACACACCAGGATCTGCCACCAGGCCACCAAGAAGCTGCACAAGGCCAGCATCACCTGCCATAACAGCGCTGTCAGAAATTGAACCTCCACAACCAGACTTTTGCAGCGCCTCCACTCCAGCGCACAAAGGAGCAGTTCCTCCTCAGTATTAGGCCTCTAACCAGCATGACTTAGGGGTTTGGAGGACATGTGAGATGGAGAGCAGCAGCACAAAAGGAATCCCTGCTGAATGATACCAATGTTTGATAATAACTGTAATCCTTGGATTACATAACGGAATTACAAGAGTGAAATGACGAACCAAGGACGTGCATCCTGAAATGAGCATACCTACATTTTCAAGAAGTGTTTGATTACATTAGAAATGATCAAGAATGTTTGGAAATACAATTATACAAAAATATAGAACCTCTAACAATGAGATACTACTGGCTCTACAGCCAGGTTTGATATGTACATTGGATATGTACATTGCAGCTGTTGAGGAAGATAAGGTGTAAAATTTAAATTTCATCATTTAAGTTTAGATTTTCTGACTTGACTATCACGATTAGATACTCCCCAAATGAGTTTACGTGCCATTTGTGGTGAAATGTGTTTCACTGGGCTGTATCAATTATTTTAGAAATTGAGTTCAAGAGACATTTTTTAGATTTTCTCTTATTGCATAAAGAGCAAAAAAAAGCACTATAGCAATTTTAACCAGTATACAGCATTTGATACCCTAACCGGAATCCATTTTTTCACTCAAAAAGTAAAGAGTAAGGACTTCTTGATGCAGATGCATACAGTTTTCTGTAATCCTAATCTACAAGGTCCAGTCAGATCAATTTTCTCCTCTTGCCACCGTCACCAAATATTAGGGTGAGGGTGTGTTTAACCAGAAACACCCTCATGAAGCCGGAATGCTCAGAGTTCTTATACTTGTCAGGACTTACCAATACTTTTGCTACTTTGTAAATGTTGATTATGGTTGCTTTCATAACCTGCCAGCTGTTTACCTACCTTAAACATCATCTTTTCATGTGTGTAGTAAGATTTTCTGAGAGAAAATGTGTGCTCCGCCTAAATACTTTGGGTACAGGATTTCAGGAACTGGCCATTTTTGGGCCACACTGCAGATGCTCTTCTTGGACTTTGATCAAAATAATCAAAAATAAAGGTGCTAGGTTCTTTAAATAAATGTAAGTGTGGAACATCTCTCCATTCAATACATATTTCCCTACTTTATTACAGCCCAAAGTCCTGCAGATGCTTGTTTTAGGTTACCACTGAAATAATAAATTTGCTTTGGTACACGTAACAGTAGGATGGGCAGTAAAATGTTGGTCCATTGTTAATGTGACATGTTTATATATGAGTTAATCATGATTTTTAAATTTGTCTTAATATAACAGTTTGCTGATTAAAGGTGTAGACGTTCACGCTAGTCTTTCATCACAATTTTCTGCACCAAAGTATTTTGTTGAAGCAACTGCTGGATTTGGTAAATTAGTTTAGTTAAAGATTTTATTAGAAAGGGCAAAGCTTAGTTGGTAAGAGCCAAGTCTGATATTACCACTGTCTTTTTGTCTGTTTAATATTGTCCGTTAAAGTCAAAGTGATACCATAAAAACCTCTGAATCTGTATTCAGTTCACATCATTATATTTGGCACCAGATAGTGTAATATTTGGTCCTATTTTAAAATACCTGGCATGGCCTTATCTTTTTAGTCTAAGGACATGGCATATTTTTCCTACAAATGACCAGTTTGATGTAACTGCTGTGCTATCCAGGTTGCTTTTTTCATGTAATGTGGTTTCTTCTAGATGGCAGACTGTGGCCATAGCAAACAGGTGTTAACTTATTGCCACTTTTTACTGAAGGCGGCTTCATTGACATAACATGTCTGCCTTATTGTGCTTTTACTTTAGACAAAAATCTAGATATGGAATACATTTGTTTTCTGTGTGTCAAGTGTTCCTTAAAAACAATACTGCATCATAATTTGCACAAAATGTACAGATTGTTTTCCAATTGGTTGCTGCTGGATAAAATAATCACTTAACAATACTGTACTCCTCAGTTCAACATAATAAAACAGTTATGAACTTTCAGTTTGTCTGACAGATTTTATCGTTAAACGAATGACCAAACAATACAATGTAAAACAGGTATGGATAATCTGTACATACAAGTATATTAAAAATGTAAAGCAATGGCACCTTATGTTAAAAAAACTTTTGACCAAGTTTGACCATAGAAGGTGAATTATGATTTAATTCCAAGTGACGTTGGCTCTTACCAAGTTTATTCCTAATGTTTCATTTTAAAAGGCATGTGCTTTTTCCCTGGGCTTGTCTTGTTCTACAAAAGGTTTACACCATCAAAGTCATTTGAAAGATGCTATAAATCCATACATAGTGGCTTTAATGACCTGAATGTTGACAATTAAAAGCACACAGAATTAAAATAGAATTTAGAACATCAAATGCACACCAAAGCAGGAAAAGCAGTATCATTAAACAGGAGGTAATAGAACACAACTTTATTGAAACAGTCTCAACCAATAACATCAGCGTACAAAGAGGTGATGGCGCAAGAGGTGACAGAGGGGTTTAAAAAAAAAAAAAAAAAAAAAAAAAAATGCCTTCATGAAAATTATAAGATCAAGAGGAAAAAGTAGCTGACAGCACATGGCAGAAGGAAATCATACTCATGTAATCAGATCAACAGTGGCAGGGTATTTTTTGCATTTATTTTGTACAAAAAATAAATTAATGAAATCTTTCAAGTTTACAGGAATATCTATTTGTTGTTTATATCACACAGACTTGTTGATAATACACGTGGTAAAGTTCAGCATTTTGTGTTAGAACATTGAGATGATCTAGACCGAAGCTGACTCTGATAAGTAGGCCAAGAGTTAAAAAAATAAGATTACCAATGAGAAACAAAACATTGTTATAAAAAGTGAGTTGGGGCGAACACATTCAAAAATCCTGAATGTTAAACGTGGCGCGACTTGACGGTCTTCAGGATCCTTTAGGATCGCATTGCTTGAGCATTTCCTCTAGACAAACCTCGAGGTCCTTGGGCAGCTCCCCGCTTGTAGTTTTGCTGATATCCCTCCTTCAAGAAACAACAAGAGTTTACAATAACTATCCATCTTACAAGCTTGAAAATGTAAAGACAATACACTGATTAACATATTATAGGAGCTTTTTGGTAATATTATAATAATGAAATTAACCCTTACCCGCTGGTAGGCGTTATTGGAATAGTCCCGAGACGTGTTAAATTGGGTTTGACCATAACCACTGCTTGGAGCATTTGAGAAAGGAGGGCGATAGCCTTCATATCCCCCTTATGAAAAAAAATACATTAAAATTAACAATTGACTTGAGTAATGTCATCATGTATTGTGTCATTACAGTGAATCATGAGGCCACATAAGATAAGATAAGATATACTTTATCTTAGATTTGTTTTGGACTCGAAAAAACAACCCAGAATACAGAAAGACAACACAAAAAACAAGTATCTCTCAACACATACTCTCATGCAACACAAACATGCTTCCATATACATATAGTAAGCACATAACTACTCCTTTCATTGGCACTTCCCACTGAACAACCCCATCGGCTGTATTCTCCGCAATAAGTGTGGCACAGCCCCCGCATAGTACGATATTGCACAGCTAACATATTGCCCAACCCCAATAGCCTACATCGGTGGTTCTCAAACTTTTTCAGTCATTCCCCACTTTGGACAAGTGGGAATTTTCAAGCCCCACCTGCCCCCATCGCCCCAACACAATGCTAATGAAATACGCACCAAGCTTAAAATGGTCCAATTTATTGAAGTAACAAGTTGTATCGAAATACAACTATCTACATCAAATAACAGCAAATTCAAAAATAAAAGTGCAGCTGTGTCAAAATTTGTATCAAGTTCAAAAATAGAAAAGAAATAAAAGTGCCACTTTGCAATCTGTTAAAAAAAGAAAAGAAATCCATTTGGCAAGACAGATCTATTTATCCCTGAATTAGTGGCTGCAATGAGCCTGTTTTGCAATGCACGATTTCAGGGGTGATGGGTCTAATAAGCGGCAACACACAGCTATAAGGACGGTTTACACACACACACACACACACACACACACACACACACACACACACACACGGCGGGTATGGCTGCAGCCTGGAGCGTCCTAAGTTGTCCCGTATCATGCCGAGGCGTATCCAACGGTAAATTCAGAGGGTCAAAAATACGAAATCAAATTATTTTCCAGATTGAGTCACGGGTCCATGCGCATCAGTTTGGTTTGAAATGTGCTGGACAGAGACGCATTTGGAAGTACATTTCCAGAAGTGCTGGGTACAATGACGCATTCACTATTTTTTTCTTTCTTTTGCGCAGGTCATGTTTGAAAGACGCTGTCCTGTAGCTTACTAATGAATAAAAACGTGGTTTAATGTACGTAAACAATGATCACCAAATTTCTCTCTCATATTGCTCCTCATAACCACTGAAAACTGTAAAAAAAAATCTAACCACAAATGTGGTGATTGATTGTTGTGTAGGTACATTAAACCACGTTAAGCTTTTTCACGTTAGGACTTATAAAGCCCATGAGAACCGTTGGGAGTCAACCCACAGCCGCTCCGCTGCCCTGCTGAAAATGTGAAGCAGAAATGAGTCAGATGTCAGATAACGTCCATAATAGGACTTTGGGTTCGATTTTTTTTTTTTTTTTTTTACAGTTTTCAGTGGTTATGAGGAGCAATATGAGAGAGAAATTTGGTGATCATTGTTTACGTACATTAAACCACGTTTTTATTCATTAGTAAGCTACAGGACAGCGTCTTTCAAACATGACCTGCGCAAAAGAAAGAAAAAAATAGTGAATGCGTCATTGTACCCAGCACTTCTTGAAATGTACTTCCAAATGCGTCTCTGTCCAGCACATTTCAAACCAAACTGATGCGCATGGACCCGTGACTCAATCTGGAAAATAATTTGATTTCGTATTTTTGACCCTCTGAATTTACCGTTGGATACGCCTCGGCATGATACGGGACAACTTAGGACGCTCCAGGCTGCAGCCATACCCGCCGTGTGTGTGTGTGTGTGTGTGTGTGTGTGTGTGTGTGTGTGTGTGTGTGTGTAAACCGTCCTAAAACCTTGAACCCAAAGTCCTATTATGGACGTTATCTGACATCTGACTCATTTCTGCTTCACATTTTCAGCAGGGCAGCGGAGCGGCTGTGGGTTGACTCCCAACGGTTCTCATGGGCTTTATAAGTCCTAACGTGAAAAAGCTTAACGTGGTTTAATGTACCTACACAACAATCAATCACCACATTTCTGGTTAGATTTTTTGACAGTTTTCAGTGGTTATGAGGAGCAATATGAGAAAGCTCACAAGCTTTTTCCTTGTCATAGGTGCCAATAAAGAAGAAAATGTTAATGTGAGATAAGTTATTATCGTTGAATTTCGGTTTAGTTCTTTTGACAGGCCTAAGTGTTCATTACAATATGGCCATGATAAATTTGGTGATCATTGATCGTAGTTGAGGTACATTAAACCACGTTAAGCAGAATGTTCCGACAGGCAGCCTTGTGAACAGAGATGTGTGCAGCCAGCACAGCAGCAGAGCGGCTGTGGGGATAGAGATTGCTGTGGATGTTTTTGCCATCTGTCGCTCAAGAATTATAAGTATTAGTAATAAAGTATTAAAGTAGTAAAATATTTTAAAGTATTTTATTCCAGACGCAAGCTTTTATTTTGCAAAGTCGATGCTCGGGGACGGCACCAGGCGGGTCGGCATGATATGGGACGCTCCAGGCTGCAGCCATACAGTCCTGGTCTAGTGCTCGGTCTTGCTCCAGATTCTGGGAGATTGGATCTCCTTTGCGGGCGTCAAGGAGCCACTATTAATATGCGGGAGACTTCCGGGACAGTAAGGATGTCTGGATAAAAATATAAAAAAAGGCATAAAAAGGAAAATTTCCTCCCGTTTGGGGCGCCCCACCTGTCACGTCTCTATTCCCCACACTTTGAGAACCGCTGGCCAACATATTGCTGAAATTACACAATGTACTGATATATTGCACAACCCCAATAGCCTACGTATCGCACAAATTACACAACGCACTGACAAACGCACAACCTCAATAAGACTACGTATTGGACAAATTACATAACGCACAACCAAATAGCCTACGTATTTGCACAACTAACATATTGCACAATCCCCAAGAGCCTAACGTATTGTACAATGACATGATGCACAACCCAAAATAGCCTACGTATTGCACAAATGACACATTTCTGCATAGCCCATGCAGTACACTACGTCGCACGACGACATAGGACACAACCAAACCAGCCTACATGTTAGTGTTAAGAAGCTTAATGGACATAAATTAGTGTTTATATCTGTTTAGCCTGCATCTAGGAACCCTGAATCTTCTACCAGAGGGTAAAAGCTGAAATTCTGGGTGAAGTATGTGAGTTGGATTGGAAACTATGACCACTGTATTTATGTAAAACAACGTTTGATGCTTGTACCTCTAAATCCATTGGAGGAACCCCGGTATCCGTTCATCATGCCGCGGCCGTTCCTGGGGCCACCCCTGGGCACAGCCCTGCTGTTGTAAAAGGACTGGCCCGACTGTCCAAACACTGCGCCTGGAGAGGACTCTTCATTGCCTCCTGCTGAGGGCATGACCTGGTCTTGGGGCTGGAACCCACCAACAACTGGACAGAAACAAAACAGGAGATTTTTACAAGTCTATGATGCACTGTAGGGTGGTTAGTTATGCAGTTTAAAATAACTTTATCCAACTATAAAAAGATGAAGCTGTATGCCCCACGGCATGCTGATCAACTCCTATTTCAACTTTGTCACCGAAGGGATATCACCTGAAAATCCCAACAATATTTTTTACCTTGTGCACACAAAATATTTCATTGTACACACAAGATATTGTCTATTAACATAACATCTTGATCGTACAAGATAAATTATCTTTATTGGTTAACGGGGCTCTATACAAATCCATAAAAGAAACAACTTTGAAATGTGTGCAAATTGTTCCTCTTAACGGAGCTTGAAGACCTAAAAAAAAAAAAACTTAGGTTTCCTGATAACTGTACGGGATTCTCACCCTCAGACAAGTCTGATCGCCGATTAGTGGTCTCGCTTTGCCAGACCTTCCCTCCACAGCATTCCGGGCTGGGAAAAAAAAACGTGCTCTGGTTTATTGGCATTTCTTTAAACCAATCACAATCGTCATGGGCGGTGCTAAGCACCGGGAAGAGCTCCGGTGGCGCTGCAAAATAGCCTCGGAAAGGAACTTGTTTTGGTGGTAGTGTATGTTCAAAAGTTGTTTTAGTCTTGCAAAATAAAAACTGGACAGATAGTCTAGCTAGCTCTCTGGATTTACCCTGCAGAGATCTGAGGAGTAGTTAACCTAACCATAACAAAGCGACCAGTTTAAATTTCCAACACAAAGAAAGCAGAAGGTACCAGACATCCGGCCAAAAAGAGTGGAATCTAGCAGAATTTCCGTTGGCACCGGAGCAATCCCGGAAGTGGAACGTAGTGGATATAGACTACATGATTGGCCAACGCAGCGTATCATGGGGTTGCGTTTCTCCAGAAGTTGAGTCGGTCTTAACTTTTCGTCGCAGGCCCGCTGCGTTTTTTGGAGTGTCCCCCCTGCGGCAACCCCCGCCGCAGCCTTAACGCACTAACCCCATTCAAAATAAATTGAAAGACCTGCGTTTTTTGCCTGACCGGCGGGTGGCCGACACAGACTGTCTGAACGCGGCCTAATACTTACATATACTGGCAGGTGATGCCAAAGAAGGTCAGAGAGATATGCAACCAGCCAAAGTTATACCCTCACCTGGCTGTAATGTCTCCTGTGGAATGTCAGGCTGCTCTACAGTACACTCCGACTGGCTGCTAAAGCCCTGTCCGTAGCCACCAGGGAACTGGCTGAGCTGCTTCAGAGGATCTGCTTGGCCATCAGTGGCTGGAGGTACAGGCGCATTCAGATTAAATACCTGAAGGGGGAGAAACCATTTCGGTGTCACAATTACAATTTCCATAGAAAATCTGGGGAGCACGATTAGCTGTAGGTGTGGAACATGAGGGGACATGTGAAATTGTTGTTTAGAGGGTGGACAAATAATCAACCAGTTTTTTTTACTGCTACTAATATGCCATGTTAAATAAATATTTGATTTACTTTGCTAACCCTTAACTTGTACAAACAAGTACGGAACCGTACTGGACAGTGTCCAACAGAACGTATTAAATAAGTCCAAACATTTTCACCGTTATATGGTTTACTTAGACCCAGATAGAAAGCGTACCGCTTGCACTGACTGGAAGGGCGCAGCGTTGACATTGATGCCTCCAGTATGGGTGGGTTTGGAGACAGGTGGGAAAGCAGAGGACAAGGAACACGGGGCTGGGGACTGCTCAGACGACATCAAGGCCTGGGGGAATTCAGAAGGCAAGGAAACAATGATTGCGGAGAGGTCAGAGGGAGTGATAGGGATCTTAGATTTTTCACCTTAAATCTACCTTATTATGATATTCAAAATATCTTTATACGTAATTCATAGTAATTAAAATCATGACATGTCAGAGAGAATAAAATTTAATCCACATTGCAGCGCTTTTAAAAATATGGCCAAGATAATACAAGAAATAACCTGTACTACCACTCTTTCAGGCAAAATCAAAACAACCACTTCCTGTTGGTGCTTCCACTCTACTTACTTGTGAGGATTCCTGTGGTCCAGGCACTGCACTTGTTTGAGAATGTCTGGACTCTGTGTGGGCTGTTTGGAAGAAAATAAAACATGGGGTATTACGCTTTTAGAATTATACGTATATCCACATCCCAAAACCGCAACGAGACCCTACTACTAGAATATGCGAGATAATCTCGTCAGAGTAAGGGTACCTTTACTGGTACTCACTTGAAGGGCCGCCCAGCTGCTGTAGGTCAACAGTCTGCACGGGCTTCATCGGCTGGGCGGACACGATAGCTGGGTCCAGAGCCTGGCCATCAAACTCCAACATGGAGTCCTAGGCAAACCAAACCAGAGTAAATGTATATTGGGCCATCGATCAGATGTAGGGGCAGTGCAGGAACAAAGTGAATTTGGACACTACCCTTAAACTCATGTGACATATTAAAGGCAGTGAAATGATTCAAGAGTCAATGCTAAGGATACTTCCTAAAATATACTTTTATTTTGTTGGAATTTGCTTTACCTTATTTTATTCTTATCTGGTCCCATTTAATATCTTTTACCAAAAATTTTCCATTTCATTTTATTACTGTTGGTTTTTAAGTTTGTTGCTGTGTGTGAGACATAATTTAGTTTTTGAATAGTGCCCTACACTTTACTCAAGTGTGTTACAACAAGACACTGGGTCCACACTTGTTCTACAGAGTCCTTTCTTTACCGGACTGCTTGACGGTAACCTCCATGTGAAAGGAGACAAAGCTTTCACTAGGGTTGGGTACCGTTCACATTTTTACCACTGGTACCTGAAATGTATTTGTATTGAACCAAAATGGTACAGGCATCACAGTTCCGTGCATGAATTTACACGGAGAATACACAGTATAAAAATAAATGAAACTTGCGTGCAAATTAATTAATGTAATGCAGAACTACTGTTAGGTACGCGGGTTCTTTAAGGACACCTAATCTGTAGCCCCGCCTTAGCTCTGAAGCTCTGATTGGCGCGCCGCCTATGTAGCCGAGCTCCGCCTATGTATACAGTTTTAGTGAGTCAGAGATAGCAGCACTAAGGACGAGTATGGAGAGTGGTGGTGACCCACAAGAGTTACAAAAGGACCCGCCGGCCTCTTTAAGATCTCACGTTTGGGAAAACTTTGGTTTTTTGGTCAGTTCCAGTAGTACAGGCGAGAGAGTGGTGGATAAGACTGCTGTTGTAGATTAGTGTTACGTTTCCAGCGTTGCGGCTCCAAACCGTAACGTTAGTTGGGAAAGACGCCTTGTTTCTTCAGGCTAACTACATTAGCGTTAGCCGGGCAGGGAGCAGCTTTCTGCGTTGAAAAATGGCCGGGAGACGTCGTGATAACATTAATCAGGTCTATGCAGAGAAACAGAGATGCTGTGTATTTTCAGTTTTATAGCCGATTGTCTTATTGTTTACAAGTTACAGATGGAGTCTGGAGATGATGTGGGGTACTTATTGTTTACATCTTACTTCACACACTTCAGGCTGTTGCAGCTAGCTCAGGGGGAGAGACTGTATGACACTAGGTGGTACAGCCTGAGACATGCACAAAAAATACCGAATTCGTATGGAACCATGATGTCTGAACCGAACCGTGACTTCTGTGTACCGTTCCACCCTATCAGTTACCTTTTTTCAGTACTTTCGCTCTGTAATAACAAAGAAAATAATTTCAGTTGTAAAAATAACCACAGCCACTTTCGGCTAGCCATTATATTATATTACAGCAAACGCTGTCCGCATGGAGTTTTGAAAAGCGTAACGACACATGCAACCGCTTTATCGGCATTGCTGTGACCCACTGTAACTTAAACAAACTGCAGAGGCGACGTAGCTTTGCTCCGTCCGCAGCTCCGCGTGTGTGTTGGAGCCCTGTTCTCTGTCAACATGCAGGAAGGACCGATATGCTCGCGCTTACAGGTACCAAAATTTGGCACCGTTGGATTTAACGTGAATCGGTCCTCGGCAGTACTGACGTAATTCGGTCGGTACCCAAAAAAGTACAGATTCTGTACCCAACCCTAGCTTTCTTTACATTAAGCAATAAGGTAGGTCTCAATTTATGCATAACACACTGAAAGGCCTTGACACACCAAGGCGACCGTCGGCCGTTGGTCCAAGAGGGGCCATTGCCCTAGTTTGTGCAGCGTGTCCTGCACTGCTGCCACGCGTCGGCCATTTTTGGCTGATTAAATCTGTGTCGGCCGCAGTCGGCTTGGAAACGGTAGTGAGGAATGCAAACAAACGACTGAGAGCACACACATAAGGCTTCTTCCATTTTTCATCTCATCTGATCAATCCAAAACACATAAGAGCTGTCAAAACTGGCCAAAAATGACATTTTAAACGTTCCTTCTATTTAACACACACACAAACTATTTTTGCACATTATGTTAGTGTCCATCTCTGAGCTGGACACTACAGTATATGCTGGACCTTTTTACCTGCATGAAGTTGTACGTCCCTTGCATTTGGGCCATGAGGTCTTGCACCACCTGCTTCCTGACCACTGGGTCGGCGGGCGGAGGGGGAGTGCCATTGTTCACAGTTACGGTTGGTTCTGTAGCCAGCTGGACAGGGGGCTGGTGCTGGAGGGAATTCACCATCTGTTCACCACACAGACACATGTGACAGGCACATTGGAGTACACGCAAACACAAGCTCTTGAGAAATCTGCATAGTAGCATTAAGAACTGTGGTGATGCAGTGGTGTAGTATTACCTGAGCCTCCACTGTCCACTCCTCCACTTGGTCTTTGTCTGTACTGCTGTACGTAGTTTCTGGAATGAACTGTCTGTTTACAAACTATAAAACAAGAAATAAAAAAATTTAAAGTAAGAAAATGTAATACACCAAAAAAGAAAAAACCACTATCAAATGCAAAGTTGTGATATGTGGGATCTGTTATGCATTATTTATGCAAAGGTTAGAAATCTCACCTCTGTGGTTTCCACTGGAATTGGCTCTGTGTATTTTTCAGTAGCTGTTCCTTCTGGAGAAAAAAGCAAATGTGAAGACCGTGTTCTTACTGAGTAAAAGAGACAGATGTACATCACCTATCTGCTAAAGTGTTGTTAGTTACCAGGTTCTGATGGCTGCTTCCCAGCCTTAGACTCAGCCACCACAGTCTGCTCCTCCTGTTCCTGTTCCTCTTCCTCTTCGCACATCCCATTCTGATGAGTTTGTGCTCTGTCAAAGTAACCACTCAGCAGCACTTTGTCCAGAGAGTCCTTCAGTGACTTGTCTGGAACAAAGACAAGAGTGACAAGTTAAAACAAAAAGCATGGCTTAATGGTAAATGTATATATGAATACCCAAATTAATTGTGTTTATGTGGTGAGGGATCGAGCGCCATGAAAATACTTACATGTTGTCCCTGCCACGGCCTTGTCTCGGCCATCAAGCAGTTCCCACAAGTGTACCGAGGCCTCTTCATATTGGTCAGTCAACCTGCAAGATAAACAGGGTAAATATACAATTTGGGAGTATGCTATTGGCCCGCTGTTTCAATATACTTAATAGCTGAGCAAGTTAAACAAATGCACCCATTCACACGTAACCATAATTTAGACAACATATTTAAGCAGTGATAATTATACTGTGACCACTGCACACTTAAATATTAGTGGCACCTCATACCTGACATCATAGTTCCTATCAGGTCCCACCAGTTTGTATAACTCATCAAGGGATGTGAGGTCAGCGTCAGTGAGCAAAGTGGAACCAGTTGCATCAGGCCGTTTAAGGTCCTGCCTGACACTCTCATCGCCCAACTGGTCCAGTAAAAACTGGAGCTCCAAAACTGTCTTCAGCCGCCGTTGTTCCATCTCCTCCCGCTGCAGCTGTTCCCGTCTAGCAGTCTTCTTCACTGCCTTTTGAATCTGAAGACACACAGACATGTTTTGGTGCATTTGGTTTCAAAAACAAATCATGACCTCATCAAGTTTCACCCTGTACATTATTGCACTTGGCAACCACTCTCCTGTTCTCTCAACGACCTCCAATAGTTCAAGCTTTTTCTAATCTGTATTCAGTAAATGGTGGGTTGTTATGATATGCAGCCTCAAGTCTTATCCCTGGAGTATTACAACAGGTCATGGTAACCGTGAGGTTTGTAAGCAAGATCTTGATATAGAATTTGCTTTTAAAAAGAATGGTGACTGAGAAAGAATACAGGGTTCCCTGATTTTGCAAGCACAAAATGTTACTCAAGAGCCATATCACAGCGAGCCAACCTTTAAAATAAATGATAACCGATAAGCAAGTTATGAGAACAATCTTAACTCAGGACTCACCTCTTGACCCAATGCCATGAAGCTTTTTTGTAGTTCTCGAGCAAAGTCAAGGTTGTTGGTGATCTCCTGGTACTTTGTCAAGGCATCCTTCAGGTACATCATGGAAAGAAAATTGAGATTTGTGTATCAATTTAAAAATGGATTTCCCTTTAATAGAACAGGATACAGTAACAGATATAAAGTTTTCCAGAATGTTGATAACACTGATGGGATTTTAATTTTTTAAAGTATCTGTTATTATGTGTCATTTTATTATTATGTAGATGTAAAAGATTTCATTGGGATTACATTGGAGCAGACTGCAATAAAACAAAGCTGTATACAAACTAATATGGTCTTATCTTACCAGCTGATCCTGATTCAGTTGTTCTCCCTTACTCTTCCTTGCCTGACAGTCATCAAGTTTGGACTGTAAGAATTTTGAGAAACATGAAACAGAGATGACAACAGCAATTGCTCTCACACAGTTGGGCGAGAGAGCCTTAATTATCAATGTTTTTTTAAGTAATGGTGTATCTAATAGTCTGTGTATCTAGTAGTCTGAATAGATTTTACACAAGTTATAGCAGTATGGACAAACTAGGCCCAAGACCTAAGATTGTAACCAAGACATACAGATAATTGGCTGCTGCTGGAGGCAAACTCTCAGAATCTCAAAAAAATAAATATTTAGTAGAATGTTTAGGTGAAATGAAAGAAGTTTTCTGACCAAGCTGCTATGTTTTTCCAGCATAAAAAACAGGGACAGACTCAGTTGCTGTTCACTGACAGGTAGTTAACAATTGTTAGCGTTCACAAACCCTTACTTAGTACTTAGTAAACCCACTGACATACAGTGCCTACTCTAACCTTTCTCAACTTACAGTAGTCATCTTCATCGGTGTTCTCCCAAATGAGTAAAATGTATAAGTATGTCATAAAAAAGCCTGTGGACATTGACTACAACCCATTTACAAAACCTAAACACAAATATCGCACACTGCTTTGAATTAAACAAGAGAAAATAATTCAACACATTTTCTATTCTACTGAACTAGAAATACCTTTTTCTTCTCCATATTGCGAACCTTCTTGTCAATCACAGCAAGAACCTGTTTCATGGCCTCAGAATTACTTCCATTTCCCAGGTCTGGAATAGCAGACTGGACAGCATTGTTGCCAACCATTGCTGAAGGCATCTATGGAGAGAGCATTTATTAAAACACATTCAAATATTTTACATTTTCTGTCCTGAGCGTAGGCAGAGACTATATCGATTTAGAGGTCCATCTTTTGTAAGAAGTGCACATGGCATGGACTGCTCTATTCTAAACCCCTAATGACAAGGCAGACAAATTAGGGTTTTTGTCAAGCTGTATAGACACCTGATACTTTTTAACAACCGGCATCTTTAATTTGGATATGTATTACTAATACATGTACAGACATGTCTAAGTTATTACGTTAACATGTATTACTTTATAAGCCATTTGCTGTGCCAATACAATGTAGCAATAAGATCATCTGATTTTTAGATGTACAGATTTCTACTGGAGCTATGTCTGTCTGTCTGTCTGTCAGTCTCTGTTAAGAGTATGATTAATGTGTTGATTTTAGTTCTTCTTTTAAGCATATTTATTAAAAGTTGGAACAAAACTAAGCCAATACATTTCAAATGTTTCAAAAATGTGATATATTGATTCAGACATCTTACCTTTGCAATAAACCTCCAAATATCCTATGAATTTTTCTACCCTATATGTGCCCTTATGTACTGTAGTACTGCATGAAAAATGCAAAGAGAGGCACTAAGACAAATCTGTGTGTGTGGGGGGGGATGCTTGGCATACAATTCAATTATGTGTATTACATTGAGACAGAAATAAAAAGCATGCGAGTGCTACAAGGTGTGTGTGTGTGTGTGTGTGTGTGTGTGTGTGTGTGTATCCGTGTGTGTGTGTGTATCCGTGTGTGAGAGGCTCAGGAAACATTTACTAATAAAGCCTTCTATACTGCAGAAACATTCTATTTCCAGTTTTTGTAAACATTGTCATTAAATCGCATTTACTCTATTGTCCCAAACGACAGCCACCAGACAATGCGCAGACTCATATGAAGGAATCTGATACCGAGGTTTCCCAGGAGGACCCAGGATGATGTTGCTCATTTTAAGTACCGTTAATGTTAGTCTGTTTCGAACAGTGCTGGCATTGCTTAGATTAACTCATTGCATTTCATTTCGTCTAGGGTTTACATCAGGATACTGTAGCCAGATTCAAACTCATAACACTGGGCAAGGGAGTGTGATACCGATGTGATCGAGCAAGTCAAACCTCTTTGATTTGGGCAAAGGAACGAATAAAACAGATTATGGTTAACGTTAACTTACCCTGCTAAGGAATAACATCTCGTCAGTTGCTAAGTAACTTAGTTAATGGTTAACGTTAGTTGGGATCAGATACTTGTAAAGACCCTGAACTAAATTAGAAATTTGACAGAGGAAGTTAGTACAAGTTAAAATGTCGGCCTATTTAAAGTTAAAATCCATAGCTAACGTTAGCTTTCTTTCAGACACCGGCTAACCTTATTTACAGATGCTAACAATAACGTTACGTAGCTAACTAACGCAATGTTGTTAACGTTGTTAAATCCTAGCCTTTCACTTAGCTTACGTTTACGTTACATCAAATCAAATCAATTTAATAAGCATTCACTGGTCATAATCTCTCCCTGTCCCATTGTTAGCTGAGAAGCTATAGCGTGGCCGTTTATAAAACCCGAGGAAACCAGGTGTCAGTTAAAACTAAATCAATAAAAACAGTTGACGTTATTCTAGGTTCATTCAAAAGAAATGTCGTCGAAATAACATTTTTAACTGTGCAGAATAAAGACCTTCTCGGGACGCTGCGACTAACGTTAACGTTACTCGTTTTGTACAGGCGTCTCGACTAAAGACGATTTATTAAACAAATAAAGGTTTAACAGCCATTTCCTGGTGATGACATGAATCCCATACCTTTATACTCTTTGTCTTCAAAGAGATTTCCTTTGTCGGATTTAACGTTGGTTGTAAAAGAGTAGTATCTTTTAATTTCAGTCGTATTTTTCTAGTAGGATGCTCGGGCTCACACTAGCCGCTGCTGAGCTAGCTAACGAGGCGAGTATTTCTTTCCCAGGATGACGAAGGCATATCCCGCCCTACTCTGGCTTACTCTGACTCTGATTGGCATACCCAGGCATTAATACCCTAACCCTAACAAATCCCACTCCTGTTGCCTAAACCTACCCAACCAGAGCAGGTAACGAGTATTAGCCAATCAGAGAAAAAGTAGGGCGGGTCATGCCTTACCCATGCCTTCGCCATCCTTGGAAAAATGATTGGATTCGCATTCGCTCAGGATTCGCTAACGTTAGCGGCTACAAGGACCCCTCTGCTAACCTTAAGATTGCCTGACAGTAAAATATATATATATAAATGGATAGAGTAGTCAATCATCCTACTGTTAGACCCTTATATAATGTCTACGGTTAGACCTGATGGTGCGGCACTTGGTGTGGCTGCATTCCTCCACCTCCATAACCCTCTTTACATTTTCTTTATATTACTACCTTCTCTGTCAAAAGTGATTCCACTTTATTAATGAAAAAGTGTGTCCATTATGTCATGCACTTTTTGTTTTGAATGCTTGCTTTCATCTCAAAACAGACAAATATGTATGAGACCAAAATGTATGTGGAAAAACAGAATTTTAGAAAAACGTTAGAAATACGTTCATGATGAAGTGCCACCTCCCCAACAAAAAGCCAATTCATATTTATAAAGAATGATTTATTTAAAATTGTATTTAGTCAGTTAACTGTTCAGTTAGGCTATATTTTCTGCAAACCTTTTTCCGTTGTAAAGCAGTCACCACACTGGTTCACACATTCTGGTGGGGAAGTAATCAATAGGCTACTTTATTATTTTCTTTTCTTTTTGCAGTGAATTATATTCACTCTAAATAACCCTACTGGAATCAGCCTATACAATACCCATTATGTGTTAGTTTTTAAAAATGAATGAATGTAAATTTTCAGAAAAAATATTTCAGCCCTGATTGTGAGTGGGTTCACACACAGTTTCCCTTTGCAATGTGTTGGAAGGCTGTCATTGTTGAACTTTTAATTTCCCAAACATCACTGAATTATTTGAATATCAATGGCATCATGGAAATACCTTGGGTTAAAAGAAAAGAAGGTCCTCTAGTCCATCACATGATCTCTCCTTCAGCAGAACTTGATGAGATAACTTAATGAAGGTGATGGAGGACACTGATGTTCAGACTGAATAAAAAGCCTAGTGATAGCAAAGCATGAACAGAAGATGGCGCAGGTGTCCAATATATTTGAAGAGCATCAGCATCAGGCTGAAAAACCATCTCTTAACCAAGTCTTGTTGCTGCTTTCTTAGATGGTCCTTGTGTGTTCACTATTGGTGTTGTTGCAATTTTAAATTGGTTTCTTTTGTTTTTTTCTGTAATTTTGGGTACAGAGGGTACAATGAATCAGCAATGCAGTGATTTGCATATCAACACATGGTTGCTTATTCACTAGTAATATTACTGACACACTAGTAATAACTGCTGAAATGAAAGAACTTTAAGCAGCAAGGTTGTACCACATAAAAAATACTACCAAGCCAAAACACAATCCGGTACACATGTGTACTAACAGTGGTGATGATTTATTACTCATGTCTTAAAATCAACAGATAGCATAAACAACTTTTTTTTAATTTTACAAATTAAAAATGTTGTGCAATTACACACGTTGCATTTAGACATTTTTAGGCAGAATTGAGTTGATATATTTTAATTTGTTTTTCTCATTATGGCTGTATAATAAAGGATTCAGAAACATAATTTATATTTTGAAAGTTCGGATCTCTCACACTTTGCATCATATGGTAAAATAACAGCATATGAGAGCATCAGTATATATCAAACCTTCAGAGTTTCAGACACCTCCTTTACGATCCCTGTGTCTCTCTCTCTGTTCAATGATGGGTATGTCTATAACAAGTGAGATGGGGGCGTTTGGATATCTAGCTCCTTTCTCTGATGTGGGCAGCTGAGTAATGGCCGTACATCCTTCAGTGCTCCTCTCCTGCAGCACATCTGACTGGATTAAATATGTGCAGAGGATTTATTGGCTGAAAAACCACAAGAGCCCCACAAACACTTTGGCCCCAGACCACTTGTAGTGCAAGGCAAGCACAGGAATTCATCTGCAACCCTTCTGGCTTCCCCTTTCTCTATTTCTACCCTCCATTCCAAACTACGTATCTTTACCATGACCTTTTCTCACACTCTCATCTATCTTAACCATACCATTATTCCAAAACAATTTTTTATTTTATGACAAGTCACAAAAAACACAGAGGTGAAATCAGGATCTTGGGTGTTTACAGACTTTTCGAGGGGGATGAGGAGCTTTTTCCATTCACTGCCTCTCTTAAATTAGTTGGGCAGCATTAATAATTCATGGCCCACATGTGTTACAGACAGATTACAAGCATCTCCACTTAAGTACCATCATTATCATTATTACAGCTGGAGAATTTTATTCACCATCTTGCAATTTGCGATTCATGGGATTGAGGTTTGATTTTTGATTGTGGTTCAAGAGTAGATTGTTTACAATGCAGTCTTGATGATGATTAGCATCTCTAGTCCTTCACATTTTAAAACCAAATGCACAGTTTTCTCCCTGCAGCGCATTCACAAGACCATACCAGTGATGCCTTTGGTGATGTGGATATTTTTCAAAGACGCTGAATTACTTATGACTTTTTATGCCACAGAGAGTTATTGTGAAAATGCTATCCATTCATGACCACATATTTTTCTAAGGTAAGGGCACAGTGGCTACAAGTGGCCTCAAGCTCCGTAAGGCTGGGGACACATGTTTTGTTTGTTTTGTGCATAGATTTAAAAGCTGTATCTCAAAAGGTGTCATAGCAGCAGAGGAGCAGGGTGATCCTGCTGTTAATGACCACAAACATCCGTCAAGATACACCTCCATCCATGTCTGGCACTTGGCCTGCCTCCGGATGGCTTCTCAGTTTTGTAGATGTACTCTTTGTCATTTATCTTTTTCATTGTCAGAGTATCTTCCATAAGTCCATGAGCCCCAAGGAACACACAGCTGTCAATCAACCAAATCTAATTCAATTATGTATAAAACAAATGTATTTACTGAAGACCCACTCACACATTATACATTTATGTGTGTACACAGTGAGTAGATGGTCATTGTTTATTGTCCATAGCTGGTTTCATTTGCCACCTAATCAAAGCCACACATGTACACATTCTCCAACAATGTTATAAGTAACTGAGGATGCATGTTCAAATATCTCCTCAACCACATTCAACACTCTTTGTGGGAGCAAGAGCACGCCGCTTTTCAACATATTTCTGATGCAAATCAGTCTTTGTCAAGTGTCAAAGACTGTGGTAACAAAGTATGTGTGCACAACATCAATTACAGACTGAGTTGTCATTCTTTTTCTGTTACTGTTTTTTTTGTCCTGAATTTGTGTTCCCACATAACATATCCGCTGAACAAACTCTCATTCAATCTAAATCTCCACTCAAAAGACATTTGAGGCCTCAAAGTATGACCATTATAATATTGAAATATCACTAATGTACAAAAAGAAGTTCAGATTTGTTTTGTTGTTATTAGATGGTCAGATTCCTCACTGTGAGGAATGATGTAAATAAAAAGGTGGAGAAAACTCTGACCTTTGACTTCCTGATCTGCGTTGCGTGACAAGTGTTGGCTCCTGAAGCACAAACATTAGTAAGGCAAGGCAGGCAAGGTACTGTTTCAGCACTAACCTGGTCTGCTAAGTGCCAGAAATCCAACACACAAACTGATCTTATCTGACAGCGTGAAACCAGAGCAGACCTGGCACTTCTGTCCTACAGAGCCTGGCCCAGAGGGCATCATGGGATGAAACACCAACAGAGGTTCGTAGACCTTGGACCACCTCTGAAACTAGGTTTGGAATAACATCTGTCAGCCATAGACATAGTTAGGGCAGCTCTCTGGTCCTAGCTACCTTTCTGGGAGTAAACTATTACTACAAATGTAATTCTGCATGCCATACTTTGTCTATACAATTACAAGGAATATTTTCAAGCGCAAGCATGTTAATGTTTGCAGAAGAGGAGGGAACAACAATAAATTGATAGTTCAACACAAATTGATAAATAAAAATATAAATTGAATTAAATAAAATTGCAAGTAGGTCCATTTCAATCAGATCAGATTAAAGGGGTGTATTAGAACTACATATGTATATTAAGAATAACACAGGGGCTGTAACACAAAGTCAAAATAGGCAGATGCTAGATTTGAGGAGATCCTCACCAGTGATGACAGGAGATGAGTTGAGCTTAAATACATAGTGGTGCACTACTTTGAAATGTTCTGTGGTTTTTGTTAAAACTCAATCTGTTTTGCTATAAAGTGGATGGAATGCGTCATGTTTACTCTGCGTTTAGATTCAAATCAATTTGAATGAAAATCTAAACCTAAACTTGGTGCCAAATAACATCTACTATTGCTCTTTGTATTTCAAAGTTATGGAAGAGTTTTGGACTTCCACTGTTACCTCGGGTGAAATATATCCCTGCTGAAAAACCAAAACAAAAGCGATGTGGAGATAATTTTACAGCATGGTTCATCCAAGCAAGTCAAACTAGAAACATACTTGGATGTAGCCTGACCGTGAAGATGTTATCAACCACCAACTGTGAATGGCCACAAAAATGTCTGACCTACTTGAATATTAGCTAAAATTAAACAGTTTATGTTGTAGAGACAGTAGAAAGTCTTAAGTTATTCCTTTCAAGAATACAACAATAACTTTAAGGGCAGGAAAAGTGGCAGAAGCTTAAACCTACTGTCTATATAAATGAAAGAGCAGTCAGACAAGAAGGACCTGTACAGAAATAGCCCACGTAACTTGACATGAGAAATGTAATACACATTCATCATATGCCATGTTTAAACAAACAAGGGTAGACCTGGACAATGACAAATGCATTACTTTTTTAAATGAGTGTGCATCGAGCACTGATATATGCATGATTGTTTCCTATAAGCTCTCATGCAACATCAGGACACACAGGCCGTTGACATCTGGTTTACATCCTCGACAAAAGTCTCTGTCGTGACTCCCCCCCGTATCCCAGAATTCCCTGTGCTTTTGGTGAGACGTTTGCACAGAAAGAGAGAGTATCTGGACCCTGTCAGCATTTCCCTAAAGACCTCAATTGTACAGACTGACTTAATTAGATCAGCTTTGATTGCTATTTCAAATGAAGGGAATAACATGAAGCTGTGTGTTTGTCATTCCCACCTCTCACTGTCGTAGTACTTTTGGAGTGCTGTGTGCAATTCTGTCATGTCTGGAGCTGGTGAGTTAGTGGGCGCTGTGACGGCGATGAAGGACCAACGTGGCAGGTGCTCTGCAGATTATCTGGGGTCAGACTCTGGATTGAGCCTGAAGAGCTTTTAAGGAAAGGCAGGCTTTTGACATTATGCACCAGGCATCTGTCAGATTTATACAGAGCAACCAGCACCTTTATACTCCACCACAGACACAAACACACCCAGACACTGGCACGCAAAGAGTGAAGTCCATTTAAGAAGAGTACCAGAAGCACAACAAGTACACCACATCCTTTAGTCCATTCAGTCATCCAGAGTTCCACAACAGGTCTCCATTTGCGTTATATGTGCGTGCGAAGAGGAGGTCATGTGTTTTTGCCACGTTGGTATGACAGTATATAGGCATATACTTTACGTTATGCTATGTTTTGCTGTCTGTGTTTACATGTGTTTAATCTGTCTCATTTGCCTTGGTAAAATTGCATGTCAAGAAAAAAGGCAGACTTTCAGTGATCTCATTGAAACATTTGAAACCACAGAACTACCATTATTTAATCACTGAATGTCATTTTAATGTTCAAGTGTTTACAGCATGGGTTTGAGTTAAGATCAGGGTGGACAACGGCCTTATTGTGAAAATATATTAGTACTTATTGTGTGATGTGATGCAACAGTCTTTTTTTCTAATTAGGAATTATGTTTAGTTGCGGATGGTATTTCATGTAAAAAAAAGTATTAGTGCTGATACAGTTTAACTGTGTACTTTAAATTACCGTGGCATTCTTACTCACTCATTTCACCAATTTAAACTAAATAGCGTATCATTGATTCATTGTTTTTTTAAGAAATAAACATGGATCATCATGACCTGCAGATCTTTGCTCATTTTGCCCTAAATATTGTACCTCCTCTTTGTAAAGAAATATATGATTGTTAATTTATATGTATAAAACGAACATCATTTTAGAAAATCATTTCTTATAGTTAGAATAATTTTTGAAGAAAAAATAAAACACCGCATATTTCTTTCTTTGTAATAGGTAGATAGAAAATTTAGAACATCATTTTAAAATGTCAAAATTGTGCTGCCTGATGGTAGGTCAAGTAGAGATTGTAAAGATATACACTTCAGGGAAACAGTAAAAGAGAGAGAGAAAGAGAGAGAGAGAGAGAGAGAGAGAGAGAGAGAAAGAGAGAGAAAGAGAGAGAGAGTGTGTATGTATGTATGTATGTGTGTGTGTGTGTGTGTGTGTGTGTGTGTGTGTGTGTGTGTGTGTGTGTCTGTGTGTGTGTGAGACTGACATCTGAGGCGCAACAGTTCTTTATGTAGTTAAAGCTGCAGATCAAGTGGTATTGGTGGTGGTGTGACTATGCATTCATTGTGAAGCAGCTTTTGTTACATCAGGTAAAGAATAAACAGGCCATAGAAAATTGAGCTTGGCTACTTTCCCACTGTCAACCATTAAATTAAGTCGGTTTATTAAATCTGAGGCAAAAAAAAAAAAAAAGATAACAGGGCAGAACTTACAAAGGGCAGCTCAATCCCTTTGACACAAATACTCTTGCAGTTATGTACCAACATGTGTAAGCAGTGACTGTGTTGAATTTGGATTGAGTTGAACTGTGGTATGAAATTAATTGAAGCTAACAAGACTTTCCAAGCTTGTTTTAATTAAGCAAATTACCAAAAACTCTAAAATTATACTCAGTCTGGTGAGTGATACAAAATAAAATCTTATTTTTCTAAAACTTTAATTTTTGCAGTCCACCTGCTGTCCCTTAATACTGTGATGTTCTGTCAGGAAAGCTGCTACTTTCTGGCTTGCTGTTGGTTGCGTCACTAACAAGTCTAATCAGCACATAGTGCTGCAGTAGCCTCCATATGTGCTAACCGTGTGTATCTTGGTCAAACATGACATCTGTTTGGCTTGTCTTGCTTTGACTTATGTCAAGCTGTGGCTAATCCCTCCTGTCGCTCTGTGTCTGCATGGTGAAGAGGAGACTGCAGGGATGCTTTGTGCTCAAGCTGAGGTCTTTGATGTCCTGTGCCCCCTGTCCTTAAAACAATTATTTGTTTTTGTTTTTTGTTGCTTGATTTTAGTCTTCTTATTTTAAGTAGAATTCCGGCCGATTTTTACCTGAATCTTGATTGCTAGATGTCTCAGAGTACTGTCGATAGGAAAAAAATGAGCAAAATCGGTCCCAACAAACTGGAGATGCTGCAGCCCAGAGCTCCCAGTTAGCTAAAATGCCAGTTGTGGGGGCATGTTCTAAAGAGTGCCTTTGTGCCTCTTAACAGACACAAAATGCAATTAAAATTTCTGTGCAACATGAACAGGGCCCTTATGTGACAACAAGATGCGCCACAGGTATCATTTGGACCATTTCCATGTAATTACATAGTCACTGATATGGTCATAACTACAGTGCTCAATTATCTATTTTTGAGGGGGAAATAAAATACAAGTTTTCATCACGAAGGCATGACCTCCGTGATCGACTCTTCTGGGCTTTCGGTGAAGCGTCCGATGGAAAAAGAGGTAGGTGACAGTACAAACTTTGAATTTAAACGGTTTCTTCACAATGTCTGAGTTGAAAACGGATCTTGTTGTCACATAAGGACCCTGTTTATGTTGCACAGAAATTTTAATTGCATTTTGTGTCTGTTAAGAGGCACAAAGGCACTCTTTAGAACATGGCCCCACAACTGGCATTTTAGCTAACTGGGAGCTCTGGCCATTAGCTGCAGCAACTCCAGTTTTCTAGCACCAATTTTGGTCGTTTTTTTCCCTATCGACAGTACTCGGAGACGTTAACGATCAAGATTCAGGTAAAAAATCGGCTGGAATTCTCCTTTAAACTGTCACTCTGCTAGTGTTCTTGGCTTGCCTCAATCAAAAAGAACCAATTTGCATAACATAACACAACCTCCATCATGCCCATTTAGTTCATATCATTAAACATTTTTGGGGGTCGGGGGGTACATGTCTGCGTTCCTTGGGATAGGAACAGAGCTGTGGTTCTGGTTTTAAACACAATGTAACTGCCACAGGAAGAACAGAGAGGGCTTCAGAGAATGCAGACTCTCCTGTCAGTGAAATAAGGCCAAGCAGTGCAGATCGCCAGCAGGGCTTGTTCCCTCCTGTCAGTGAAGAGAGAAGACCATGAACAGTATAAATACAGCACTTCCTCCTCCTCCTCCTCATGGTTTTCATTCTGAGCAGCATTCTCTTTCCACTCTGTGCATCTCCTCCCAGATTTTACACAGACAAAAACACACACAGAAATATACCCATACTCCCAATTAGGCAGGACAGTGTGTCCACTTATAGACAACCTCTTTAAAATGACAAGAAACACAGTCCAATCACTCATTGACATGGTTAAACAAGCAATAATATGTCATGACATAATTTTGCTACAGTGTACTTCAGCACAAAAGCATGCAGGACAAAATAATTACAGTGACCTTACAGATGCAATCAAGAGTTCAGTGTCCTCCAGCACTTCTCTTCTCTTTGTTCCGCAGGACCATCTTAAGCGCTTGTGTTTTCTGCTTGTACTACTAAACAAACAAAGACAAGCAGAGCTGGAACAATGATTAGAGAAATCAACAAATCCTCGACAGGACATGAGCACATGGGCCTCTAGGCCAGATCAGGTTCTTTGGAAAGGGAGAGTCAATGAGGTCAAAGGACGAAGGGTGAATGTGAGCGGGAGTGGGGGGACCAGAGGTGTGAACTCTGAGCCGACAGAGAACCCTCTCTCAATTTAGTTTGCCATATCCGTCATGGGAACATCACTTCTATTTTCTTTTCATTACAGGACCAATCTCTTCACAATCCTTCCAAACAACAGTGGAATAACAGCTTATTTGTTCTGTGTGGCCTTGGTGGAGGGTGGAGTGATTGTAGTCTGCATGGTGATCCGCAGTGCTCGTTGAAGGTGGAAACAATCTTTTCAGTCATTGTAAAATAAAATGTTCAGATTTAACTTGTTTATTTGCAACATGCACATTATGCTGTAAATAACCAAGTAAAAACTATATAAGAGTTAAATAACTATAGACAAAAATGCAATGGAGAAGAAAAATTTAAAATAAACAAGCAGCAATGCCGACATTATTTTCCGCACAGCTTCAAAACTCCCAAAGAACAAAATAGGTCATTTGTGTCCAGTTTGAAAACATGAGCAGATGTTTCCCTGTCTCGGTTTATTTGGCCAGACAGGTGAGTGATGCATAATGCCATAGCTTGGCACGCCCGTGCATGGCTCAGCTCCGTCTCTGCCTAATTGTCCTTCCCACACGTAGCCTGGTTCCGATCAGATCTGACACAGGGTGCGCAGCAGAAACACAGAATCGCTCTGTGTATGTTTGAAACACTTTAGGGTCTGTTTAGAGTTTCCCCAAGGACTAGTTTAAGATGTGTTTAACTGTACAGATGGTGGGGTGGGTACTAGCATATCAAAAGAAGATAAAGACGGCAGGATATCGGTTACAAGACAATTGGCGCCACTAGAGGAGTCTGTGAAGTTGTCAAGGTAACATTAATTTGGCAAATGTGATGACAGGCTTTATTACTGTATCTAAATTGCATCGGACCGAATAAGTTGTCAAATTCTTTTGTCGATGAAAATCCTCTGGAAATTTGTCCAACCTCCAAAACTCTCCAAGGATAAAGATCCACTGAAGTAAAGTAAAGGGGACAGCTAGTCAAATCTGTATAGATATATCTCCTTGTAATCAAAAGCTAGATTCCTCCAGCTGGTGTGGTCTGAGAAAGACAATAAACAGTGTTAGAGGGAAAAAGAACAATGGTTAAGTATGGCTATGCGCTAAAATCTTCTTCAAGAGCTCCGTTTGCTGAAATGTGTATGTTACATCTCTGCTAGGAGTCCTTGAAATACTTTGCTGCCACAATAGAATGTGTGAAAAAGGAGAACATGAAGCGCTCATTTTGAAAATCACGTTAACACCAGAGTGGAACTGGAAAATGTCTGTTTTGAAAAATAAATCCAGGATTTATCTTATGAGCGAATCAAAGGGATGTTTTGAACATTATGTTGGCAATTATTTTCTGCAGACTGTGGTGCTATCCAGCTATTCAGCATGTTTTTTTTTCAAACATCCAGACACTCTGTAGCCCCTTTTTTGTCTGGGCTTAGCTTTTAATGTAACTGCAATCAACCACAACAAGATTTTTGAGGCCCAGCGTTCATCCCTCAGAAATCCCACCAAACGTGAGTAGTATTGGAATTCCGGAGCACCATGCCAACCGTGAAGCCTCCCTGCCTCTCACGAGCACTGCATGGAGGGGCAATTTTCCTCCGGCTGAACTTCCCAAAGCTGCCTCACCTGGAACCAATCTGTAACACAATCGAAGGGTCCTGACTTGAAAGCCCATTTCTTCCCTTTGATAGTCTCTTCTTGGTAGCCTGCACGGCGCTGGAAACAGGCTTTTTGTAATCTGCAAATACAAAAGAGCCAGGGATTGAGATGAGTATCCACCCATCAAAGTGTATTATGCAAATAATCGAAAAACAAAGCTCAGATACTCTTAGTTTTTTTCTGTATTTTTTTCTGGGATGAGGGGGAAGTTGGGCTGGCATTTGGAAATTGTAAGTGTTGTTTTCATCCACCCTTTTCCTCTGGATCATGCTTTGTCATATTTTCCTTTTCCTTTTCATATAACAACTTTTGAGATAATAAGACACAGTGTGGACGTTGGGATTTGTAATGTGGGGGTGGTTCTGTGCTTTTAGGGTTGCCATGGGTGCATAGACTACAACTATAACATCTGATTGATTTCATTTTGTAAAAAAAATAAATTGTTTATCCCTACCTTCATCCACCCATCACTCTGCCATCTGTGCAGTCTGACTGGCAAGTGCGCTTAGGGCACTTCTTTTTTCTGTTTTGTGGCGGTTGGCAACCAGCGTTAAAGGAACACGCCGACTTATTGGGACTTTAGCTTATTCACTATATCCCCCAGAGATAGATAAGTCCATACACACCATTTTCATCTCTGTGCATGTCGTAACTGTCTGGCGCACCCACCGCTAGCCTAGTTTAGCACAGATCCTGGAGGTAACCGGTTCCAACTAGCCTACTGCGCCCAATAAGTGACACGCCAACATTTTCCTATTTACATGTTGTAATTTGTATAGTCACAGCGTGTACAAATAACAAGGTCACATGAGACACAGCCATCTTCTAACCGTATACAAACTGGGAACTATATTCTCAGAAGGCGAAGCACTGCAACTTGGGCGGAGTGATTAGCGCAACAATTGAAAAGCACCGTTGTTACTCTCTGCTCCTCACCACGGGGCTTCTCGTGTGTTGTGAGCAAATCACTCCGCCCAAGTAGCAGAAGTAGCAGTGCTTGTCATTGCTAACCTTTAAGCGTCAGGAGCTGAAATCTATCAACAGCTTTTCCACCAATGGTAGCTCTAAAATTGACTCCACCGGTGCCCTCACAGCTCTTCCAATAGGCAAGGAGAGCAATTAAATTTTAATAGCTGTTCATTTAGGGCTCCTGGGAAATTCTGTCTTGAGTCAACATGCCAAACCTTATTCCCTTCCTTCACTTCTTCTTCTGTAAGCTAAAGCTCCCACAAGCAAAGCTGTATCATAGGCCTCGCTTATGTAGTACTGTAGGTAGTGTAGTGTCCTGAAATCGAAGAAAACACTTAAGAAAACAGAAAAGATCTTCATCAAATGCAAACTACTCTTTTATACAATATGCAAAGTAGATGCACCAGAATCCACTTATTTCCAAAAGAACATAAAAAAGAACAAAAAGTTATTTTTGTGCACAATCCTTTGAATAGGTTATTTACTTGCTCATACATGTGATTTCAATTGACGTGATTAGCTGCAATTGAATCAGCAGCAGAAGAGCAGAGTGTGTGGATGTAAAGCATGAAATGAAAAGGACATTTGTTCAGTGAGCCCTCCATCTTAACAGTCACTGTCCCTCACACAGTCAGTAAGTCACAAGCTGATTTCGACACTCGGCCAACAGTCTGCCCTTTGCTGCTTTGCCCAGAGTCCAACCAAACACTCCTTTGTTCATTCTACATAATCAACTTATCATGTCTTCCCTTCATGTTCTTCATTCTCACATACAAAGCTTTTTTCATTCAGTTCGTCAGTCATTTTGTTTCATGTCCAAAGGATAGACTTACAAAATATTTAGGACATTAGCTTGAACCTTGAACTATCTCTCTGTGTGTCAATTTAGGTTTAATTTGACATGTTAAGGAGACAATTCTGTCAAAAAATAGAGGAATAACAAAGTCAGCATTCAGCACTGTTTCCTATTCCAACAGCTGGCACATTAAGAGTAACGCAGGACTTTGAACACCATATGCTGCTTCCACACATTCTTCTTTACAGTCATTGTTGTAAAAGCACAAACTTCTTATCCCCTACTTTGTTATTTTTTATGTTGTTCGTAATCCCTCACAGTGATAACAAGTTTTGACTTCAGTGTCTTGGCTACATAAAGTGACACAACTTCATGAGTGTCATAAAGTCAAGCTTGATGATAAAACTGTTTCATTTTAAGATTCTGCTAGAGCATATAATCTCCATTACTCACTACTGTGTGTGTTTGATTTTTCCCTCGTTTATCTTCTCCTTCCTCTGCCCTCTCAGACTGGTCCCCTCTGTCTTTCAGGCAGCGGATGTCATATTATACTAAAACAAATTGATTTGTCTTGCTTTTTCCTACGACTCCAATTTCATCAGATCAATTCAGATCAGTTGTTCAGTCTTATTTTCTGTATTTCCAAATGCATGACTGTTTATATGTATTGGGTGATGCATATGAAGGTTGATTTTTTGGGGGGGGAAATCAGTAAGAAAACAATCCACATAAACATACTGTAAAAACTGAAAGGTCTCAGGTGGTAGACAGACCGCTTTAATGAACCTGGTGAAAAAGTAAGACAGTGGATCTCAGTGTTTGTGTGAACAGACTCCGGTCAGAATGATCCAAGGTTCTGCTCTCTACTTGTAAGATCAGACTCCTTGATGTTTGACTTGCACGACCCCAGCCTCAGAAAACAACACATGCAGCTTTAATTGGAATCACTTGGTCACCCTGAAGCAGGATGAACAGGGTTTTGTTGCCAGCATGGCAGCTCCCAGAACCTGACATATGTATCTCCGCTGAGGTGGCTGCACAACAGAAACCATACAAATGTAACACGCTTACAAAAGTCCTAACCTGTGCTGCTACTAGTACTTCTACTGCAAATAATAATAGAAGTACTAATAAAGGTTACAGCAAAATTTACAGTATAAATGTTGATTCTGTTTGTATTGATGTACTACTAATACTAATTTGTATCACATTAATATAATACTTTCCGTTTCATCTACAGCGTCAAAGTAATATTTAAAGTAGTTGCCCTAATTTGGCCTCTGATCTGAAATGTGTTACTGATTTATAAGAGACCTTTTTAGAGTAACAGGAGGAAGACAAAAACAATGAAGAAAACAGTATGACTTATATTGTTGTAGATTAATTAGAATACCAATTAAGCAATGTTTTTCATGAGTCATAGTATCACGAAGGCCAGGACAAGCAATGTAAGACTTCTACAAAAGAACACAATGACACGATTTCCATGACATAACTCCACAGAGGCATGTTTTTAATTTACAAACACTTGTTGCTAATTACCAAGTGGACTTTCATTTTGAAATGTTTCTCTACTGAACTGTTGCATAGTCACAGAAGTAGCACATGCAACAGTATTTTTTAAACACAATTTTAAATTTTTTATCAATATTGGATGTTGCACATATTTAATTACACATTACTAACTTATTACAAAAATAATAAATGTCAGTTGTGTGATTAATTAGGTAGGCTACAGAGACAGAGCACTGCATTAGTCTGTTTGTTGAGACTGCAGAGCATTTACACACGGTGAACACAATAAAATGTTCAAATCCCCTTTTAGAAAGATGCTGTGGAAGATAATAAGCTACACAATGCTCCTGTAATCTCACCTTCTGTGTGAATATTTCATTTCGTTTAACACACAACGATGATACGAAAATGTGTTATTGACAAATACAATCAACTTTATTAATTACTTATTTGTTGTTGCTGCTTATAAGTAGTCCGTACTGATCAACACCTATTGCTCAAGCAAGACTGTTGGGGTCATTAAGAGGCATGTGTAAAATACAACTGCACAGAGCCACCTGTGCAATCTAATGCAACCCAATTCAACAGCACTGGAATAAATCATGCCTTTATGAAGATTATAATCCTCAATTTTGTTGACACTGAGGTGTTGATTTAACTTATTCTCTCCCACTAATGCATGCACATGTAGGATGTAGATAATAAACTGGTAGTGTACCACTGTGTTCACAATGAACAAACAAAGCCAAACTTGGAACTCTCTTTCAAATCACTAGGCATTTCCTTTCTTTATCTTTAATTTCTTTTCCTGATAGTTTCATGTGCCATATAACACAATCACAAATACAGTAATATGGTGCAGAAGAAAGCCAATGAAGATGCACAGGCTGTGATGTATAAAAAGTCTGTTTTTGACATCTTTCTTATGGGAATAAATTAACATCAGCAAAGGCCTTAGGACTGAATTTTATGAACACAGAAGCCATTCATTCTTGTGTGATTCCTTAAATTTCCTTAAGTGAATAAATGACCATCTGAAGAAAGGGGCATCTGCGTCTGTGCGAATAACAAATTAAATAAAGAACATGACTCTGATTAAGATCCTGTTTGAAAGGTCTTTTTTTTTCTCGCAGCGTCCAGGACATTCCAGGATATTAGACCAGTGAGTGAGCTCTCTGTTTTCTCTTGGTGCTGACCTTTGCTTAAAGGGTCACTAGTGTTTCAGTGCTGGTCATCGATGCTGTTTCACGGCTCAATGTCTCAGTAGCTCAGCAATGCATGATCACCAATCCTTGTTATAGTCTCTTGTTATAGACAGTTATGGATCAGCCAATAGGGCCCAAGATTAACGTCAAAACCTGGAAACATGAACACAAGCATTTAATAAATATTAGCTTCTTAAGTTTAGTTTGATATTTGCCCTGTTTCTAAGTAATTAGGTTACTGGAAATTATTGCTACATTATGATGTAGCCTATGTATTCATTGTTTGGTTGTTCATTCTTGTGACAGAGCAGATACTCTCTTATTTGTGTTGGACAATGACAAAAAGTTTGTACAACTTAAAAACTTGAGTGTCCACACACACACACACACACACACACACACACACACACACACAATAGATGAAATATCTTTGAACACATGCATGCTAAAACATACCAAACCTATCACACACTTGAATATTTTTTTTTGTTAATTAGTGATCAACAACAAAGGTCGAGCACACAAAAAACATAAATCTAAAGAATGTAGTGCTGCAGTGCCTTCTATCCAAGGGCGTAAATCTGATCTAACAGTAGGGGGGGACAATAAACATAAAATTTCTGAAGAGCAATTTTTGAAGGGGACACAAATAATACAGCCACAATTATACTCGTAGAAGACATGCGAACACAGAGGAAAGCCTTAATACTATCATTAATGTAGCATGGAGACTGTACCATTAAACTTCTTTTCAGTGTTTCTCGTGATTCAATAAAAAAGCTGACTAAATTGACCGAAATATTCTTCTTTAAAATCATGTATTTATTTTTAAGTTGTTTATAATAAAGCCACAAAAATACCTTAAAACATAATGACTTATTTTGAAAAAGTGTCCCCTTATAAAAGAAATACAATACTTTTGTACACTTGTTAAATTAGCTGATCATAATGTAAATTAGTGAGCCACTGGTAAAGCTCATCTGCTAACCCTGACAGCCACACACCTCCAAAAATATGAACTAAGCTCAACACACTTACCTGAGACTCTCCACCTGACTGTGCCTGGTCTCCCTGTTCCTCAGTTCTTTCTGTCTCCTTTGCCTGTGACATAGTGACGTTAGTATTTCCATAAGCACCCATTCTTATAAAGATGTTACCAAATTGTCTTGATATGAGGACTTATTGTACTTACTCAGCGTTTTGGTGTAGGCTACTGAAAAAGGATCTTATGTCTGTTATTCTTTTCTCTGTCATTTTATCTAGACAACAACAGCACAAATCTTAAGCTAACGTCAGATGTGTGAATATGAGTTAGGTTCATAGATTCACCACGCGGTCATATAATTCTAAAATGATCTTGCGTCCTCCACATAAATATTAGGTTATGTCTGGGACAGAGGATATATACTTAACTGATCAGCCACTTAATTTCATATTGAGCAAAAAAAAACTGTAGATCTCCAAAATTAACCCTAATATAAGTTCACACACATAGGCTTATCGCCGTGGTAACGTTAGTTGTAGTGGGTACATTTCTATCCAACAAACTAGGTAACTTTACACTATATTACACTAACATAGCGAACTTTTTTGTCATGACTAATTCATTAATTACTCAGCATCATTTCTATATGAGAAAAGAAAAACTTAATCTGATGTTTAATGTGAATAAGACAGCTTTGAACCGTCTACTTACTACATTCCTGTCACTACCGATGTGACTGTCACCGTGAATGTAGTGCAGATCCTAAAGCATGCAGTGGACCAAACCACTCTGAGCCAAGGGAGGGGGGACTCAAAATGTTTCTAAACTTAAAAAGCACTTTTTGGGGTTTGTATTGTTTTACTGCTTACACAGATATTTAAGTGTACATCATTATGTTATTTACAATACTCAGCATTGTTTTAATGATATTTCTAGGGGGGGACAACCCTTAGATATGGGGGGGGGGGGTCGTGACCTTGCTTCTATCAAATGATTGCTTTCTCTTTAACATCATAGAAGGTGAAGATAAAACATTTTTATGAGACAGCATTAGCTCCTTGACTCAAACTATTGAATACTGAGATATAAGCCTCAACCACTTGCTGCCATAGAGTAATATATCTTTGGGTATATGTTCTTCTATGGTTTATCAGACTAATTATTCCCACAATGAACAATGGCATTTCAATCAGGAGAGACTTCATTTAAGAGTGAAATAAGTTTACTGCTGTGAACATGGTGCATGATAGGTTGACATGTTAGAGTCTTTGGTGATAAGACTCCATCGCATGTTAAATTATAATGGGTAGAGAGGCCATGGAAATATAGGATACACCCTTACAGCCTTTTGTGAGAGTCTGAGGAACAACAGCAAATGTATCATGTGAAGGACATTTCAGGAAATAGACTAACTGTAGTGTTATATGAAGTTTTAAGAGTGTATTCATCCACTCATATAGAGATTATTTCATAGATAAGGAGGGTTGATGACAATGGCGGACTGGCCACTACTTAAATTTAAAAAAATATTTTTGTCTGGCCCATTAACTGGCCCATAAAAGTGGTAGGCCTAGATCAGTGGCCCATTGTTTTTTCAATTGACACTGGGCTGGCTGGCCTAAAACACTCTAGTCAAAAATATCACATAGACACACACGGCCCATGAAATACGTAGCTCAGCAGCCCATTGGTTGTTTTCTTAATTGACACTGGACTGGCCCAATCATATCTTTAAACAGCACCCTCTTTGGGATTTCTGCCTGCATGCAGTTTCAGTGTGCATCTGCCAGGCTAGAATAGTGATAGAGATCATGGAGAAGAAACGCAAAGGAGGTGCAGAGAAGCTGCGTGAGAAAATGAAACAGGCCCTTCAGGCAGAAGCTGCCAGATGTGTCAAATTGACAGACACAGAGGCAGTAGCAGGACCTTCATCAGCTCCTGTGGCTGATAATAGTGGTGGTGTTGTCGGCGGAAGTGGCATGCACAGTGAGGAGGACTCTCAGGAGGAGAGGGACAGAGATTGTTGCAAGCAGCTCATAACGACCCATATTTACGTTTGCTGTTAGACGGCGACCGCTCATGGCCGTAGTAATTATCACTGATGCAAACGAGGAAGTGAGGTGACAAAGTATGAGAGTCCCAAACAAACACAGACCAGGATTAATGTGCCATGTAAAACCAGAAATCAACTGTCACTTTTTGAAATTAACCGATTTTGATGGACCTGTCAAGTGACGTACATGAGGTAGTTACCTCCTCATTTTAGTAGTTTCACATGACTTGTTTTAAGCCAATTCCTGATGATTTTATAACCCTTACTAAGTATGTTTGTTGCCTAAACCTAACTAGTTCCGTTTCACAATGTTAACTAACGGTCACAGGATTAAAACAGCCACCGCGGTCATGTGTTACAGTCACATGTTTAAAACGGCCACTGTGTGGCAGTAAATAGAACAGCTATATATATCGTTTTGGCAAGCATTGAAAATCAAACTATTTTGTCATAAAATCTGATATAATTGATATAGGTGTATTTTTTGTATGATTTGGAATAATGTTCTCTTATGGCAGACTACTTTTTTCAATAAGTTAGCTCCTCAAATCTTTTTGAAAAGAAAAATTCAAGAAGAAAACTCAGTGAGGCTATTTCTTGACATCTGTGCACATGTTCAGCAGCAGCCCTGCCCTCTGACCTCTTCACTAAGCATCCCACATGCAGCCGTGGCCCTCTTCTCTGGAGTCTTGGTGATGTCCGGCGGCCCGAGTTCATAGGTCATAGCGATGACAGCAAGCACCTTGCTGCGAGACTCCTATCTGCCCACCAAAATAAACACAGGAGGTTTCTGCTCCAGCCCTCCCACAACACCCCCTGTCCAGCTCTGACTGAGTCTCAGAGATTAAACGCTAAGGATGCAGAGGATCCTGCCTTCTCAAATAAAAATACTGTCAGGGTCAAAGGTTGAGCTTGGAGATCACAGTCAACTTTTATCCCAGCGACATTGTTCCAGAGAATGTGGCTTTACTCTGGTGGAGGGAGAGTCTGGCCTGTTTTTCTTTGCCTTTTTGAGGAGCTTTTCTCCACCGTCTGTTTGTCTTTCTCTTTTCTCTGCTCTCACATAAACAGCCAGTGAAAGAGTTAAATATGCACATCAAGGCAAATAAAAACACAACAGTCATCTGTCTTAGAAAACACATCAAAAACAACATGTCAGATGTCCCCTTTTGAAAATGTTTTCATTCAACAAAATGTCATTTCACTGTATTTTACAATTAAAGCCATTAGATAACCATCTATGCCAGAAAGCTAGAAACACAGTTGTGCCATGAAATAAACAACAAATACCCTCTATTAAACTGGCATGAAGTCAACAATCAATCACAATTGATCTAGCAAAAGATACAGTAATAGAAGTAAAAAAAAAATAGTGAGAGCAGCCCAGGCTGCTCAGCCCTATTTTTTAATTGTGGCTAATTTATTTTACGAGTATTTCCATTTGGCAGTCATGTACAAGAGAGAAATAGGAAGATTGCAGGAACACTGCAAAAACACTTTGCTCCCATCCCTGCATTCCATACTCCTTACATACTACTGCATATTGTGAATCGCAAAAAGGTAGCAATCCTGTCTCATACAAAATATGTATGATTTTAAAATATGATTTTCTTTGCAAAATACATTTTGGAGAAAACATTAGTGCTACTCAGATTACATTCACTGGCAATATTCAATCCATGATGTTTGACATATGTATGCTGAAACAAAGTCATAGGGGTGAGGTTGGGATGGATGGTTGGACATACTGTATAAAGCCCAGCCCACTTGGACACTAAGACCAATGTTTGAGCCCCGCATTGTTGTGTTTGTAGTGTATAAACATTTGGTTAGGTAAAGATTGTGGTGTTCAATAGATACTGGAAAAGGTCAACATGTCAGACTAACACGTATGAGTTGCATAAAGAACCATAAAAATGGTAATCAAGCTTTAGTGACCAGACAGTGTTATTGTAGGAAAACAAATAAAATACGACCAAAACCAGTGCTAAAAGTGTCATTTTTGCAATAGAGGACTATGATATCATACTATTATTGAGGATAAGTATAATTATTTGCTAATGCATTAGTCATAAATATGCCATATACAGTAAGCTGATCTAGTATAACACACAGCCCACAATTGTGAGTTTGTCTACTTTGTGCTGTTGAGTGCCAAGAAATCACTCAGTACAACTTTAAATGGGATATTGAGGGTTTTGTTGCATAACAAGATAACAGAAAAATATGGAAATCGTGGTTAATCTTAATCCAAATATGCTGTTTCAAATGACTAGACTTTTATAAACCAGTAAGGGTTTATGATATAATAATAATAATAATTTGCCATTGAAACGAATCAGTTGGAAAACCTCACAAAACTAGGCCAGAATATATTTTTTATATATCTACATACAGTACAGGCCAAAAGTTTGAACACACCTTCTCATTCAATGTGTTTCTTTATTTTCATGACTATTTACATTGTAGATTCTCACTGAAAGCATCGAAACTATGAATGAACACATATGGAATTATGTACTTAACAAAAAAGTGTGAAATAACTGAAAACATGTCTTATATTTTAGATTCTTCAAAGTAGCCACCCTTTGCTTTTTTTGATAACTCTGTAAACCCTTGGTGTTCTCTCAATGAGCTTCATGACGTAGTCACTTCACTTCACAGGTGTGCTTTGTCAGGGTTAATTAGTGAAATTTTTTCCCTTATTAATAAAAAAGCAAAGGGTGCCTACTTTGAAGAATCTAAAATATAAGACTAAAATGTTTTCAGTTATTTCACACGTTTTTGTTAAGTACATAATTCCATATGTGTTCATTCATAGTTTTGATGCCTTTAGTGAGAATCTACAATGTAAATAGTCATGAAAATAAAAAGGAAACGCATTGAATGAGAAAGTGTGTCCAAACTTTTGGCCTGTACTGTATATCTATATCTATATATATGTTTTCATTTTTTGAGCTTCATGGTGAGGTACGGAAATTTTAGAAACAAGGTTGAGGTTAATATGAGGCAGGAGATCTTCACTTTGCGACCTTGGAAATATTGGCTGTCAATGAAAGTCAATCACATCTTTAAAGAATGAATATGTTTAACTCCCTTCAGCGGCTTTCCAAACCTTAACATGGTGTACTGCAAGAGACTCTGGGTTTAACATTGCTTGTAGACTTTGAAAAGTTTTTGTAAGTACGCATTTGAAAAAATGAAAAAAGACTCACAGTATGTGAAACAATAAACTGCATAATGAAAGGAGGCCAATGGAACTTAAAAAAGCTGACAGCATCAACCAACACTTCAGCATCTGGACAGGGAGGTAGGGAGGGAGGGAGATAACAAATTGCTGGACATTTGTGTAATTTATTCAGAATACAGTGCCCTTTAGATTGCAGCCTGCAACCTATTTGCACAGCATTATCTCTCAGAAGTGGTTGGAGTCGGGTGAGGTGCCAGTGAAGCGTTTCTAAAGTATCTTCATACTGGTACACATTAGTTTCACATGTCTGTACTGCTTGTTTTTTACTTACCATACAGTGGAACTTAAAAATGTCTATTAATATTGTTGTATTGGCAGCACTTTGGCTTATTTGACACTGGAAAGTATTAAGAGTATATTTTTTATTTATGTATCCCGCAAACAGAGAAAAGATTTGCCTGAAAACAAATAATATATAATATGCTTCTAAATTATTCCACAAATTCAAGTTGTCCTGGACTTGAAAATACACACAGTAGCACATTTTGAAACTCTGCCATTACATTTGTGGCTGTCAACTGCGCAATCACCATGTTCAAGAGTCATCATCCTCTGAGGAGCCCTGCGGACACATTTGTGGCCGTGGTTTCTGGATATCGTAAAGCCAAGTGAAGACCTCCCTAAAAGCTTTCTGCCCAGTAGAGCCAGTACGGTTGCTCTTGGGAACCAAATTATAGGTAGGGGCACACACTAGGAGACATGAGAGGTTACCAAACATGCCAAGCATTACCGATTTAAATACCAGTGGGTTGTTGATAAATAGCCAAGAATTTAAATAATTGGCAACAGCCTTTTTTTGCCTCAAACATTCTTGGTAACTTTTAGTTATGCATATTTTCAGAGACAGCAGCACACAAACAACTGTGTGTGCTGCAGTGTGAAGGCTGGTCCCCTTGTTGTTACCTAAACTGGGAAGGCAGCTATAGCTCAGGTGGAAGTTTCAATCACAGCTCCTTCTGACCTAATGTCTGTGACAGTGTACTTAAACAAGATACCGAACCCCGAAATTGCTCCTATTGAGGAGGGGTAAAGTTCATGTTGCCTTAGACAAAAGCATCTGCTGAATGTAATGTGAGCCCGATGTGAAAGATGGGTACGTATTTCATTTAGTTTTAGTCAAGTGAGAATCCATGCTTCTTTTCTAGAAAATATATACCTTAATTAATTCACTTAGATTTTCTTCATCATGTGCTCATTTTCTCAAGCTGCAATTCAGATTAAAATGCCTGCCCTCTCAAATTGATGATCAAATTGACAAGATACAAATTTACGGTTTGATTATCAACATGAAACACTTTAAAATCAATCAGCACAGTAAGGTCATGGTTAAATCTGAACAATTAGCAGCTCATATGCAGCTAAACACTTCATAGCAGGCGTCTATGTGTTTCTCACACTCAGAGCTTAAATGCATGGGGATCAGTAATTACATTTTTCCTATTATCTACTCCTCACATCCACAAATGAATCCATTGCCCATACTATATACTAAATACTATATATTCTTTGCAAATTCTGCACTCAACCCATTCAGGCTCTTTTTTTCTTAGGCAACAGTTATTTTGTATGTCTATATTTGTTTTTCTGTATTTATTGTTTATTTCATATTGTTGTTTAATATGTTTGCTTGTTTGTTTATGTATGCACCTTTAACCAAGGCAAATTTCACATATGTGTACTTATTGTGGCAATAAAACCTTTTCTGATTCTGATTCTGATTGCAAAGAACACAGCAACAGTGCGGGATGGCATACAGTGGACACACACACTCTCCCTGTGGGAACACCATGCCTGTTGAATGAAACTCAGTTTGATCAGTAATATCTACCAGAGGTTATTTGATCTGGATTCTCTTCAGAAATACATGAACACACACGCACGCACGCACGCACGCACACACACACATACGCATGCACACACGCACGCACACACACACACACACACACACACACACACACACACACACACACACACACACACACACACACACACACAGACACACGCACACACACACACACCTCCCTATGCTGCGTTGCTGTGTGTGCTGCCACATGGGTGTGCTCTGAATTTGATGAAACAGGATAATTCTCTCAACTGATCATATCAGTAAAGGAGGAATCCCAAGATCAACACCAGATTCTGGAGGCAGTCACATATGGAAAACATTTTTCCAGATCCTAATAAACTTTCATCTGTGAGTTTTGTGTATGCAGAGGGTCTGGATGGGCTGGCAACATCTCCAGGCCTCCTGCAAGTTCTGCAGAGCTAAGTTGTCTTAAAAGAGGTAGATGGAAAAAAATTACCCTGAACCGAATCCACAATGTACTGCGTATATTGTACATATAAATACTTACATGCATAGTACAATATGTACTGTGCACCCAAAGGCATGCCAAACACAGATGACAGAGAAAAGAGACTGCATAAAAAAATACAACTAAAATGATGATTTTATAACTGGAATAGCAACATCACATTTGTTTTATATTACATGTATATTTATTGAACCATGAAAGCACATTTGGAAATCAAATTCTGTGCTTATGAACCAGAAACACTGAGGTTCACTTGCAGTTTACCTGTTCTATCTTTGAACCTGCCAGACATGAGGTGCCAGATGTTTAAAGCTCCTTCACAGGAAGTCAAGCAGATGTTTCACTGGCACTGTGTGAAGTGGAGGTGCAGACTGACTCTGACTGTGTACACCAAGATTACACTCCAACCTAAAATCGAAGTCAAACTGAGAACAGAGGATTTTTCTATCTTAACCTCCTCTGGCCTTTTTATTAAATTCAAGATAAGTGTAACCACTGGGTGCTTTTGGTTTACCCTTATTCTTCTAATGATCGGAAAATTTGCTGACGCAGTTTGGTCCCCCACTCCTGTGAAACCAATTTTTCACATAAAAGTCTGCTGCAGAGCTTCAAACAGACAGAGACTCACCTCATCCTCGGTCAGATTGGCCATAGATGTGTAAACGTGCAGGTGTGTTCTTACCACTGTTCACTGCATGTACAAAAAGAGAGAGGGGAAGCTGTTTCACACATTTAGCAAACTCAGCAGAAGGCTGACCCTATCACACAAACTGACTTGCACATGAACAAAGCAACTGTAAAGTCAGTATGTTTTGTGTCATGCAGTCAGGACTACAGAAAGACGATACAATTGCAAAACAAATCAGTGTACCACTGTGAAGGAAGGACAAACCAGACCACCAACACACACACACAAACACACACACACACACACACACACACACACACACACACACACACACACACACACACACACATACACACACACACACAAGCATTTACCACACAGCACTATTGATCTCAAAATTAAAAATGTTTATGATCAATTTACTGTTACTAATAACAGTGTCCAGGAAAATGAAAAGACACGACTTGGTCTTTGTGCTTACTTCAATGTGATTTCAATATAACATATTAGTTAGTGCAAATGTATTTTGGCTTGTTGAGTTTTTATGTAAAACCGTACAATGTGTAAGACCATAAAGTACACAAGACATACAGGATAGGTGACCTTTAATCCTAACCACTACCAGAAAATTACGGTTCAGTTCTTCAACTTTTTTACTGCAGAACTTTTTATTTCTCTTACAGCAGCTTGTTACCAATGAAAGAGCAAATACACAAAGAAGGTGACTGAAATGTGACATTTCGGTTTGTAAGCAGTTATTTGAATCTTTATTTTATCATTTCTTAAATGGTAATTTAGATTTGGCTACATCAACCACCAAATGATGACGTTGTGGCTGTTGCAAATACACAAAAAAACCATTTCATTGCTAAAGCCTCTGAAAAAAAGATTTGAATATAATCTTAAATCTGAGGTCTCTTCTCCTTTACATTGTTGCACCAGGATTATTTCGATGTTTTACCATAAATCATACAGAAAAAAAATCACATTCATATATTGGTGTTTCATGGTGTGAATCAGACAACATTTATTGTGATCTATTGTTTACTGATGTTCGAATAAGAGCATTAACAGCATTCATACATCTGTGTAGAATTTTGTTTCACTCATTCATCAATACACAGTGTGTTATCATCACTGTTTTGTGCCAAAATCCACAGCAAGCACTCATACAGAAGCCCAGTTCAGATTTAAACTGAATGATACAATACCGCCATGTACTATTGCAGAAATATGCTGACAAAACTTTAGTTTCCCGTAAAGTGTAACTTGGCAATAAAAAAATAACTGCAAGCATTGCCAGTCTCAGCTTCCATACCCAGCGGTACATTCATTGAACTCATCATTTCAAATCAAAAGATTTCCTATCAGATGTTTTGATTTGCTCTGAAAATGTAATCTAGACATTTTACATTTCTTTTTACAATTGCTAACACACTAAAATGACATGTATAGCACAATTATTTAAACTGACACACAGAGAGCAAAATCTCTTCTCAAGTCACCGAAAGTCTAAACACATTTTCTGCTTTACACACATTTTGCAATTCAAAATGGCACTTTTTAAATGCACTGAACAAGGTTCTCTGCATAAGATACAACAATCCGACATAAAGTCACATGTTTGCCATTTCAAAACACCACATTCAAAATGATACTACATGAGCTAATTGGCCAACATACTGTACGTGCCACCTGGACAAACACCTCAGTTGTTACCACTTCAATCAGGAAGTAAGCACTATGAAAAGACCACAGGTGAGAACCTTTTTTTTTTTTTTTTTTTTTGTGTGTCTTAGGTAGAGAATTGTGTTTAATGTTTTGAAAAAAGTGTTTAATGCAATTGAAAACTGAGTGAAAGGCTGAGAAATAGCTTATGGTTTTGGAGATTTTGTGTGTAGTTTTGCACTTTGAGTGAGAGGTTTAAAAAATCGTGTGACATGAAAAGATTTTGTGTGTAAGCAGTTGGAAAAAACTAAGTATTTTTGATAAAACAAGCCTAGTTTGCAAAATTGTGTTGGAAAAAACTGTAAGTCAACTTGAAATGAACAAAACTTCTGTATGTACACTAAAATATTATATATTTATTATTAGATTCCACTAAATTCCTGCATGATGTTTTACAGTGTAGATGTCTTTGAACCCTATTTACATATATCTGAGAGTAAAAATACATTCACCATGCATCGGCACTATTGATAAACTGACCACAATATGCTTGTGAATGTTTCTTTTTGTTCAAATTTACAACATAAGGAAGTCTTAGGAAGCATATTGAGCTCAGAAGCTCGAGTGAAGATAATTACCTCTTCTGAAGAGTCCATCATGTTTTTTTAATCCTCCGTGTCCTCCTTGGCTACTAGCAACTGCGTGGGGGAGGGGTGAGGGCTGTGCGCAATCACGTAAGACTTGTATCATGTGGACGAGCCAACAGTTTTGTTGTTATTACTTAGAATTCCTCATGGGGGTGGCAGAAACTACGCACTATAGCTTTACGTTTAGCCACCAAAACAACTAGTTAAGATAAGAAAAATAAGTTTGTGGTTTGGGGTAAAACACCAGTCCTCTTAAGTAGTGCTCTCGGAACAGGAACACCCGTCACCTGGGTAAAAGTCTTGCGTTTCCTCCTTAACTTCTTCACGGTCTTACAGTAAACAGCGGCACTCAATGTGGGGTATACAGTAATAAATCCGTGGATACGAATTACACTGCATTACTTTGAGAGATGAGAACAGCTTGAACAATGACACTGCAGGCCAAAGTATAGTAAGACATAAAAGTTTTTTTTAAGTGTAAGTCTTCTTCTTAGTTTGCCATGTGTAATCACGTGATTCACTGCAAAACAACATATAAAATCTTTCCAAATATTTGGACCATTGAAAATACATGAACTGGGTTAAGTCAAGTAATCATCAAAAAGTCCACACTGAACACATTGTAGTAGGGTATGACAGGAGGGTAATCTATGATTCAGTCAGATACACTGCAGATATTTGCATGTCACGAAGATGAAACACTTGAGCAGAGCTTAACTCATTCTTTACACTGTAAAAGACAGAGAATGTGAGCAAGACTAATAGCAGATGTTTTGCCTGCGGGCAGGGCCACCCGTCATTATGCCAGGTACTCGGCTCAAAACATCTCTTGATGCTAATTTGGCCAGTGCCACTGAAATGATATACCAATCATGTGTTCTCCAAAGGTCTGCTGCCACATGTGATGTGTTCGAAATGGCCCAGACTGTTTTGTTTTCAGAAATGCTCAACAAATCTCTGCTGTGCGCACACACACACACACACACACACACACACACACACACACACACACACACACACACACACACAGCATGTGATCCCCAGTATGTTGAGAAAGTCTATGTTTTTCGTACACTGAGATGCCCAAACAGGCTCTGCAAAGATGGAATGTCTCTTTTATGTGAAATTAAATAAGATCAGCTAGTGGGCCTCTCTCCTTCCTGTTCCGCTTTCCGTTTTATGTTCATTTCCATTCCCGAACAAAGCCGCCTCTCCACGGTGTATTAATGCCCATCAAAGGCCTCAATCAAGTTGCTTTGCCACAGGCTAAAGCCAAACTGGAGGGGCTAAAGTTTAATGTTGTCAGTTGCAGCGAGGATGTGGGCTCATGTCTCTTCCGCGTCCTTGTGTTTTCTTTTAACCCCCACATTCGCAAATATCTTAAAAGTCCGATGAGTGGAACAAGGCATCTGAAAACAGCACACACTGAAGGGCCATTTCAAGGTCACGGACGGGGACAACAGTCTTACTCATTGTGCCACTAGAACAATGTCTTTATGTGGGCCAATTTCACTGAGAGGGGAATATTTAAAACATAATTACACAGGGCTTCCTAAAAAATTTGTCATGGCTGTGAGTCAATAGACTCTTAGTTTAGAAGTATCCGGCAATGAGAAATATTTAGGAAGAAGCTGTCGACTGTCTGCTGACATATTGTGAATATTGTGCCTTGTATCAGTCTTGATTAAACGTCACTTAACTTATTAACCCTATCTATTGTGTGTTCTAATAGTAGTACATGCACAGTGTATGTAAATAACAACATGGATGGATTTTACAGTAGATTGTCATTTTATTTTCTCATACCTTTCCCTTATTAACTGTTAAACTTCAGCTCTGAATTGTTAGCAATAGTAAGAAATAAATAAAAAATACTAAAGATGCATAAGTAAAGAATAAGTCAGTCCTCATCCCAAGCAGTTAGTTTTTCTTCTGCCAATAATATATATTTGTATTTTATAGTACAATGCAATAAGATAAAATAATAGATTTTATGTGATCCTTATAAACTAAACAATTCAGACCATTTGACTGAAATTCTACAGTCAAATCAAATGTATGATTTTATTTGACTCGTGATCACTATAATAAGTGAATTAAAAAAAAGTAACTTCTGTCATCAATAGCCACATCTTTCTAAAGGAATTTTGTTTCTTGAAGTAAAATATGATTCCAGTGGGGGTTTTTTCCCTTTGAATGCACTTGTTGTGAGAATGTGTGTGTGTATGTGTGTGTGTGTGTGTGTGTGTGTGTTTTAATCCTCCCTTATTCACTGCAGGTGGGCCTACTGTTAAGGGAAAGGTTTCACTCTCTGTGCCAGAAAAGAGACACGTACTGTCAATCATTTTTCAATAGTACAATCCCTTACGCTCTCACTCTGACCATCCCAAGCTGTGAGACTGTGCACAGTTCTTATAATAAAGTAATTACAGTTAGTAAAACTTGGGACACTTCCCCCTGTGAAATAAAATAAGATCAGATCATGCTTGTGACCAAAGCATGAACCACACTCTAAACATGCCAACCGAAATAAACACTTTATTCCATTTTTATTTACAGTGGTCGCAGACTTCCTGGAGCTAGAGAGGAAAACAGATTAAAAAATATTCAGGCCCATATAGCATTTCAGAGTCCTGCTGGTTTCCATTGTGCTTCACGTTGAATACAAGCTTTTTATCAAATGATTAATAAATGACCTTTCAGTTCTGGTGCCTGGTGGTAAACAAAAAGTCCTTAAATGTGTAGAACCACACCAGAAAAATGCTGAGTAGAGTAACTCTCTCACTGACTATGCAAATCTGTGTAAAAGCTGTAACATTCTAACGTTACAAAGTCCTTACCTAACATCAGCTTGCTGCTAAGAATAGCACAGACAGAAGTACACTGTTCCAGCAGGTTGAACATTCGGCTAAGTAATCATCAAGTCTGGTTTGCTGCCATGAATCATGCTGCTGACATATGAGAGAGAGTTAAAAGTAATTAGATATTTATTTGACTGTATTAGATGAAACATAAAATGTTGTAGTCATTTTATCTTTCCCCCCTTGAGACAGTCAGTCTACAGCTGAGTGTGCGCCAGCTTTTCAGAGCCTGAATGTGCTCATACGTGTGGACACCTTTCGGCCTGATGGGCTTCATTTGAAATCCAATCATATAAATGGAGCAGATTTCTAGTCCTCTTTCTCTCGCTTGCTTTCTTTATTTCCCTCACACATGTGCTCCTACAGTATGTGTGTGTGTGTGCATGTGTCCACCATGTGTGGTGTGACTGTATGAATATGTTTGTTGCAGTATGTGCAAACTTCTATAGCTGTGAGTCGCTTTCTCTGCTGGTTGTTTCTAAGCTTGTGTCAGTGTGCACACAGAAGAGTAACAAACATTTAGGTCGCACCTGCACACCTTCAGCAGAAGATGGACCAAACTGTGTGCTGTTTAGCTCTTTTTTTGTCAATTCAATTATTCTTTTTGTCTTTTAAAGTAAAATGTCCATGTTTACTGAAAATGCATTCAGTTATCTTAGGTTCCCTGTATTAGATCTCAATGAACATTTGATAGATTACTGTGTGAGCATGACATTTTCTCTTTCAAATACATTTATTAAACAGAGGATTATAAATATTGGCAGCCTAAATCATGGAGAATTTATTCCAAAGCAAATAAAGTGTGGTACAATTTTGATCCCACTATTTCAGCTTGTGCATGGGTTTACATTTCATGATACCGCAGATTACAGGGAAACCCCTTTAGTAATTGTCAAATGTATGGTCTAACACAAGCATATCTTATAGAAATATCAAAAATATAATTGGACTTAAGGGAAACGCATTATTAGGAAATTATTCACCTGAAACTAATATAGCTTTGAGGGACAGATAAACACAAATAAACAGGAGTGTGTTTCATTGTGTGAATAATGGTATGGCATCCTTAATAGGCCTTGTCTTGTGCTGAATGTCTTCCTTAATTTTACTGACATGACACTGCTTTCAGAAACAAACAAAAAACACAATACAATACAATACAATACAATACAATTGCACTGTATTGAACTCTATTGAACATAAATTATGTTAATTTCTTTTTTTTTTAGCACCATTTATCATAGGGCCATACATAGGGCCTACAGAACAAATTCCACAATGCGTGCCAGGTAATGTGAAGTGGTGCATAGAACAGATGAACACAAATTGAACAAGAACAACCCCCCCAACCCCCACTCTCTGCCGTCTCGAGGAAAACAAAAGAAACAAACAGAAATCACAAAATAAATTGTTTTTTAAGAGTATTTATTATTTTAAGGACTTATTTAAAAGGAATGACAAATAATTCATTGTGATGGATCAGGTAGAAAAACTCCTACAGGATATTTTTACAGAGTGCAATATGGTGGTGGGGGATTCAGCGAAGGATTAAATACAGAAAGTGGGATTTTCGTACACGTGGAAATTGTAAAAACAAAAGCAGGCAGGCAATACATTTGACGTCAAATTTAAAGTAGCCTAATTTGCAGTGACTGCAACATAAACAATACAAAGATACTATCCAAAGGGCCTACAGCTACTAGCCAGTTATTAACCAGGCTACGCGGAGTGACCTGCTGTCAGGACATTACGTTGATTTTTCGTTACAGGGAGCTTAACTTTTCCAGTCTGACACGACTTACTGGCCTTTCTTCAGTGGCTGCACACATGAAAACAGGATTTCCAAATCACTGCCTAAAGACAATGGACGCAGTAAAATAATATCTATCATTTCATCTCACAAAGATTGTATAAGCAAATGTAACTTTAATATTTATCGAAGTCTCAAAGAATTTAAATTAGGTGATCTGTGGAATATAATAAGCCTGGACGCCAATAAACATACTCTTGTTGTAACATTATTACTAATAGCCTATCATGTGAGTCCACCTTTATTTGGGTTTATCATACATGATAATATGTTACCCTTAAAGTCATTGGTTCTTCAATTTTAAATCTGTTTAGCTCTAAATGTTTTCATACAAATATGGCTGAAATAAATTATGAGGATGCAAGTGACAAGTGATAAATAGGACATTAAAAAGCTCTTCTACACTAAATCGCAGTCGCATTCAGAAGCCACAGAGTTGGCTGAAGGAACACAATCGGCTGAGTATGGATGATTTGCCCTTGATGAACCATTGCGAATGAAGCGTGAAATTGTGCCCTCTCCGCCCCAGTGCCATCACTCATAGGCTATATTCATATCCAAATTACATTAATGTCATGTGTTAAGCCCCCCGCCCCTATTTTGCAATTTTTTTTTCTTTTTTTCAGCTAATAAACGACCTAACTCGCTCATGTCATCAGTATAATCACTTGGGAGAGGTCTTGAAGCCAGGAGATCTGGGTCCCATCCTCTGAGGAAAGACGGGTTTGTGTAACTCTGCTCAGACCTGAGGGGGAGTTTGGGGTGTTTGGTCAACGACAGTGGTTCCTGGAAAAGATCTGAATCGTTTTATAACCAAACCCAGCTGCGGTCTGGTGTGCGCTGCAGTATCTGCGTGCGTGTGTGTGTGTGTGTGTGTGTGTGTGTGTGTGTGTGTTTGTGTTTGTGTGTGTTCATCTGTATGAGGTAGAGTAAGAGGAGGGGGTGTCTGCGCTTCCCTTTCCAAAGAGAGAGAGAGAGAGAGAGAGAGAGAGAGAGAGAGAGAGAGAGAGAGAGAAGTTTGGTCTTTTTCTGCCCTTCATTGTTTTTTAGGCATGAACGCCGAGACCTGCATTTCACACAGCGATATGACATCCATGGATTCATATTATAGCCCCTCTGCAGCGCAAGTTAGGGATCACCAGACGGACCACTTTAGGACATTCCCAGCCGCTGACACCAAATACAGCCCCACTGCCTTCCTGCCCAACAAAGGTCAGGCTTACGGAGAAAAGTCCCGGAGCCCCTTCCAGCAGGAGTGCCAGTCATTGGATGCCGCCGCAGCTGGGCAAGGCACTTTCAGCAAATACCACCTCTTCATGCAGAGGTCTTTTTGCAAAACACCCACCGAGGAGGGCAAACTGCACCAGGAGAGCGGACACAACGGAGCGCTCATCCCATGTTATGGTGAGTGGGAAAAAAACCAAACATATTTTAGGATGACTAAGTTACAGGCGTCCACTTGGCAAGGTGATGCGTCCCAAGACAAAACACGAGCCCAGCATTACATTTGTAAAGCGGTTTTCATCATGAAGGCGAGGATTTGTCACGAAAATATGCAGCAGGCATGTTTTACAACAGCTAAAGTCACTTAAATCATGTAATGTCTTCAGTGTTTTTTTCCCTGCAGTTGTGTGTCTGATAGTTACCTATAGGCTACCTGTGCAGATCATTTTAATGTCACCAGCAGCGTCATCGCTCGTTAATCTACATTTGTTCCCACAAAACTCACAGATACTGCGTGAAGTTGTTTGGAAGTTTTGATCGCAATTAATGGCACATGATGCGTAAACTGGCCATCATGGCTGTGACTGAGCGAGAGAGTCGTGCCGTGTTTGATCCTAAATTGTCTCTTTACTGTTTAACTGATACAGTCACACATACATTGGCTGCTACTTTGACGGGTTTGGGGCTTTTAAAAAATCCTCTGTTTGGTTTTCTTCTTCGTGTCTATAAGATGGGAGACCTAGGCTATTTCGTGCGTAAACTGCATCTTTCCAGCAGCAGCTCACAGCACAGCTCTCGACTCGTAACGACAAGGCCCAGCAGTTATGTGCGTAACACAGTTAAGAAGAGGCATAATCTTCCCGACTATCAAATTGTCCCTTTGACCATCAAAATTAAATTAGGGCGCATTTAATGCGATAATCTGCATTACAATCCTTAATAGTGGAGCTGAGTCGGACAATTGAATTAACAGATTTTCAGATGGCACAAATAGTGAGCTCCAAACTGGTAATATTTTCATTGCATTGCTCTGCCTGATTGGCTCCAATTAGATGTAATTGCGTGGGGACGCTACTGTAATTGGTGAATGATGAGGGTGTAAATAAAACTTTGACCCTCGTTAGGCTGGCGGCCACTATGAAACCGAATAAATTCGTGTTTTTTGCATCACAAAAAAACCTTTTCCCCCTAATCAGACACACACACACACACACACACACACACACACATACACACACATGATAAACTATAATTAAAAAAAGTGCAACATCGAGATGTGTTATCTAAAAAGAGGCGTCAAATGCTTTTGGTAAATTAAAACGTAGACAAACTGAATTAAACTGGTTTGTCCTCAACTACATCCCTGCCTGCTCACAAGGAATAAACACACACACACACACACAAATGAAGACTAATATTTGATATCACGACAGTAAAAGTGGACGGTATTTGAACTTGAACAGAATAAAGCGACAGAAATCAGGAGACAAACAAACAAAAAGCTCAAGCCGCTGTGTGTAAATGCTAAAGAGGAACAAGCATCATCATGTCTATGGTTTATTTTGGAGAAAAAGATCAAACACTGACCTTTTTTATTGAATTCTGCAAAAAAAAGCATGTATGCAGCTATAGGTCAAATTTAGTTTTACGCTGTGTTGAAAACAGACGGTCTTTAGTTTTAGTTTTGAGGTTATGTCATTAGAAACATGATGGTCTTGAATAGCCTGAGGACTCTCTCTCTCTCTCTCTCTCTCTCTCTCTCTCTCTCTCTCTCTCTCTCTCTCTCTCTCTCTCTCTCTCTCTCTCTCTCTCTCTCTCTTTCTCTCTTTGGATATAAGGTGTATAAAATGTGTTCTGGATCATCTGAAAATAATCCATTGAACAGTATTGTTGTAAACGAGTAAAGCAAATATCGTCAAAACAATTATTTTGCTAAAGTGGCCTGTGTATGGAAGTTCAAAACCCCATTTTATAACTAGATAAAAACGGTAGATGTAAAAACAGCGAGCGGTGATTACAATAATAATAATAATAATAATAATAATAATAATAATAATAATAATAATAATAATAATAATAATAATAATAATAATAATAATAATAATAATAATAATAATAATAATAATGGACGGCCGACATCTTTTACTTGTCGCTTTTACGCATGAAGCCATCACTGCTTTTTCTTTGATTTACTCGAGCTGCCTGTCCATCTGTATTACACTGAAATGGTTAGTGGAAGTAGTTTAAGGATGTTTTGACAGTTTCTGGAAATCAGCCTGCAGAAAAAAGCCTTTATAGCTCCAAAATGTCAAGAACGGAGATCAGTCTTTTCAAAAGCTCAGCCTTTTTTTTATAATGGCTGTTAAGTTTGTGTTACCTATTAACCTTGACATAGATCCGGTAAATCGAGACGAAATAAAAATGTTATAAGACGTTGTAAATAAACCGCAGTTATTGCGAGTAAACGGCTATTTTAGTCCAAACCATGAAGAAAGACAGCAAGCAAAGGAATTATATTTTTTTAAATATAAAAAACAAACAATCTACTTTTGATTTCTAGTATTTTTAGGTTTTATTTTTAATTATTATTTTACACTCAACCTGGAGATGGCCTATTAGATCGTGTTTGCAGCAGATGCGAATGATGCGATGAGTTCATTTCATTTCCTTTATCGACTTTTTAAAAAAAATTTAATTTTGTGTTAGTTTTTTCCCATGACGGGTTGGACTTTGAGAGTGAAATATATATATATATATATATATATATATATCAGCACAGATTGTCAGGTTCTCTCGCAAACCAGACACCCTTTTCTTTTAACAATACGGAGACTTAAATAAATATAATGACCGGATTTACAGCAAAGGAAGCAGGAAAAAACATCCGGGCGCTTATAGAAAAGAAGAGCTCTGGCATTATTGCGAGTCAGATGTCTAACTTCTCTGTTTGCCTTTATTTCCCATGCTCACGGTGACTCGGCCCTCAGAGATTAACCTAATTTAATTCCTCAGACTTGAAACAGGACAGTTTTTATATTTGTAGAATATATGTTTTTACCACATTATCATATGCATACCTTTTAACATGTGAATTATCTATTATGAGAGAGTCTTTATGATCGAAATTTGTTCCCATTGGTGTCTGTTTTCCTTGTGAATATCAGACAGAAAATTATAGTTAACACATCTTTTTACTGACTTCTATAACACTAACTGGACATAAATTGAAAGCAGCAGTAAAATATGCTGAACTTACCAGCAGAGGATGAGAAAAATGATAAATGATTCCTGATGTGTTTATTGGAAAAATGCTGGTCTATTTTACTCCCTGAGTCATTGCTTTAATCAAACCTGTATTTTACACAAAGGCATGCAGAGGTAATTTCAAGTTGTCAGAGAATGACTTTGTTGTTATTATTTGTGGCTTGATAAATTCAGTCAAAGGTGATGTGACCTGTCTAATAAACATTTACATACATTAGGGTCACTACCAACACAGTTACGTTGTTTCTACTCAACACATTGCCTATCATGTTGTTACATGAAATCAACAAAGCTGCTCTTGACAGCATCATGAAACTAAAAGAAAATGTGTGAGAAGTGGCAGACACTAGTGTGATTTAAAAAAGACTGTTTGTAAGCTTCCTTACAACAACAGTAGAGGTACACGATATCAAAATTACAAAATAAAAAATTTGTGTTTTGACCCTATCATTTTAAAAGTAAAAGTAGGCATTATGCAGAGTATTAGGCCTACTGCATACATATATATACATACATATATATTGGCATTAGCAGCATTTTAATGTTAATATAATAATGGGTAGTTCATAGCACCTCAACATATTTTCTGAGATAATCATATCTTTTGCATGTAAAATCTTAATCTGCAAAGTCATTAGTAAATACAGCAGTCAAATAAATGCCGAAAAGTAAAAAATACAATATTTCTCTCTTTAACAGGGGGTCCGGGACCCCTAGGGGGTCCTCAGAGTCAATGCAGGGGGCCTCCAAATTATTGTTAAAAAATTAAAAAGTCTTAACATGAATCCAAAATATTATTAGCAAATACAGTATAAATCCCAACTGCTAACTGGCCTATAGGTAAGGTAGTCACTAAGGTAGCCATCCACAGATAGTGTTCATCCTAAGGATTCACTGTGACTCATGTATGTATTAAAACATGATTTAAAAAACCATGCTAACAATTATTAAGCTATTTGAATAGGTTAGTATTCTATGCAATAAAAAGGTATGTGTAAAGGCTTTAGGCCTCCCTACACGTTATTGTTGGCCCAGTTTATTTTATACAATATATGTAGTAGGGGGTCCCTGCTCTGTCTTCTCTCTCCGTTTAGGGGTCATTGGCTTAAAACACGTTGAAGACCCCTGCTCTAAAATGTAGATTCAAGTGCAATGGAAATACTTAAGTTAAAGACATAACTTAAGTATACTGGCCACCAAGCAATGTACATTTTACTATAGCAATATATAAATTGTCAAACTGGACTTGTTGATTGAAAAAATAGGGCCCTGAGGACAGGTCAGTTCATAGTCTTAAAGCAGTCACCTACACGTCTTTGTGATCCTCCAGAGGCAACACACTTCCTCTTTTGATGTGTCCGTGTCTTCCCTCAGTGTCTGAGGGCGCTGACCTTTAGCTCGGCTTTCCTGCCCTCGTCTGTTTGGAGAGCAGGACGATTTCCCCTGAATGCACACAGCAGAGAAAATCCATTCAAAACCCCCTATTTAAAACTCTCTGGTGTCAAAGTTGTGCACATCACAACATTTGGAGTCCAGTTTAACATAGTAAACATTTAACCACACCAATGAGACAAAGGATGTTGCTTTGTTGTTGCATGGGTGTTGAATTGTAGGCCTAATTATGGTAGAATCGTGCCATTTATCACTATTTTGTCTTTTACAGCCAATGATTATGCAGGGTAACGACATCTTTGCACCAATAACACACTGCTGGTGTAATTTGAAGACATTAAAGGCTGCAGTTTATTCCGGCTTAAACCATAATTATTTTTTTTTTTTGAGGCAAACTGCTGCCCTGCAAGTGTAAACATTTCACGACAGTTATCTCCAGTAGGACCAACATTCAGGTGTGATTGCAACAGCTTGTGAGATTTTGTCACTATGGTCTCGTGCCTTTTTGTTCCCTCACCATCTTTAACCCAGCACGAACCATTCCAGCCTCTCGTAATGGCCGTCTGCGTAGATTGGTTTGAGCAGGGAGTAATGGGAACCAGCCACGCAACCCAGACAACTGAGGCACACTTCAGCAAGTCAATGACATGAGTGGAGGTGACAAGGACTCAGGATCATTTTACCATTTAGCTTAAAGTTTGGCAGGGCAATTTACATTAGGCTCAGTTTGCATGGCCGAGCAAGAGCAGCAGGGCAAAAAGGCTCATGCAGTCCAGGACTTCCTTTGGTCTCTTTGTCACCGCTTCATGTAAAATGAACAGTGATACACAACCAACTGTGGAGGACTGCATCACATCAGAGATTCTGTTCTTTTTTTTAACCTGTTGTGTGTGTTCGTTATAGTAAGGTGACTTTTTTTTTTTTTTTCTTTACTGTGCTCACTTGCCTTTAAAATTCTATATTATATAGGCTGAATAATTTTTTGTATGTTCTCAACAGTAATTGCCGACCTTTTTGAGGTCATATCTTATAGGTTTTTCAAGGTAAAAACTTGTATAGTCTTACTGCCTAATGTCGTTTTTTTGAGGGGGGAAAAAGGCTTTAATATTAAAGGTAACTCTTAGGTTTTTTTTTTTAAAGTTAAATATTAACTGGCTTGACCACATAAATCAGGATTTCAACTATAACATTTGGATTTAAGGTTTTTCATCAGCAGCAGCTATTTTTGCTTTCTTACTTTTATTATTTTGTAGAATATTTATGTGATACTGACAGCACCTGCTGTTTTTAATATGCAGTTTAATTGCACTGGTAGGCCTATGAAATATACTTTTTTTTTTTTACTTTTTTTGTCTGTCTCAATATAACTTTACAAATCTACTGTATTTCCATGGTTGACAGATAGTCCTTAAACAAATGATCATTCAATATGATTTTGTTGGTGACTGAACAGTTGTACTTCTGCCATTACATACGGTAACTATAATTTCTTATCCATACCTATGAACCTAACACAGTGAGTTGTGATTCCAGTATTGTTGCAGGGCACATTGTTAGGATTGATGTCTTTTGGGGTTTTTGGAAGTTGAATCCTTGGTATAGGAAAAAGTGAGCGTGCAAGTTGTTAAGTGAGTTTCCCAGCAAAGTATTTTTTCATTTTATGTGCGTGCACACAAAAATGTACTCTAGTGAGTTTTTGCCACTCAGATGGAATGTTCTCTTTCGATCAGACAACAAAAACATAGGATGAAGGAAATTCTGCTTTGCTCCAAAGTCTGAGAGAAATATTTGAAAGGGTGGGAGACACAGAGGGGGAGAGAGCGAGGAAGACAAAGAGTGCATAAGAGGTGATTTATCAGTCTTAGACTTTATGGATGTTTTTTTTCACAGTTTGTAAATTTTGCACAGCCTGCTGAGATGGAACACCACTCTACTCAGTCAGCAGAGTTGAATTTCAAAATGATAGCTACCTATGACAGAAGAAAACCTTTTGTGAAAAAAAAAAAAGTTATTTGCTGATGCTTGAGGTTCTGTCTGTGAGTCACATCGACTGTTTCCAAATCACAGCAGTAGGGTCTGAGGCCGTGTGTGTGTGTGTGTGTGTGTGTGTGTGTGTGTGTGTGTGTGTGTGTGTGTTTGTGTGTGTGTGTGTGTGTGTATTGACAAAAAATGTTTTGATGAATGCACCTGACACCACACCAAGCAAGTATAGTGCTAAGCTATTCATAGTCGTGTTATTTGTACTTCCAAAAGAGACAAGGTTGGATTTCAACAACAGAGTCACAGAAATTTTGACTGCATCTTCAGCAATTTTAAGATCCTTTACCTAAAGAGGCTATAGTAGCTATTTTATACTAACAATGTCCATTCATCCATCCATCGTTATCCGCTTATGCGGGGTCGGGTCGCGTGGGCAGCAGCTCCAGCAGGGGACCCCAAACTTCCCTTTCCCAAGCCACATTAGTTGTGCAGCCCACAACATTACTGATTTGGTTTACTCTCCCCAGGGGAGTAGCACAACTTTTTGGACCCTGTATTCTCTATGGGCCCCTCCCCGCATCATGGCTATTCTTTCTAAGTATATTTGTGGGCCCTGTACACTCAGTCCCTGCCCATGCTTTCACTGCTCTCATAATGTTGCTTTCTACCTGCTCATCACCAAACCGCAGACAGACACAAAAGTATTCTCAGCAAATGTACTTAAAGTATCAAAACTAAGAGCACTATTTACCATAGGCAACAGAATGGGCCCTGTCAGTGTTATAACATTATACATTATTCTATTGGATTATTTCTAAAGATACATTGTGTAAGCAGCATTTTAATGTTGTAGCAGATTATAATGAAACTACAGTTAACTAATTTGTATAGGCTAATTTAATCTAAACAAAAGAATCTGTCTTAATTAACTAATCATATGTTTACAATTTTTTTTTTTTTAATTAATTTTACATACAGTCTAGCATCTACAGCTGTCAGATAAACGTAGAGAAGTAAAAAAAGTACAATATTTCTATCTGGAATGTTGTGGAGTAAAGAAATAAAGTAGCTTAAAATTCAAACAATCAAGAACAAGTAGAAGTACCTTAAAATTGTGCAGTACAGTACTTGAGTTAATGTACTTAGTTAAATTCCACCACTGATCTTCAGTTGGCTTGTCATTTGTGATGAGTCTCTTCATGTAGTCATAAAATAACTTGATAGATTTGATGTATTTTTGCCTTGGCTTGATTGTCCAGCATAAGGCGTCAGTGTCTCAGCCAGCCTCTGTCTTTGCAGCCAAGCAAGACTTAAGAGTTATCCACTGTTCAAATCTTCATGTTAAATCCCAATAAATATGTTAAGTCAGTAAAACAAACCCCAGAAACACGTACAAATAAATACTTTGCTCACACATTTCCTTTCCTCTGTTCTCTGCACTTAGTTAGATAAACTGCACTTTCTCTTCCCTTGTCCATCTCTTTTCTCTCTGCCGTTTACATTTCCCTCTGTTTCAAGCATTTCTTTCTTCAGTTTAAACAACATGTTGTTAATCTCTCCCAGTCGCCGTGTGGTGTGTAATTTATAGGGTTTCCTCTTAACACCGCGAGCTGACCTCAGTCATCCCAGTCAATAAAGAGGCAGTGAAGGTGCCCTGTCGCTTTACAGCCAGTTAAATTACACTTTGATGTTGCCCCCTCGTTTTCAACTGTGAATAATAGCTTTCTGACCCACAAGAACATCATTTTGGCACTGATGTCCACACCGGAAGTGCCACACAATGTTAAAAAGTTTTGAATCAATACTTAGTTTTAATGTGATATCAATTCCAACAGTGACATACTATGTTGTGTTACAAGCCAACCGTGGTGTGTGTGCATGTGGAAATTTAGACTTGTATACAAACTCCTGTGTTGTTCTGTAGCCAGGTGGAAAAATTCACATGAGCTAAATTACCGCTCAGCTTGTTCTGAAGCACTTTCTATGTATTTCATTTCTGCACAACTTTCTGTGCCCACCACACAGAGCTGCAGACTCTGCTATCTTCACTGCGACACAGTAATTGGAACAGATGCTGCCCGTTGGATCCACTGGAGTGAAAATAGAACATTCTGTGGTTGCAGCTCCAAACATTTTACATGGCATATTCATCTAAAAAGAAAAAGAAAAAGCCATTTTGGTTGGTCTGCTGTATTATTGTTAAGACATAATATGTGTTAAAGACATGCAGAAGTGCAGGTGTAAGCTGTCTTTTGTGTAATGGAAGAAAAAGCCAGTTGTACTCATGAACATTGAGATAGAGGTTTTGATGCATTGTATGTTTTTCATAGTCACTCCTTTCACAGAAATTATATCCTGACAGGCATTGTTTGCAATAAGACTTTCCTATGTTCTTCATACATATGGTGTTCCCTGCAGGAGGGCCCACTGCCGTTCACCTTGGGCACTGTTGGAGAACCTCAAAGCTACAGCAGATCGTATGGATAACAAGCAGGAGATTGTCACAATATCCCGCTCCTGCCAAAAACCCATCAGTGACATGCGATATAAACAATGGCCTTTGATCAGCGAGAGGCCTCATGATCTCAAACAGCCTGACAGCTCTTGCCTTGTGGGGAATGTGGGTGCCAGCCACAGAAATATGATGAAATAACTAGAGAGTATTTATGCTGGGATAAAACACATTTGCTCCCCTTAAAGCCTAACAGGATGTGTGTTAGTCATGGACAGCGAGGCAATGTTGCGGGCGTTAGAACCTCAGCGACCAAAACAGGGCTCCTCAGCCTATTTGGCAATAGGCTTCTGCATGCTCAGCTCACCTCAGCGAGGCTTCAGCTGGAGTGAAGTAAAACATAGGCAGTGTGCCATTACTAGGCAAAGCCAAAATGTTTTTGTAGCATTGCAAATCAAAAACTATCAAGTACTGGAGACTGGCATCAATTGCTTTCTAAAATTTGTAGTCTACTTCTTTATCTATTTATTGTACAGTGTTGCCTTGGAAAAGAAAAGAGGGTTTAAAAATATATATATATATAGATTGTAAGTGTACAATCTATATATATATATACACACACACACACACACACACACACACACACACACACACACACACACACACACACACACACACACACACACACACACACACTGTTACATTGTGCAAAACAAAAGTGGGCCCTACATACCTGAATAAAATAAAATGTCAGTACAGCAAAATACTGGGTCTCTGCATGCACACCTTAAAAGGGTCAAAAGGGCAAAGCTCCCCAAAAGTTTATCCACAAACAAATATACACCTAAAAGTATGTACAGAGAAGATAGATGGATGTTTGGTACATGCAAACCACGAATCAAACCATCCACAAATAAAACAATGTATTTGTAGTTTTAATCCTTATCTAATCCGACAACCTTTTGACCTTTTCAAACATCCTTGTGTCTACATCTTGGTACTATAGGACTATAGGATAAATGATGAATTATAATTCATCATTTATCCTATTAAGACTTGCACCATTGACAAAAGACGCACTTGAAAAATAACCTAATAACTTTTGTGCATGTGTCTTTGAGAAAGCTTGGAGGGAGTGTCTATGACAAGATATCCATTCACCTCACCTTGCAGCACATTGCCCAACATGGTTGTATGTATTTGTGTGTGTGTGTGCGTGTGTGTGTGTGTGTGTGTGTGTGTGTGTGTGTGTGTGTGTGTGTGTGTGTGTGTGTGTATATGTGGTCTTCTGTGCTGACTGAGTGCTAATAATTGCACTCACAGCTCACATGAACGCACACACCTCCTGGTTCTAACCTGACAAATGTTTGGATGGGCAGATGAGCAGAGACGTCCTCGATCCTGAAAATAGCTTCACCCCAGATGGTATCAAAGGAGCAGAAATGTGCAGAGCTGTAAGTCGCCACTAGACTGAGCCAGAGAGAAAGAGAAAGGGCTCACAGGCCTCATTAAGCAGCCCAAAACAAAACATTTTCAGCCATTACATCCTCCTCGATGTGGATGTGTATTAGTCCAGTGATGTGTGTATAAACTGGATAGTTCAGCAGCAGGGCGAAAAGAGCCGCCAGCTTCAACAAGAACACTGGCAGAGACACAACTGTGGAAATTTATGATCAGAGAGCTGCCTGAGGTTTTACACTTAAAGCTGCAGTCGTGAAGAAAGCAAGTGTGTGTGTGAACGAGAGAGAAAAAGAGAGCACAAAGATGGGGCTTTCTCTTTTATTGCATGGCTAGAAATTACTCCCCGGCAAATTAATTGCAGTCAGACAGTCTTGCTTTCAGGTGTGTGTGTGAGTGTGTGTGTGTGTGTGTGTTTGTGTGTGTGTGTGTGTGTGTGTGCGCGTGCGTGCTTGCGTGCTTGCGTGCATGCGTGCGTGTCTTTGAGCAGAGGGTGTGGGTGGTTGGGGATGGTACGCAGTAAAAAAGCTGAAACTTTCTGTCTCAAACTTCAGTCAGTTCAGTCTCAAAGTTTGGAACAGGGTGTCTCTTCCCCAGCACATCACAGAATGATCTACGAACTACAACTGGATCCCGTAAGCAGCCAGTGATCCAGGCCATCCATTACACAGGCAGATATAGACAAACAAATAAATCAATACCGCGCGCCAACAGATTTCACAACTGTCACAGAATTTCCTCACAAAGAGCGAGAAATTCCTTTGTTCCACCCTCAGACCCCATGAATTACTACGGCGATCCCACAAATAAATCACGAGTTATAAATACTATATACTGCCAGAGACATGTGACTGAATATTACACTTGAGTAGGAAAGAGGCTCAATAAAAAGTGTTTAAAATATATCTAATTTGTGAGAAAAAGGTGAAAAGACCACAATGTAAATATAATATTCCAATAGCAGTCACAAAAGCAGCTGTATTTTCGAGATGTGCTAAAACACAAGTTTTTTAGTGACAAAATGTTACATTATGGATTGAAAGTATTGCAAAAAGCCAGTTTCAATATTGTGAGTGAAGCATCAAAACGAAGCAGTCGAGGATCTTTGAAGTCTCAATATTAACAGCTTTCCTTGCATACTTTATTGTTTTATTCATCTGAAGAATCTGCACACATGGCTCAGATCAGTTGACTCTGCATTGCAGCCTAAATCTTGAAGGATAGCAGCAGAACATAACATGTTCATCTTTATTTTCACGTTCATCTTCAGTTAAAGGGTAACACATTCACAAACATGTGTTTTGACTTTATTCTTTCAATCCTAATAAAATCATAAAAAATAAAAAAAAACACAACTCTTTTAACAGTTCTCATCTCGTCCTGTCTCTGCAGTTAAAGACAGTTCAGGTCTGACAGATTCTGACTTGGCCCAGGACACCGACCCACCCAGCATGGATACCAGCTACCTGTCTGTGAAGGATCAGGGTGTGAAGGCAGCCTCTGATAGACCACCAGGCACAGACTTGTCAAGCCCTCTGGACAAGGGTGATGGCGGCGAAAGCAACAAGGGCAAAAAAAGGCGCAACCGCACAACCTTTACAAGCTACCAGCTGGAAGAGCTGGAGAAGGTTTTCCAGAAGACACACTATCCCGATGTTTACGCCCGGGAGCAGCTGGCACTGAGGACTGACCTGACTGAAGCCCGTGTGCAGGTAATACAAGCACTCAACAACTGTGTTTTGGGGAATCTCATATGCAGCTATATAGGTAAAAAAATTACGTTCACAAGAACATGCCTGTCTTTCTATCAATAAGAGATATTAGTCACAGCAGAACAGAGGATGTTTTAACAACACAACCTCATGAATCCTTCAACATCTGCAGCTCTGCAGAGATAACGTCACTCACAGAACAACACAAGAGCTTTATCTGGTAATGTGGGAGTCGAGGGGAGAGAGAGTGGGGGAGTGGGAGCTAACAGAGGCCAGGGGGCCCATGGGGCTGAGGTTGGAGCTGCCTGGGCCTCATTTGTGCAGTTAAGGAGAGCAGACTTTCATCAGCATACGAGGAGATTTGTTTGACTGTGCTGTGTGTCGATGGGATCGCCTGAGTGGCCATTTTCTTTGTACCTCAGCTGTTTTGGTTTCTTGAATTTGCGAAGTTCAGTTCTACTAGTATTAGTCGAGCCTGACGTGCACAGCACCTCCCTGACTGAAAGCCTTCTAGTGACCTTCTGTCCTGATTTACATACAATCCTGTCGTGACTGCTGTAATGCATTCCAACACTGTTGAACGGAGAAAGAGACCTCCACCATTTATGTTCATGTGTGTGGTGTATGCGTGTGTTTATGTGTGCATGTACGTGTGCACCACCATGGACTTCCAAATCCCCTGAATTTTCTGTGTTTGTCTTTCATTAACATCCTGTTCAGACAGGAATGTGTCCCCGCTGTGGTGCTCAGGGTAGGTGTGAAACCCTTCCCATGAGCTTTGAGCAACTTAGTGATGGATATTTCAAGTCATATCTGAATTTCGAGCAATTTTTAGAAATATGACACATTCCAGTCTATGCTCAAACTAATGCAAAGATGTGGCCGGGTTGGTTCAGTGGTAGCGCACATATATTTAGAGGTTTATGCCTCGACACAGAGATCCAGGGTTCGACTCCAACCTGTGACGATTTCCTGCATGTCTTCCCCCTCTCTCTCCCCTTTCTCACCTGTCCTGTCCATTAAAGGTGGAAAAGCCCAAAAAAATAAATAATAAAGATACAATATTTTGGCTACATTTTTGTCGTGTGCCAGTGCCATACATGGGATGAAATAAGAGATAGATCGATTGAAAGCAATCTTTTACATGATTAGCTGGAACAGTGACCCGAAAAGCTTTGCAGTGAAACACAGGAAGTCTGTGCAGCCGGAGGGTTATAACTCAACCCTGAGGCTCTGAAGGTATGCCGCTCTGCTCTGCTGCTCATACTATCACAGACCTGCCTGCTTCAGATGGATGCAGCTTTACAGCCCTCGGCTCTCCCAGCGGCCCTCTTAAACACTCAAGTTAAAAAAAGATAAAAGACACGAGTTGCCTAGTCAGTCAAAGACCAGGGCTCTGTACTCTATTCAAGTCATTCACACGCAAAAGGACTCACAGCTCATGAATTCTGGGTCTGGAGTGAAAGAAATGTTCAGAAAAAAACTTTACTGCTCCTGAAAAGTTGATTTTTTTTTTTTTTAAAGAAGTTTGGCAGTAATAATTCTCAATTCTCATTGTCTGATGGTGCTCACGCAAAAAAATCAAGGGACGTTCAGTTGAAAAACATTAGGGTCTGGACTTGTTTGCTTTTTCAGTCTCTGGGTTTCAAAGGGAGAAAGTAAGTTCAGATCAGAGTCATATGCACTACAGATACATGGGAAGGTCAGGGGTCAAGGGTTGGGGTTTCAACAACATCACATTTCTCAGATTTGCCATTCTGTTAGCCCAGAGAGCCCAGAGAGCTCAGAGAGCCGAGATAGCATCTGACATGTGGAGTTCACCGGGCAAACACAGGTGTCCATATGAGTTTATAGATCCAAAGAGTTAACGGAAGATGAAACGGCAGGAATCAAAACCAATTAGGAAGGAGATGATGGTTTCTTCAAATAGGGGGTTAGTCCAACACATAAGCTAGGAGTCAATAAGAAGAAGAGTGAGGAATCATGACAAAGACCATTTAAAAAAAAAAACTGAATAAAATGCTTTGATATACTACTATTCTACTTTATGTTAGGCTTCCAAAAACCATTTGTCAGATTTAGGAATTAAATTAGTTGATTAATTGATCAATCAACGAACAGGATAGCAATCAGCTACTATTTTGATAATCAATTAATCATCTAAGTCATTTTACAAGCAAGAATGCCAAATAGTCCCTCAGCTTCTTAATTGTGAGGATTTGCTGCTTTTATCTGTGATACTAAACAGAACATTTTACCATTTTAAACTGTTAGTTGAACAAAACAAGAAATATTAAGACGTAACTTGAGCTTTTGGAAATTCTCATGGCCATGGGTTGGTACAATTAATCAATTAATCAAAAAAATAATCGTCAATTGAATCAGTAATTGAAACAATTGTTAGTTTCAGCCCTAGTCAGATTGCAGTTCAAATTTAAATTGCACCATATATATCTGCTTGTATCACTCCACTTGTGTCCTGCACTTACCTTTAACTGACATGGGAAATAAGAAATTATGTGGTAGAGGATTCCGGGGAAAATAGAACAAACTTTTCAAACATTTAATGAACAGCAACACTGGTCAGAGGTGTTTCCATGATATTATTAGTGCTTTGGGGGTGTTGGAAAACCGAAGCCAGGCTCAGCCTTGGATTTCTTTTTACTTTGGTATGGAAGCTGACATGAGTGACAGCAGAGGCGGGTTATCAATCCTCTGAGCCGGTCTCTCACTTCAAAGTGTTTTCAGCCCCATACAGCTCTCCTGCTGGGGCCAGTTTGGCATTTCTCTGCTCTTTCTCTCTGGGGCTGTAACATAAATAAAGCCTCATTGAAAGTCCACTAGCTACTTAAGCTGTCATGGTCTTTACCAATTACTGTCACAACGCAGTGTGTGCAACACAAAAATATGTTCTCCCTGTATAATAGCCAACAGACTCGGCCTAATGCAGACAGTGAGCAGATGAGATCTGTTAGTAACACATTTTATTGTATAATAATCATGGAGCAACATTTATTTAGAGCATTTATTCCTGAGTGACAGTGAAGAGGAAGATGAATTTGTAAAGGAGAGAAAGATTCTGTCCTCTCTGTGCTTCTTTAATTTACGAGGAGACAGCATCTCTAAGCCAGGAGCTCTCGACCTCAGGAAATTAAAAAGGAAAATGCAAACAAATCCCAGTTCTAATCTCATCTCATTTTTCAAGTTACCATATTGCCTCCTTAGATTTAAGAGCAAAGAGTGAATACGTGAAATAAGAAAAAGCATATCAGGGATAAGTCAAATATCTGTGCGATAATCAGTCCAGTTAGGGAGTAACAATCTGACAGAAGCATTGTATAACAATCCTTTACATTTTGACATTTGAAGAAAAACATGTCAGGTTTAAAGCCCATCAGAGAATATTTAGATCACTTCCACACACTCTGATGGTAATTCAAACTCAATAACGCTTTCAATAAACAAGTGTCAGATTTACTGTAGATGTCAAAGATGATTATAGGAAACATTAGTCATGAGAAAAAGCACCGCTATGTCAGACAACAAATAGGCAAAGGTGAGAGGGACGAGATCTGTTTACATTTTGTTTTAAAGTACCTCAGTGAAGTGAAGGCTGCAGCACACTGTTTACAAAGGCTATTACCCCCCTTTTTTCCTTTACAATCCCCAGTTTCTTTACTCCTTCAGCTCAGCCTACACAGACTTAAGCTTGAGGTGCTGCAGATATCATGTTGCATATTTAGCCTTTCAGTTCTGCGTGGGATCATTTTAAAGGGAAACTTAGATTTGTATCTATAGAAAAGTATTTCTTTCAGATTTGGGGGAAACTTTCTGTTAAAGAGTGTAAGGCACTACACTCCTTCTTCCCTTTTTTTAAACCTCAACTTGACCAAAGACCAAGGCTGGATGCTTAGATGAAAGTAAAGATCCCTTGTTCTCTTAGACAAAAAACCCGCTAACGATCCTGCCAGTTTTATGACATTCAGACATTTTCTTTCTGCAGGTGTGGTTTCAGAACCGAAGAGCAAAATGGAGGAAACGGGAGCGTTTTGGTCAGATGCAGCAGGTCAGAACACATTTCTCAACAGCTTACGAGCTGCCTCTTCTGACGCGTCCTGAGAACTACGCACAGGTACAGAATGAGTACTTCAATGTAGGTTTGACATAGTTTAGCCCATTAAGTCGAAATCATAAATTTGGAGACAAAGTCTTCTACAGTTTTTACATTTTTACTTTGATTTCTGTCTTCCCAATTTCAGTCATTTCTACTTGCAGACTGGAAACTTGCTTACTTAAGTTCATGACACAACATTTTAATAGCCTTGAGTTATGTGTAGTAAAGCACACTATAAGATATAAAACAAAAATTATGACATTTTGGGAAATCAACTTTCTGGCTGAGAGTTACTTGAGAAGATCAATGTGTGCACTCTAAATAGCAATAGTCAGCAGGCAGTTAGCTTAGCATAAAGACCGAAAACAGGGGGAAACAGCTAGCCTGGTTCTGTCCAAAAGTAACAAAATCTGCCTATGATTACCTCTAAAGCTCACTAATTAACAAGTTATACCTTGTAAAAAGTGTAAAAAAGACTATTTGTGTTTTTTCTGAAGTTACGCGCTGAAACTATTTTTCAGCCGTGCACAACAAGTTCCTGGAGTCTTTGCTGGTTGCCTGACAACTGTCATTTAACTCTCACGAAGAAACCGAATAACCGTATATCCCAAAAGTCGAACCTGTCCTTAATATTTCTTGTTTTCTTATTGTTTGCCTTTCGTGTTGGATTTTCCAACAACTTATATAACTATCACTAATATGCAAATACTTTACGCCAGCTGTTTTTGAATGCACCAATAAGGAAGGTTTTTGTTTCTGCTCATAACCGTTACTAATATATAAACGTTAAATTAAATTATAACGTTAATAATGTAACTAGGACAAAAACATTAAGGTGAGTAAATGCTCACTGGCATGGATTGTCCATCTAAAGCAAGACTCCACTCGTATTTTCCTTCCTACAGAAACCAAATAGAGGCAGGAAATCAATAAAAAAATATGGGTTATTGCCTATAGTAATATAGATTATACATAAATTGTAGTTAATGGGCTAAACACTCAGTGGAATTGATGCCACAGTTCTGTCACTCTTTAACAATGTTCATTTCTTATCAATATTTCAGATTCAGAACCCCTCTTGGATCGGTGGCAGCAGCGCAGCATCTCCTGTGCCGGGCTGCGTTGTGCCCTGCGATACTGTGACCCCCTGTATGACACCTCACCCCCACTCTGCCAGCGGGATGTCTGATTTTCTGGGAATGCCGAGTCCCGGAGGTCATGTGGGACAGGCTCACATGGGCAGCCTGTTTGGAGGGCCTCATGGTATGGCTACAGGCATCAACACGTACGATCTAAACATGGACCCTGATCGCAAGTCCTCCAGTATCGCCGCTTTGCGCATGAAAGCCAAAGAGCACAGTGCAGCCATATCTTGGGCCACATGATGTGCTGATACCTGCAGGATGGGGGACCTTGTCGACCCCTGAGATGTCTACCCAAACCCAGCATGGGGTGAGGGGGCACTATAATCGAAAACTCTAAAAGGCAACAGTGACTACCTTCATAAATGTTGCAATAAAATAATTATTCAAATACAAGGATGGGCGAAGATTACTGCAAGAGAGAACAAGATTTGGCAAGATAAGTGGCGTGGCACTGCCATGTTTCTCAACCCCTCTGGTGGAAAAAAGCAACCACAGTGTGTGGAAAGCCTGGTGGGAGGGGATGCTGTACTGTATAACAGGAGTTGTATTGTAGTTCAGATGATGATGGCTAAGGAAAATAATTTCACATAAATCCATGCACTTATTTGCTAAAATACAGGAAATTGTGTTTGTACAGTGCTCTCTTTTCAGGTGCTGTTTTATTCTTACCTTATTATTTAAATTGTGAGTGCTATTGTTTTGTTTTTTTTCTTCCTCCAGTCATTTAGTTACTGGTTTTGTTTTGAAAAATAGTTCAGCAAGCATCCTTAAAAAAACTGAAATTATAATTTCGCTGTTTTATGAAATGTTCACATTATTCTAAGGCAATCTTTATCAGCATTAGCACATGCAGAAGTGTGTAACTTCAGTCACACTGTATGATAGTGCTACAGAAAACTTTCTATATCCAGCATATCTGTCACATTATGAAGCTTCTCAGATTCAATGCAAACATTTCAGTTATTAAAACAATGTGGAAGTGGCTCCAGCCTTGAGCATTTAAAAGTCAAAAAGATGAAATTTGGTTTGTTTTAGTGTGGTCAGGGTGAGAGATCCACCTGCCGCACTGACTCAGCCTGCTGATGGCCAGAGAAAGGAAGGGATGGAGGAGGAAGTGGTGTGTGGGAGAATGAGAGGGGCACAGCAGGCCTGCTGCTCTCAGGGCTGAAGAGCCTGGGAGCGCCAGCCTCCAAACAGAGCCAGCTCTGTTTTCAGGAGTTCTAAGTGGACATGACTGCCCTTGCATTTCCAGTCTCAGGAGTTTCAGAGAGAGAAGTGCCTACTAGTCAGTCATTCTGCCAGAAATAACACCGAAACCAGCAGCAGCCACCTTTAAACCAGAGGAGGCTGAGGGAGATTACACAGAGTGTGTTGACACTTTTTAACACTAAAAGTCCAACAGGTAATGATCATGAAGCAGTTCTGGCATAAGCATTATTGTATTTCTTCTCTTTTTTGTCTTTATTTCTGTCAAATCAAAACAAAGGAAGCCATCGACCAGATTAGTGCAGTTGCCTCGATCGTCTTCAGTAAGATTTTGACTACAGTCAGTTGGATGTTGCACCTTGGACGACTCAGCACAGGCTTGAGTATTAAAAATCCGCTTCATCCCCCATCTTAAGACACCCTAAAGTCATATTTTATCACACAAAAAACATGCTTCTGTTCATCACATATACATCTAACATTTCTCTAAATAATGTTGGGTGACGATATTCAATTTTAGCGAGTGAGGCAACAGAAAGAGGCAAGAGGATTTCTATGGAAATTAGCTGAGGTAGAAGCAAAGCCTCCTCATCAACCAGGCACAGTGGGCAACTGACCCAAGGCCCCAAACTCTCAGATTCACTGTCAATTGCTTTTTTGGTAATTTGATTACTTGCTAATTTGTTTGTGATTTTGCATCGCCAACGTGCAATAACAACAGGGTCCCACATTATTATTTACTGTAATCTTGTGGCCTTATCTTGTAAAGGAGCCGTGTATCAAAATCTAGTTCTAAAATTTTGATTATTTTTTTAATTTATATTATTTTAAAAGTGGTGTATAATGCTAAATAATAAAGAGGTGTTTAATCAAATAACTGTACAACAATCTAATTGGCATACAGAAACCCTGTGACCAGGTAGTCTGTGAAGGTTCTTTGTCATTCAGGTCACAGTTATCCAAGGATGGGTTAAAACCAAGAGCAACTGGACTTTGGAGGTCCTTCGAAGACGTTTCGCCTCTTATGAGAGACGAAACATTTTTGAAGCACCTTTAACAAAGTCCAGTTGCTATTGATTTTAACCCTTCCTTGGATAACTGGGATCAGGTAGTGTTCCAGTATAGGTGTACTGGTTGGCTGCTCTTAAGTGGGGTGTTTGCACTGTCCTTTAGGAGAACTTGGAGGCAACATGGGCCCGACAGATATAGTTAACCTCAAACAGGTTTATCTGGCCATGGTAGATGTGTAAAAAATGTGTAGAGTAGCAGAAGAATCAATGAGAGTCATTGTGTCAGGTAGTGTCCCAAAGTGTCAGTATGGAAAATGCAAGTGTGAAGTTTGAGCCCAACCTCATTAGTTTTTTTTGGCATGATATGTGAGCAGGACCTGTTTTAGTAAAACCACTGTGTCAGGATAAAGCACCGTAGAAAATCGTGTTCCCTGTCTCCACTCTGGTTACAGCCTTTACTCCCTGTTTACTTCTATCTCGGCTTGGAACAATATGTCTTTGTTTGTTTGTGTCTGTCTGTGGAAAGAAAAGAGGAGGGGGCCAGCCAGAGAGGAGCCCCATATCTAGGAGCCTAAATCATATCCATATCATTCAAATAATAAAATCATAAACCTTGCTTTTCCCCTGGCCTCATCCAGTGACAGAAATAGCAGATGAGGTTATGCTCCTTTGTTAGAAAGGCCTGATTTAAGCAAAACAAAGGGTTTCAAGCAAACCTGATACCTTGTAGTCACCTTCAGGCCAAGCAACCATAGCTAATTCTCTAAACTGAACCACATTCAACGTCCATCTGGGCAGGTAAAAGAAGTGGGGTGCAGGCTATAATCTGTCAGCATAACAGCTCACCCAAGAATCCCAGAAATGACATGCAGTACTACTCTCCAACCCAGAGCCAAGGTATATGCATAATCCTGACTATAGCGTACATATCTCGGAGAGGGTGTCCTTGCAAATGTGGACATAGGGCCCCCTTTGCTCTAGCTGTGGGGTTGGACGGAGGGCGAGCCGCGAGGGCGTCTGCTGTGTTCCGGTGTTCTGGGAAAAGGACAGTGCACACAGCTGCGCTCAGGGGGTAAATGCAAAACAAACATGCCTCACACATGCTTCCCCCTCAGCTGTCATGGCTCTGCTTTCAAAGATTCTCCCCCCTCCTTAATACACACATACACACTGCTCTGTGCCTCTCCCTTTGCTCACTTCCACCATGTCCACTGGCTCAAAGCTGCAGCCCCTCTTTCGCAGGGTCCGAGGCACAGCCGCACGTCCAAGCCGGGAAGGCTTTTTAATTAACACTGAGCCATGTGGAGGCTGTGGACTGCAGTATTGTGTGTCAGGATAGACAGGGCCGTCTGTCTTCTGGTTGGTTTAATGTAGACCGTTTCTCTGCACAGTGCGCACAGACATACTGGCATTCAGTAGCTCAGGTTTACACAATACATACTCACTGGTTTCCCTCTTCTGTGTATTTAAGCTGCATTATTCTTGGACTGAAACATCTCCAGTGATGTCATCCTCTACTAGGAGCCACAGACACTCTTGATCTACTTCTAATTACATAAGGACTGTTAATGCGAGATTACATTAAAAGCCTCTCCCTCCTGTATGCTGCATAACTACATCCCTGAGTGATGAAATCATCCAATTTTCTCATTTTCTAATACTACTGAAGTCAGGCAATCAGTATAGGAGTAAATATATGATAACTATGTGTGCCGTTGTGTGCATGCAAAATGGATTGGAATGAGGTGTTGTAAACTCTTGGAAACGTTACTTAATTAGATGTTATGTTTTATTTTGTGAGAATGTTTATTGAATATTTGAGTGTATCACTTTTTTTCATTTGGTGTTAAAATTGTATTTCCAGAGTTGTTTGAACATTACTTTCCTCTTGATATGTAATTCTTAAGAGTTTCAAAGTTGTTGTTTTTCTCCAAGTTTTTGTGGCTTTAAGCTGTCTTTTGAAATGAGTGTATGAATTTACTCATGCTTGTGTTCTTTTTTGTGAGTGATTAAAGTACAATAAGTTATTGCACTTCTATTCAGAATCAGTATGTCATTCCATTTGTTATAAAAAGTACTGCATGCTTGACAAGGTAAAAAACAACAAAGACAGTATATACAGGGTAGACAGTAATGCTGGTTCCCTCTAGCTGTTACCCCGACAGTACAGAAAAATATCAAGATAACCATTTTCCTCTTAGTAATAAAAATCACTCAAGTCACTCAGTTCACAGAAAAGGCTTTCAAGTCATCAGCTAAAGATACTGGTTGGCCACAACTTGTGAATAAGTTGCCTGCTGTTGTTAAAAAACCAATGAATATGCAGTGTCTTATTGCATTGCACCACTTTGCCAAAATATTGTGTCATCATTTAGTCACATACTGAAATCCCCATGCATTTCAGTCTGTTTGAAGGGACACGAGTGCTGAAATGAGATCGCACAACCCGCAAGAGTATCACAGTAATTGAAGTTGACAAAAATATGAACTGCGCCCTTGTGAACTGCTGACATTGAACAGTGTGGATTAGGCAGCGTATATTAACAACAGGTGACGGGCTGCAGAGAACAGTGGATCGTCCGTGTCTCTCTCTCACACACACACACACACACACACACACACACACACACACACACACACACACACACACACACACACACACACACACACACACACACACACACACACACACACACACACACACACACACACACACACACACACACACACACACACACACACACACACACACACACACACACACACACACACACACACACACACACACACAACTGTGAGAGATATTAGCGTGGTCTTTACTTATGTTTTACAAACTCATATATGCCACATAATCTCAGTCAAAAAATTTAAAACAATTTCACTGACCTCATGAAAAGTAAATTAAACCACCACAAGGCAATGTTAACATATTAAATACTGCACTGCTCCCAATGTTATAGCCTAAATACTGGAGCTGGGACAACGAGTGATGAAAAGGACAAAAATATAAAACACACACATATTAGGAAAAAAAAAAACACAGCTTTGCATGAACAGTTTATACACACCGGTTTTTGAAAGTGTGGATTTGGAGATTGTCCAAATAATTACTCCTTTGCTTATGCAGTGTTCATACACATAACTCCGCTCATAAAATAACTAAGTGTCATGAAAGGCTTGCTCAAGCAGTAAAAAAATCAGCTCAGTATCAATCTTTTAAAATCAGCAGTTACTCGCTCTAAATATTAGATTTATGGTACCAGCTTTGTCTAATCTGATAAAAACAGAACGTATGTGAAACCTTTACTGTACATCATCTGTTGTTGTATGCTGTGTGTTATCACATTCAGTTAACCATTAGATAAAGCCTACAAAGATATGTCATTGAATTGTTTACTACAGTATATATAATGTAAATTAAACATTACTTTAATACAGTAGAGCTAAAAGAATCAGGTCAATGTCCTCATTTGAGATAAAGAAAAAATCCTAGTTGGCATCATAAATTATGACTATTATACAGCACTGCTGCAAAATACAAATATATACACTGTATACGCTGTTTCCAGAGCAGCTGGAGCTCACAGTTTCCAGCTCCACAAACAGTAACAGTGAGGTACCACAAGCCCCCAATCCATCAAAACACGAGACTCAGCGTGACCCTCCAATAGCAGTTCATGCAACATTAGTGTTATCATTCATATTTGACAATATCTTTCACTTTAAGCCAAATAAACAAATCATTCTAAAACACACTCATCACCATCACCAGAGTCTTCAAGATATTAACGTAATGTCCAGTACAATTCACTTGAACTGAGCGGTGACAGAAGCATGTACTACTTTAGTCTGAATATTGACGTCTTTTATGTTTTAAGTGTTGAGGCTGTAACGGGATCCAAACATCTGTTACAGGCTGGTCAGAGGCTGCCGATGTTGGGGAAGCTCTTGAGCTTCTCTGGAAAGTCGTCTTTATAAAGCACCGGGTCTGCACGGTGTTCCACCACCTTCAGAGGCATTGTACCAAAAACTGATGCAAACTTGTTGATGCACTCAGATCTGGGGACAAAAACACAACTTATTTGTTTGTTTATTTTGGCACAGCTCACAGAATTTGACTGTGTACAAAATATGTCTGACTTTAAATAAATGATTGCATCTGATGTAAAGACTTTAAGGAGTATATTTTTTAACTGTATTTCACTGATGAAGAGAAGGAGAAAACGTAGATACGCTGCTGGTGATTGTGCACCGGAGTCCAACAACAAACGTTTAAACTACAGTACTGTATGTGTAACGTGGTAGGTGTAACGCATGCACGCAAAAATGCTTTAGTTACAGACAAAAACAGAGGAACAAGAGATTTTGTGCACACACAAACACACACAAAACAGTAAAAAAATCAAATAAATAAACAAGATTCTACTGTGCTCATTTAATCTAAGATTTCCAAAACAAAGTGACGTACCTTTCCACCATGTGTGTCTGATCCAGGGACAGTCCATCAATGGCAGTACACTCAGGGCACTTGAACTTCTTCCTGGGGGTCACCTAAACAGAAGCAAAACAAAGTCACACCAACAATGTCAGCTCACTTTAACTGTTTGTTAAACCTGCACCGCCCAGACAGATGCTAATAAACTTTGCAGTCTGATTAAATAAGTCTGTGACTTTTTCTATTTATTTTTTCATCAGTGGAGTTGGAGAGATCTATGATGTATGGCTTTCCTCTGTGTAACCTCCATCACATCTGCACCCCTGACACATGCCTGCACCCAACGCTCTGAACCTGTGAATGTATGTGTGTAGAAGAAAGCGAGACAGAGAGAGGGAGACAGAATGGGTTGGTTACAGAGGGTGGGTGTTTTCTGAAGGAATCTGATGGAGATATGGTGGGAGGTGGGAGCGCGGGTAGGGAGTAGGGAAGTGTGCCGCTTGTGATTTGATGGCAGGGTGTGCGTGAGCCCCGGTTAGCTTATGAAAACATACTCAGACGGGGAGTGCCAGTGGAGTGACACCAAGATAAGGGAGGTTAACGCTGGGCTTTAGTTCGGGCCCCTGCACCTGGGCACAGTGAGTGTGATGGGGAGGGGGAGAGGCGGTAAAGGCAAAGGGTGAGAGCTGATCAAACCCAGAGATGCTGGTCCGCCGGTCAGGCTTCAGCCTCCCCCTGCCAGCTTAAAGCACCCAGACCAGTGAGAGCTATGAACATACCTTTATGGGGGCTTTGCCCGTGATGTTAGCCACCAGGAAGTTCATGGCAATATCTTCACAGTTCATGTGAGCGTCCACCCAGTTCTTGATGTCTCCTGGCATCTTGTATGTGTACAAATAGTTGAAGTACTGGAAACGGATTCACAACAACAAATGATTACTAGGTGTCATATAGATATACTGCAGACTCATTATGTACAATGCACTTTTTTGACATAGTGACCCATAGTGTAGGAGGAACTACTGCACTAGAATTTGCTTTGAACTTATGGGAGTGTGTGAGCTTTTAAGTACAAGTGAGATAACCTCACTCTACCTATGACACTGCTCGTCTATCACTGTCATCTTCTTGCCTGATATCCTACACATACACAAGACACAGGTCTACGGGACATTTTAAAATCCTTTCTGCAAATTTCATTCTTTATTTGATTTCCACATATAACGAACAATTTCCTTTTTAAAATTGGTTCACTGTGCATCATTACTAAGCAAAATTCCTAACATCCATGAGTAGCTCAAAGGGAAATGTGTGTCAAAGAGGCAGAGGTAGAGCTCAAGCAACCAAAACTACTTAATTTCAGGCTTTTCCCAGGTCACCTTGTGGTAGAAAGCGGCTCCAGTTAGGACCATGGAAACCTCGTTGGTCCACTCCGACTCGTACTTCCACTTCCCCATTTCATGGTCCCAGAGGTGCAGCCGGCCTGGGTAGCCCACCAGCCTGTCTGGGAACTCCCTCCATACCTGCAGCAGGACAGGAAACAGATTGTCAAACGTTTTCAAGTGAATTGGACTAAGGGGGGGAACTGATGGCTTACTCTAAAACACACATTATTAGGGGTGTTCTAAAGAGTGTTTAAGAATTAAAAATGTAGTCTTATGTTTCAAAATATCTCTGAACATTTTTGTCTGAGCCAAAAATTGAAATATTTTCAGAAGTAGCTTTATGATTGGCTGAATATCTCAGGGTTGACACCAGCAGCCAGTCTGATCATCTGCTCAGACAGACAGCTCCTCTATCCTGCCTGTAATTCCATGTAATTATCCTTAAACTGAGCACAATTTTATTAAATGGCTTCTAAATGGATTCAGGTGAGTGTGCCGGGCTGAGTGGGGCCCAGCAGGTATGTGGGCATGGAAAGCATCAGCTTTAGACCTGTCATCATTCTTCACACATCAAACACATTCAGCAGGCAGTCAAATCCCAAACTAGCTGAGAATGAGACTGTAATCTCCCTGAATGACTTTAAACTCTGGGATCAACTTGAAATGGTTCCCTGCTATACGTGCCGTCAGAGGAAATATGGTAAAGTACGGTCAAGTTTTTTATTTTTTAAACAGGGATCTTTTTTTCACCTCGTAACCAAACTGCAGTTCATCAGATGTCAGCATGATGATGTCATCATCAATCGCTAGCACAGCTTCTGTCTCAATCTCGTCGTAGGGGAAGAAGCGGTTACTCAGCTTGTTCTCTTTGGTTCGCACGACTTTGAGAGGAACACCGATCTTTGGCCATAGAGACTCTGCCAGGAGTGAAAAACACAATAATAGTAACAACATTTCTAGTTTTATACACAAAGATACAGAGCTGAAACTATTTAGTCAATTAATTGGTTGATAGAAAATTAATTGGCCAAACTTAGCTGGTTCAAGTTTCTCGAATGCCAAGATTTGCTGGTTATTAAGGATGTTAATGATTAACCGTTTAACCGTTAACCGACAATAACAATTTTGACCGATACTATCAGTTAAAAACAATATTATTAAAACAAAAATGTTAAAGTTATTAAAACACCTTTTCTGCATTGTAAAAAATAAGAACAATAGGCTATACAAGCAATTTCTAGTGGTAACTTTGCACTAGCAAGTTAACTACTGACACATAGCACTATATCAACGAGGATTGGTGGGTTAACCACTGTGGACTTGTGTGGTCGTGCAAGCTGTTCGAGGACAGTGGTTGCATGTGTCCACGACAACGGAAGGGACATCGTGGCTGCGCGACAGGTACAAGTCCACAGCGGTCCACGGAACATGGAAAGTATATGTCTCCCGGACGTGTGAAGTGCATTGCCTGCTTGTCAGTTAACGGTTAATGATCGAATGTTAACGAGGGTTGTCCATCGGTCAGAAAAAAAACTCTAAGCAGCATCCCTACTGGTTATATTTGTCTCATATGACAGTACGTTGACTATCTGTTGGTTGGACAAAATAAGTTATTTGATGATGCCACTTCTGGGCAACTGTGATAGGCCTTTTTCACTGCAGCCCTACAAATATACATATATACAGTATGTGACTATAATACATATTTAAAAGTTGAACAAAGTTATAAATATGGCCACTGTCAGGGTCTGAAGATGGATGTGTAATTATGATGTCATTTACCACTGACAGAGATATTTGAAGTCGGTGCTGCCAGTGGAAATCGGTGCTCTGGGAGTTTAACTTCACTCACTGACTCATATCGCTACGCTAACCTCAAGCACGAGCAAATCTGACCACAGTAAGATTCTTCATGAGGCAGATCAACAAAGTGTTTTTTCAGGGAAGCAATTCAAAGATCTTGGGCAGTGTCCATGGCACGGACTATGGCACAGACAGATCACACAGAATGTGTCCCCTCATTAATGGGCCTGGCAGCCTATAAGAAGAGCTCCAGGTCCTCCTAACCACGTCTGAGGTCTCCTGTCAAAAAGCTATTGTCAGGAAAACTGCTATGTTAAACACCCAGAGTTTCGTCTTTCACTCTGTCCATGTTGCTGTCATCCTTTCTTTGATTTCTTAAGTTGGAAAGTGACAGTAGGAGTGAGGAAATTATAGGCTATTATTTGAATTTTAAAACTTTAGCCCTACCTTGGAATCGGTCAAAATGCAGATACTGTCAATCCCTCTGTGACTTCCTAAACTGTATTCAAACTAAAGGTCATATTCTGAACATGCCTGCTTTCTGCATTTGTTGTAGCTGTGTGGCAGTCAATTAATTAAAAAAAGAACATATCAGATACAAACACTGCAAGCAGGTCAAGACTATTTGATAAACATAATGTCATTTAAGTCTGTTATAAAACATGAGTCAAACAGAAAAATAATAATGCTAGATTCTGTAAAACAAACATTGATTTACTTTATCAGCATATTCTTTAAAAAACACAGAAGGAAGCAAAAAACATGCGCCTGTAAACACATCAGATCAAAATCGAATCAAATTTGCCTTCATATTAGACTGAGCCCCATGAGTCTGACCCGTCAATGGCCCCTTGTTAATTCTAATGGGTCACAAAGCTCCAGCCAGGCGCCGCTGATGCCTCTAATGAAAAAGCAACTCATGGCCACAAGGGAGCACTTCAAAGTCGTCTCATTACTTCATTACATTAGCCAACTCTTACAGCAGCAGGACAGATTTAATTCCTGGTCCAGAACGGCCTTGATCCGAGTTAAACAGTAAGTGGGGTAAGGTGCGATTAACTTTTGTATACTTAATTGCCATATTAAGGCAAATAATTAGAGCATAAGTTGCAATAAATAGCAACTATAAGAGCTTATTATGACACATCTATGATGGACTACAACCGATGATGAATAGTGATGAAAGACAGAAACCTAAACTGAGTGTATATACAACTATATCTTTTGGAAAGCTTCAAGAGCTTTCTAAATTTGGGTGAGAATCAGTTACACTCACCCTCAGGAGGACTCTTGTTCTGGTTATTCCACACCACCAGCAGCTTAGCCAAGCTAGGCACCTTGGAGATTTCTGTGATGACGCGGAAAAGACTCTCAACCCGATCGTAGGTCAGCACCACTGCAGTGAAACCAGGTGCCCTTGGCGGGATAAGTGGCAAGAACAGAGGGCTGTTCACACTGGACCACTTCTACACCAGATAGGAAACAAAGAAAAATACAGGCTGTTTAGACCACATCTTTTTTCATCCTCCCAAAGCTACTGTAGAGCAAGACTTGTGTCTTCTGCGTTAACCACGTCTGCCATGTTTTCCATGATTTAATACACTATAATAGTGCTTCACTGCTTCACACAGTGAGATCACCTGCAGTAATTTCCAGATTGTGGTTTTATTATGGAGCATCATCAATCATCATCCAATAATGTGTCTCAGGGGCCAACAGAGGCAGAGCACAGGCCAAAAGCTTCCAGTCAGAGTGCTAAGTAAACCCTACAGTACAGAATGACAAGAAAGACTAGGAAGGAGTTTGTAAACCAGACAGGTGAATCTATTCTGGGATGTAGGAGAAATAGGGTGGAACGGAGAGGAGGAAGGGGGGAAATGGGCAACAGCAAGTAGTGACCGTCTATCGTCAATGTGGAACTTGGCTTTTCTTTCATTGTTCCCCTTTAAAATCGGCTTGTAAACCCAGGGAGTCCTATTGACTCAAGCTTAGATCAAGTGATACTGTTAGAAGGAAGCCACAGAAGAGTGTGTGTATGTGTCTACTAAGTGTACTAAATACAAAACTTTAAAAATTACAGTCATACAGACAGGCGACCTCTAGCTCACCCAGTACAGTGTGCGCCCCATGTAGGCTTAGTCATTGGCAGTGGCCAAACCAGGTTTGAATCCAACCCACGGCCCTTTGCTGCATGTTGTCCCCTCTCTCTCTCCCTTTTCCTGTCTTCAAGCTATACTATCAATTAAAAGCCCCAAAAAAATCATCTTAAAAAAATAAATACAAATTACAGTCCTTTGGATAACAGACACCAAACCAGAGACGACTAGTGTTAGTCTGTGGGCAAACTAACTTTTTTGTTTACAAAAGGTTGTTCTCTCAAGTGAAATAAAAAGGCAAATCATTCATTTACACGCATGTGCTACTCTAACACTAGCAAATACACTATAGGAGCACCAGGGTCTCTTGATAAACTTCATCAAAGGCTCCAAAAGTTTTCCACTGGTTACAGTGACAATCCATCTGAGAAGGGCAAAGAGACCATATCTAACACAGTAAATCTGTGGGCTTCTTGAAGTACATAGAAACCCTGTTTCTCTTCAGGGCCAAGCAGGCCACACAGTGATTATGTGGCTCCTTCCACAGCATCAACACAATTCTGTCAATGGAGCTACAGCCACTGACTTTTACACAACAACAGTCACTCCTCCACTAATAAAAAACTTTACTGGCAAGTGGAAACTTCCTTGTGGTCATTCTCACATTGTCAAACAAGCAGAGGGGGACATAATTAAACTAACACATATATGCAGCACAGATGCATTTAAACAGAATAAAAGAGGTAAGAGACCACTTACTTAAGTAATTTGTCAAACAGAATAATTTAGATGAAAAGAAAGCCGCAGCTCATTATGTCACCAATAGATCTGAAGGAGTGAGGTGTTTTTTTTATACTTTATATACACACTAAAAAATAAGAATTTTATTTGGCTATTTGAACTACTTGAGTGGTTCTTCATTAATTTAGGGGTACGTAGATTAAGAGCACCATACAATGAAGAATTACCAAGCATTCAAAATGTCTTTATCGGTCTGTCCTATTTGTTTATCTGTGGCCGTAACAGTCCCATGAAACACATATTACACATTTTTACAGCCAACTTAAACAGCACATTATTATACAGTATTACTAATGTAAACAGATACAAAGGACACAGTAGATTAATTGACATTTTTGAATTGAATAACGATGCAAACGTTGCAACACCATTTTGGCTCTACTTCAGCCAACTGGATTTCAAAAGACTCTGAGGTTAATGTGCTGACTTTAAGTTTCAAAGGTATTTACATATTTACAAGTATTCACATCCATAAAGTAGGAATCATGGGCCTTTTTTTACCTTTGGGGGATTGTGTCTAATATCTTTTAAAGTACATGGTTAATCAGATGTGAATGGAAACATCAAAATGAAGTTGAAAGTTAACACTTCAATCTCCTAGCATTTCTTTCAAATCGAATGTGCAGGAGAACAGAGTCAAAACAAAAATGCCCAAACACTTACAGACTGTAATGTACCTTCTAAACAAGATAGTGATCGAATAAGACTTTCATATGCCCAGGTGCCAATCCTCGTACAATATTTTAAACGTAAACTCTGAGATGCCTCAATTCTTGTAATGTAGAAACCTTACAAGTTTGCCCACTACCTACACCAAAACAAAAAGCAGCTTGTCCCTTATTCTAAAACCCCCCTCCAAAGCCACCAGCAATCCAGGGAAATGTGCTTTCAATTACCAGCCTAAAGACTACAGGAGGAGAGGGGGGTATGTCTGCCTGAATTATTTAGTGCTCTGTAGAAGTTCTTCTCACCATCCATTCACTGAATCTATCAAGAAAACACTTAATCTCCCATCTTAGGCAGGAATGGCCAAAGGTCCGTACCCTGACACAATTAACCTCCTCTCGGTCTGAACAAACCTTGAGACCTGGGTGATACCAATAAGTGGGCAATGTCAAGTGTAACTGCTAATTAACAAGCTACCTGCTCAGAGGAAAACAGTCAACCATGGTCAGCTTGACTGTAAGCCTATTAGTCCTGAATGACTGTACAGATTTGAGCAACACTGAAATGACAAAAATCAGAAAACACCCCTCTCTCGAGCTGCTTGTTGACACCAACGCATCCTGATTGTGACCGCCACCTCCCTAATCTTAGCATTTCAGGGAATCTACTTATTTGGATACTTGTAGACATTTGACAGATGCAAAGACACTATTATGCATCCACACTAATGCTCACATGCACATGCCTCTACCCCACAGGCTGAGGATGGAGGAGATCAGACCGGGCTGATTAACAACTCCTGAGAGATGGTCGCCTAGCCAAGCTGTCTGCAGCCACAACCTCCCACAACCACAGGGATGCTAAACACACACACACACACACACACACACACACACACACACACACACACACCATTCTTCACATCCAGCGTACTCTCTACAAACACACTGACTCAGACATGATGGAACTTGTTTTTCACCACAACGGAGGCATCCTCCTAGAGCAGTAGTGCTGACACAAACTGGCTGCCTCAGGACTAGCTGGGTGTATACCAAACTGTGAAGCGCAGCATGTGTGGCGCTTGAGAAAACTGAAGGCATCTACTGTCACTCTGCCACAGAGGCTTCGATTTACAAGGCACAGGAGAGGGGGAAGCTCGTGAGGCACTATGAGCGACTGTATGGTCAAAGCTCCATTCTGGATGGGTTTCATTCAGATAGAAAGAATCTAGGAATACAACAGAGAGCCTCAGCACAGCAGAGCACACAGACTGTACAGATTATACCAGTATAGCTCTATGTTGGAAGAGATATAGCTAAACATCAGATACTTCTGAAAAACAACAATGGCACAATCATTCACTAAAGTGACAAAATTGCAACAAGAGCACACAGAAAATAAAGACTTTTAGTTTAAATTAACATACCAGACCAGAGAGGGGTGTATGCCAGTGTCAAAGTCATATAGAGGCAGAAAACTAAATGTAACAAATACTTGCAAAACACACATCAACATCAAGTCTGCACAGTTACATACCACCACAGGTGGATTGTTCCACTGCTCGTAAGTTCGTGCAGCATATGGGTAGATGCGGTCATTGATGATCTGGAGCGTTGTCAAGCCAATAGCCTTCATGGAGCTGAAGTAGGCCTCCCAGAACCAGCGTGCCTATGGACAAATGTAACAGACTTCTTAAAATATACCCATAAAAACAAAAATGGGAGAAAAAAAAATAGCAATCACAAAACAAGCTTTGAGGATCAATATTGCACCACTCATTAACGAACTGCATATGAACCAAGCACGCTCTTTCTATTCAACTTTCCTAGATATTCACATTACAGATATAGACAATACAGAATTGGATATTTGCATTGATTGATTGAAAGAAGAAAAAAAAAACATGTAATAAAAACATTACACTTCTGTCATTATCAAAACATGCTGCATACAGGTGTAAGAAACCCCTGTTTTTGTTTCTAGAATTAGACACCAATAACAGAAATGTCAATCAAAAAGTAACAAAAGAATTTATGTGGACAATATCTGACTTAACTTGAATAAGACAGTATTTCAGAAAGTGGTTGGCTTATTGTTACTGCTTTTAAAACAGTTTAAGTATTTTTATTCTCATTTTATGCTGTGGAGCATAGCCAATACATGACAAAAGATAACACCAATGTGAAGTCATAGCTGTAAAATCCAGATCATACCCCCACCCCCACCCCCCGTCTAAGTCTTTAAAGACAATTTTGCAGCAGTCTCCAACCTCTTGACCTTCAGCAACTCTTCTTCTGAAGCTCTTTAAAAACTCTTTTGACTGTGCCTGTTTTGCTTCAACAGATCTATGATGTGAAAAGCAGACTTTAATGATAACTAAACTCTTAACCCATATCTTAATGTTATCACATTGGCTGTTGGAATACCAAACTCCAACCGCCCTCATTCACGGTTCACTTCACACACAGTGTTTTTCAGCCAAGACTGCAAAGATGAAAATGAATACTTGTAAATTGAATTTGTTTATTCAAGGTGCTCCAAGCGATGTCGATGATTTGAGGCTAAAACATTTTTGCTGTCACATACAGCAAACATCTCCTCACTATCCACAAGCTGCCTGTCCCCTGAACACACTGTAAAAAAATGCAGTCTCTGTAGACAGCCCAGGTTCCACAAACACCAAAACAAAACAAACTGCGCCAACCTGCACCATGAAACATAACAGTCTTCCAGCGTTCCAGCCAATAACCGACAAGAAGGATGTGGGGGTGGGGGTTGGGGGGGATAGTGCGCGGAAGCACGGAAGGGAGGGAGAGGGGACGGGATGGGGAGGAGGGAGGGGCGAGCTAGCCTCGTTTTGTTTGAAAATACTTTGAACGTCAACAAGAAGTGCAGTCACCCAACATCGCTTAGAGCAGTGGTTCCCAACCTGGGGTCCGGGCACCCCCAGGGGGGGCGGCAAAGATCACAGTGGGGGCGCAAGTCTCTATCTGGTTTGAGGTAAAACAAAATTATTTGCACATGTTAAACAAATTATGATAATACACTAGAATATATAATTTATACAAAATTCTGTATGAAAACAATATATTTTGTTGTATCCTCGTTTTTCATCACTATTTTATGAATGAAATATGGAGGAGAAACATAACAGTGCTGATAACTCCTCTGTATCAACAAAGAAAGTAAGGATCTATCTTGAGAGTTACCTCAACTTCGGTTTCGGGGGGGGGGCTCAGCTTTTCTTAGACATGAGTAGGGGGGGCGCCAAGGAAAAAAGGTTGGGAACTACTGGCTTAGAGCACCTTTCAGATAGCTTGTTTTTAAAGAGACATCAATGAAAATTCTATAGGGTTCAATAACTTTTTCACTTTGTATACCATAAAACATTACATTTAAAGTGAATTGATCAATCGACAGTAGTGCTACGGACCATGACGTGCAACGTGTCTAGCCTCCTGCAGGCTCCTATTCTAGTTAGAAACTTCAAGGGACAGTTAAGAGGCGAGAAGACCCTATAGAAGTTTCCTGCCAGGAGCCTACGTGTTACACTGACTCCACCAGCTCCACAATGACCCACAGTTCTGGAGTAGGATGTGAATATTTGAGTATTTGTGTGCAAAGCACTAGGCTATATTTCTTTCTCCTCCAGTGTATATTATTGGCTAATGTGTGCCACAAACAAAGACAATCCTTAGTGTCATTATGCCTTATGTAACCATTGCCTAATTCACCCATGTCTGAGTAAATGCACTGACTAGAGATGTACAACAACACAAACACAGCATTTATTTTTATATTGGGGGTCAGGAGAATCCAAAAACTTTCTAATCTCGGGGGAATCCCAACAGCCCATAAATCAACCAGTGATGAAAGTTTCTTTGCTGACCGGAGGGAGGCAGAAAGCAAACTGTGCTGGCTCAAGGGACCATACCTCCACCCTCCACCCTCTCCCAGCGCCTGCAGGAATTTTTATGAGAATGGAAGAAGAGACAGCGTTGCAAGACGGGAAGAGAAAGCCTTTACTCCATCTTCCATTTGCAGCATCTAGCCTAAAGTCTACACTTTGTTACCATGTGTTCTACTGATGAATAAAGATGTGTAGCAATAAATATGGCAACTGTAAAAAGAGACGGGCAACACATCTCCACTTCCTCCCACTCCAAAATATCCCGAATACGGGTGCCGCCTTGTAATTCAGGAGCCAGCCAGAGTCAGTGTCGAAGTGAGAGTCAATGACAGCTATCAATCATGACGTTTCACCCCGTTTTTATAGCGTCAAATATCTAATAAAAACCAAACTTATCAGAAAAATTACGACATGAACAAACATCAGCGTGATCAGACCTACCTAAAAAGAGACTAACCATCTTTGGGAAAAAAATTATTTGAGGTGTATTTTCATTTTTGGTCTATACGTTTGGTCTATGTCCCATCCGCTAAAATGGAGGGGGTGGGATTTATGACCTATATTGCAGCCAGCCACCGGTGGGCGATAGAGATATTTTGGCTTCTCATCTTCTCATTTCCTTCTAGTTTAGAGAGTTCCCCAGCAGCTCCCACTCCTTTGTTGTTTAAAATCATTCCAAATAAATGGTCAAAGACATGATCAAAAACAGTTTATGTTACAGTACTCCGCATCACTTTTTTTTTTTTTCCTCAAAGGAAGTTGTCAAGTGCCTGACAGATGATTCAACCTATAGACCAGAATTGGCAGCCAGTGAGCTGTGGCCAGAACCAGGCAATCATTAGTGTTATTGACATAATCAAAACCAGCAGTGAACCAGAGTCCGTTTCAAACATGTGAACTGCTCAGTGGGAATACTGTTATGCTGAAGATTTATCAGCACTTTACTTTTAACTGTGATCAAAACATTTCTACACACACATACAACTTGTTAATAATAATAATCTGGTCTTTCCCAGGGATAAATCAGTCCTTATTAGAAGGGCTAAAAAACAAACCAGCAGGACTTTGGGATGAGAGGACCACGACTGAAGACCACTGCTTTAGCAGCTGGTTTTATTGTGGAATTACAGTCTTGGGGCTAGTTAGCCCCATGGTTTTCCTGGATTACAGACTACCCCACTGACACTAGTTTGTGTGGCCATAAATATTCTGTAGTGCAACACAGAGGCACACCATGGGACTGTTTACGCTTTAGATTTCATATTCAACTTTAAGCAGTGAAGATTCTGATAACTCCTGCATTTGTGAAGGTAAGAAAAGAGAATAGGAATCTGGTGGATGACCTTCGTTGATAGTTCAAGGATATCAAATCTGCAACTCTTGATTAAAAAGATTAAGGGGCTGTTATTACATTTTTGACTGACAAAAAAGTCACTGACACCTGTCATCATCCTGGCTGGCTGTTCAGTTCTGTCTGAGGGGATGCATGTAAAAAGTAAAAAGACTGAACTGAAGAAAAGCAGATGGCATATAAGGGAGAAGAGAGGAGAGTAGACCGACATTATAAATCAGCTGCAGCCAGTGTACTGTGCATGGTGGAGTGCTGGACTGGGAGGCTACAAAAAAAAGCTGGGAAGACAGGTAGGATCAACAGACTGAAAGAAAAAGCTGATCTCAACACCAAGGCAGTACAGGAAAGTAGTAGGTTGAACTCCCTCCTCCCATCTTATTTATCCTATTATAAAATAATTGATTTGACTGTTTTAATAATCTAATAAAAAGGTCTGTAGTGTATGCGTCCTATTTTGAGAGTATGACCCAAACCAGGCTCATGGAAGTCAGTACACAAACATGGGCTCAGTAGTCTCACTTGAGCAATGTTAACATCTCACAGCTGTTTAGTACGTGGCCTTTTAAAATGTGACCTAAATGGATGCTATTACATCACCTCAAATTTGAAAATGAGTTCAGCTGACTGCTGACAGGAGCTCAATAGTAGTCTATCACAATTTGACTTGGTGTCTAATAAGACATGCTGAAGGGTGAACTGAAACTGCACGTATTACCTAGATGTCACCCTGCTATTTTCAAGAAAATAACTATGAATATTTGTGTGAAATAAAAACACACATGACCTGCCAGAAAGGCAATTGATGAATAACAATGAATACTAATTTGAGGGCAGTCATATTTTCTACCCAAAGCTTTAGTTTATCAGCTTTGCTCAATCAACCTTTTAGTCTTGGCTTTAGATTCTTAAAAGGGAACTATAATTTAGGTTGACAAAACCTTAACTATACTAAAGAAGTAAAATATAAGTTGTTCATTATTTGGCATTTCATTTGAGGTAAGTATGCATTGTGTATTCCTGTTTTTGTTGGGAGGTTTACATTGGTAAGCACAAAAGTCAGACCACATGGGGATATAGACAGACACACTATGAAAGCAAGGACTGCTGAGCCCTCTGCTGGCAAAACTAATTAAACACAGTTCAACCACATCAAAGAATAAATCAATGTTTTAGCTTTCTAGAATATCTGCATTAAAAAAGCAGGCTCTTGGCACACATAAAAATGTTTTTTAACAAAGAGAGAGTATCTGCAGGTAAGAATACAACAGACACTTAATGGTCCCTTACAAGAAGCCATATATTCTGGTTGAAATGGACTGTACAAATGTGACAAATCCATTTAGATTACATTTCCATTGAGTATTACATGTCTGACCCTGCAGTGTGCTTTGGTTTCTTAAGAATGAGACCAACTTCAATATGAAGTATTACCAGACAGGTAGGATGCAGGCAACTAAACACTGTTTAGAGAACATTTTGATCCCCAGTATGTTCCCACAAACTTCAACAATTGTTTACTGTAGGTAAAAAGAAAAACTGACATAAGAATTGTTTTTCAATAATCATTGATGTGACCAACAGGACATCACACTCTGATGCTTTTAGTGTAGGTTTAGAGTGTGACCTGTGACCAACAAGAAAGAAATCCTATATCGTGGTTTACAATTAGTTTCACTAAATTCATAGTAAATTACTTCTGTAGAGAAATGTCTCAGGAAAGAATCAACTTGCAACCAATTCAATCCATCTGTAGACCATCAGAGCAGGCAGAGGAGTACTGTGACCAATGGCTAACAATATCAGATCTATGCTACAAAGTTAGCTTTGAGCTATACACAGCAGAAAACTCCCACCCAACCTCCCCATCTCATGAGCAAGTCATGTTTTTGAGCTTGTCTGGTGTAATCCAACCCCAAGCCCGTCTCTGAGCCCTCTGCCTAAAATGTCTGTTTGGCCATTATAATTAGTAAATGGACTAGAGTTGATACAAGGGAATGAGGAGCAGCTGAACTGCTGCACTTCTCTAAAAGCTGCTTTCACTTTTGTTTATTGTGGCTCAATGCAGATATCAAATGGAATAAGAGAGTGAGCTGTCTTCTGTGCATTTCACTCAAGCTAAAATCAACAACAGTTGAGTCTTCTGAAAGCCTTTTAAAAATCTAGGCTGAGCAAAGGAGGAAATTCAAACTTACAAAAAGTAAGGCTGGTATCCAAATTTCTGTCTTTCGCAAATCACATCAAATTTGTTTCGGCTTTCATAGACTGGGTTGGTTGGAAAAGGTACAAGCACATCTCACACATGACAGCACTACTGACCACCATGTCAATCTAATCAATCTTCTCAAACTGTAACTAAATACAAGGCACTTTAAATACATTTTTCTGAGAGATGTTTTCTCTTCAGTACATTGTGGCTGTTACCTGTCTTTGCATCTCTTCAACTTGTCTGTGAGGAATACTCTTTAGGATGGTATACATCTCTGATAGCTTCTCCTCTGGAATAACCACTGATGCCCTGTGCAGAAACAGAAACATTAAATTAGTGAACCGAAAATGACCAAACCATTAAATTGTTTTTCAACTTTTCTGTGACTTAGGCTGACCTTTTCCAATCAAGTACTTCAGAGAAAGGCAGTATGTAGGAGTCAGCGAGGATAACAGGGACACAGCCAGCCTGCAGCACATCACTGAGGGCAGCCTGACCCAAACGGGCCCCTCGCAAAACCACACAGAATGAAGACTCCTGTAGAGACACAGCGGGAGCAAACTGTTAAGGTGACATGTGGTTTTGCATTATTCAAACAAACTAAAACCACACCCAGTTTTACCGCTAGAAGTTTCTTCTAGAATCAAAGAACATTTTAGGAACTTTAACTGCATTTTGACCAAAAGGAAGCGCTTATTGAAGGCCCAGGGACTAGGCTACCAGAAATTGCAGTACTCATGGTTGCTGAGTGGTAAAACATAAGGCTCAAACACTGACTGCTCAAACATATATATCGAGCATTCTTTCTGCCTATAACAAGCACTGGTTGTTGGTGGGTTGTTGGTGGTATCAATGTTAGGACTGAGGATGGGAATTTCTTGTGAATTTTTTTATTATTATTATTATTATTATTATTATTATTATTATTATTATGTGAAGTTAAGTTATGTGAAGAATTATTTTTCAAATACGAGTTATTTTTGTTGATAAATTCAGTAAAGTAGTGCATTTAACAAAAATAGTGCAACCTAATACTTGATACAATTCATCTTTAAAATAAATGGTTTTTAATGCAGTTGTGCTTCCTACCTGCAGGATCTGTGGGTAGTCATACACCTGCCCCTTGTAGCAGCGTTTACGTGCAGAGGCAACACCCTGAGAGAGGTTGCTACACTTGTCCAGGAGGAGCAGAGCTTCTCCATTTTCTTCCTTCAGGCGCTCCAGTTCAGCACGGTACTCTCGGTGGATAGCAGTTTGAGAGGACAGAATAAAGTAGCGCCGTGGCCTGGGTGAATGGAGACAGGCGATATGCAACTGGTTATCCAGTCATACTTTACAGCGTTGACTATAAATAACTTCATAAACAAGACTAGACTAGAAGTCCATTTTAAATATCATACCATTATGTTCCCTTGGAGCACTTTCTGTAGCAGGGTTTCTGCAGGTTTTACCAAGTCAAATTTAAGACATTTTAAGACCTTTTTAACACCATTATGAATGAAATTTAAGACCTTTATCACTACATTTAAAAAAAACGTCAGATGTCAGAGTCTGGAAACAATTCCCTGATTTCCTCATTCGCATTATGGGACTGGTGTCTAGTCACTGTGTGGAGGACCCAGAGCACCTCCGCTCTTAGTGTTGAGTTGCTTTTTTGCATAAGAAGCAGTAGGCTTCAAATACATAGTTAGCAACTGGCTTTAACCAAGCCCTAAATTCCGTTTTTTCAAGCCCAGTATCACGTTATCTTGCACTTTCCTATAGCTGATAAACAAAATCTGTTTATTCGTCTGTGGTACAATCCAAAAGAGACTTGCACAAATAACACAAAAGCTGATTGGCTGCAATATAAGTTGCTTGTTGGCCTCGTTTGTAGTCGTAATACAGCAAATTATAGTTCTAAAGCGCTGCGGGAGCATTTTAATGAGCATTAGAGGTAGCGTTACATGGATGTAGGAAAATTAAGACCGGTTTAAAATTATTTAAGACCTAGAACACAATACTTCAGCGAATTTAAGACTTTTTAAGGCCAAACGGGAAACCCTGTGTAGAGAAGTTGGATAACATGGATAGTTTAAGTAAAGTGATTGTAATTTGGTCATGATGGGCTACTCAAACAAGATAATCAGAGTTCATTTGTAAGATGTGCTTACCCTGGCTGTCTCTCAGGCAGCTCAACATCCGCAGAGAGGGGGCTGTAAACTGGGATGCTGACATCATAACCTTGTCTGTAGGTCCATGTAGAGAAACCACCTCCAGCCAGCAGCGCTCTGAAACAGTGGACCTGGATTGTAAAAATGCTTCAGCACACTGGGAATTTCAACCCTGGTTAATAGATCCCATGTAGTCCACTAGGTGATGAAATGTACTTTGGATTCTGTTCTATTCTCAGGCAAGGTGAATATAAAGTGGAAACACACCGTCAGTCACACACACACACACGGTTCTGATGAGGCTCCATGCCAAATGGACTCCAGCTGGATGAGCCGAGGAAATTCCTTACAGCTAAAGATAGTGTTCATTGTCTCAAGGCTGCGTGTTCATAAAACCAACCTCTTTCATCCTCAACCATCACTCTAGCCTGCCTACAGGACATCTTGAGACATAAAGGCTCTTCGCTGGTAGATACAACAAGACTTAAAGGTTCAATATGTAATACTGACAGCTAGTGTTTAAAATAGTTACTGCAGTACAAATTCAAAATACTGCCCCCTCCTCCCCAGACTCGAAGTTCACGGAGGTTGCCAGGCTGAGACCGGAGCATCCACAACAATTCTTGCTTGACGCTTGTCTAACATAGCCAGACATTACTCCACAGCACAGCGGAGTAGCTAACGTTAGATGCTGGCTATATTGTCATAAAAGCCCATGCTCACGTGGAGCTCCGTACCCAACTGACAGACACACTTTTTCGGCTTAGAATTACTATAGGAACCGCTAAAAACACAACAACCTCGCCGTCCTCTCCACCCGACGGACAGACACACAGGTTAATTCTAAGCCAAGGAAGGCTTAGAATTACGGTAGGAACCGGTGAAAATAACACAACCTTACCTTGCCGTGCTCTCCACCCGACTGAACACACTTCATTGGCTTAGAATTACGGCAACAATCGCTAAACACATTGCAAACTCACGGTCCTCTCTTCCCGATTTACAGCATCCCTCTCTTGGGTTAAAATAACTCACCGTTATCGGCTACACCCCCCTAACATGCTACATGTTGTAAACAGCCATGGGCTGCTTGCCTGGTCCTCCGGTAACGTTAGCAGTTAGCAGGGTTAGCATGGCGGCGTTAGCCAGGACCAGTCGGGATCACTTTACTGGCTGTGTCTCAATTGTTCTTGCAAGTAACCAACTCGGGTACTCTAGCTATATAATTCAAATGTGAGAACACGAATGTTGAAATGACATAAAATGCCCGTCCCATGTAGCCGTGATAAATTAGCCTGAAGCTAATGCTTAGCTACCTGCTCAGAAGGAAATTAGACAACTCAGCGTCCTTTTGGGTTCTAAGCTGTATCCATCTTTCAAATACATTTCCAATATTTACCCGGGGATTTTACATCTCTGGTCACGTAACTGTTAAAAACATGGCGTTTTTTTTTGGTCAGGTAGAATCCATCTCCGTTGATCCTGTTCGTTTGTCCGCTGCTTTAATGGTTGTATTAATTATTACGTTACAGCTGTAGCGCGCTGGGTTTATGTGTTTACAGGTATATCTGGCAACCCGAACAGGCTGTCAGACTGGGCAGTTGATAACAACACACAGGCCAAAACACAAACAGAAAATCTGTCACGGAACGGAAATTTCAAAAGGAGAAAATACTGGCATTAGCATTTTGCCAGAAAAGATAGTATTTCAATTTAGCACTTTTCATTAATATCTGATGATGCATTTGGGTCATTTTTGGATTTATTACAGTAAATATATTACATATTGGACCTTTAAAATATCTCCTCATGGCCTCTTGAAAATATATAATCTTTTGTAAATATCTTTCATCTTCATCAAATGATCATTGTTAACACTTTGTGAATGACTGCGTTACGGCAAATACTACTTAAAGTTGAATAATCCATTGTAGCATGAAAATAAATCTTATGTATCCAGTAAAACATAATATACATAAACAAGAAATGATTTATACTTTTGATTTGTACCTACAAGTGAGAAGCTGACAGGAATCCTGAAAACATGAAACTTTGCTAAATGTTTCTCTCCTATCTGGTGTTGTGATTGAAATGTGTAGTTTTAGATCATTTTTAAGATTAAGATGTCTGAATTGAATGTATTAGTAAATCAGCGTATTACACTTTTTTGGCTAATGAAATTCATGCACCAACCCTATCCTTTGGTGTATTTGTTCTACATATTTCCATTCAAATTTAATGAACCCATTCTTAAATATTAAGATGGCTTTTTTAATATATGGTAGCTACCTGTCTCTGGGCACATCCAAGGCAGTATTGTAGTCTGGAGGACCTCCAGGTAACATGTTGAAAAGTAGGTGATTCATCCCTTTGTCCCATCTACCAAAACATACACAAGATTAGTGCTGGAACGATAAAATGAATCAACAGATTATTTAAACAGAAAATTGAATAATAGTAGTTTTCTGAGCTGATCAATTAACGTTCTAAGTAATTATTAAATAAAAATACCAGTCACTTTTATCACATGAAAAATGACTTGCTTTTTTCCATTTCATACCACTTATTGTTTATTAAAAAACTTCTCTTTTTTATGTTGGCCAGATAAGCAAAATTTGGAGACATAATTTCGGCTCTTTGTTACACTTGAGCTTTGATAACAACATATGAGAGAGCAATTTGAGAAATGGTTTCATAAAGAGGAATTATTCTAAAAGCAATTGAAAGTGACAAACTCTAATACATGGTTAGAACGGATTGGGACAATGATTTGTTTTCCATGACTCTAGTGTAAACATTTACCTGGGTAGCATTGTCAGAGCCTGGGCAGTCTCTCTGATACGCAAGGAGTTCTGGTTCAGCACATCAATAGATGGAATAAAAAGACAAGCCCTGGTGACATCGTCAGTGTAAAAGTCACTGTCAGATATGGCACTGAGCAGGTCATTGTATTCTCGGGACAGTCCAGTGCTGCTGATAGGAACCCCCAATTCATCCACAAACTTCTGCAGAGGGTAGATGTACACCTACAAACGCAACCATTTCCACAATGGGTCATAATTTCAACAAGGAACACAGCAAAATATTGAAAGGATACACTCAGTTTGTGTAAACTCAGTGGTGCGAGGGTTGTTTTGAGAGGCAGTTACCTTGATTCTGTTTTTAGGATTGTAGCCACATCTGTACACGTCAAAACAGGTGTGCATGCGACAGCTGAGGTCCCCCCTCTCAGGAATGGGACTGGAGACAGGCAGGCGGACCAGAGGTGCGTCATGAACACTGCGTTTATCAAGGGTCCAGTCAGCTGCGGACTCAATGGAGTGGGGCCAGAACTGAAACATCCCGGTGGCAATGAGTCCAAGCAGCACCACAGAAAAGAGGGTTATGTAGTATATGCGGTGCTTGGTTTTCATCCGCGGGATGAGAGCAGGGCCCCGCGAGCTGTATTTCCCAGAGGCATACATGGCTGACACCTCTCCGACCGGCCACTGTAAAGACACGCTTCTGATTAATGACAGCTACAATGAATTAACGTACATTCAATGTACCCTAGTAAAACAAAACAAACCGCTGCAAACGTAGTAGTTAGCTAGCAAGCTAAAGCAGCTTTGTAAACATTCATGCTAAGTCGGCTCATCAACTTCAGCTGACATTATTAAACGGTATAAAACGATCGAAAAAATGATAATTCAAACGTTATAGGTTTATGTTTACATACCGAGACGTTAAACGGAACAGGGTTCGACGGTTCGGTGTTAATTCATGACAACTGTTAGAAAACAGGCTACACTTGTAAAACAGTGTTAATGCTAACCTAGCATCAAGCTAACGATAGGGCTACAGGAAGGAAAATTGTTGTCCTAGAATGGAAGGAAGGCATGACCCGCCCTACGCTCCCTCTGATTGGCTAGTACTCGTTACTTGCTCTGGTTGGGTTGGTTAGGTTTAGGCAAGAGGAATAGGATTGGTTATGGTTAGGGTAAGAATGTCAGGGTTAGACAGTGATTTTCGGAAGTCGTTCTTCTTCGCTTCTACCATCTACTTCAGTGACTCAGGCGGTAGCTACTTTGCTTCTCTCTGGTGGGAGTGGAGGTATAGTGACACATTTTACCAATAGTACAATTATTGCCAATTTTAAGCAAATGAGGTATGTAACAATTATTCAATGGCATTTGGATACCAGAGTCGATCTTTGAGCCTGTCAGAACTGAACTTTACAACTGCTACACAACATAGGCCTACCATTCACACTTTAGAGCATATTAGGAATGTAGTAAAACTTAGGCTGTATAAAATAACTCTTGTATCTATTCAGACCAACAAAGAAATAGTTTTCAAAAAAGTAATTGCTCTAAAATATTTACCCCTGCTCAAGGCAAGTCTTTACATTTTTTTTCAAGTGCAAAATAACTTACCTGCAGTAAAACCTTGTACAGCAGTATACATTAGTGTATTTTATACCCAATATTCTATGCTGCAAGTCAGTCATAACATCATTATAATTTAAGTAGGTATATTGTTTAATTAAAAACAGAGATTTGACAGATTTTTTTCAATATTATAACGTTTACAGCTATCTTTTGCATTTGTGTTTTATACAGTGTCGTAGAGTGTACAGCCTATCCATTTTTTCTGTCTGGTTTTGTTTGTTGTTTTACGTAGGTGTTGCATTTAAATTGTGCTTATTGTAACTACTCTACATGCTTCAATTGCAAATTGAATTTATCTTGATTTCACAAACAGCCAAGCGTTGGTCACAGAGTAGTTAAAAACATCACTGATCTATAAATTATTAAATACAAATAAACACTACAATAAAATGGCCAGTGACTGGCCAGACTGTTATTGGTATATATTTGCTTATGCTGTACATTTTACTAGCACTAAAGGTTTAGTAATTCTACTTTGCAAGACAGGTCATAAGCATCATTGGTGTTATTCAGTGTGTCATTTGACTCATGACACCTCCATGAGGCTCAGCAGATCAGACCTACAGCACACTCATAATACACTGCACCTACACTTGGGCTTAAATATAGGTCCAAACAACTCATGCCATCTTTACTCAAAAAATCTGTACTCAGCAGTCGTAAAGCTGATGACACATTCTTTACATCAAATTTAAAACAAACTTTTTTCAGGATGGGTTCATTTGGTAAAAGTACGGTCCTTTGTGTATCAATTGTACTTTACATCAAAAGTGAGTAGTTTAAAACGAGTAATTATTTGCCTAATTGTGCCTACAACATGCATTTTCTTTTACAAGAAACTCAATAGAACCTTGATTACACACATACATGAATAAGACACATACACTCGTATTTATATACTCAAGCTAAACTGTATCTTAACCATACGTAGCAGTAAGGAAAACAAGCAGACAGAGAAAACCTGAGACAAACTAGAATTTGTGGCTTTAAATTGACATCATCAAAACTCTGACAACAGTATATCAGTAGTACATGCTGAATGAGATATGACAGACTTTCCCAGTTATTTCCATGGTTTGTAGTTTATTCCATTACAGACAGGGCAGTGAGGGGGAGGGATTTAATACATTCTCATTGTGGGGCAGGAAAGGAGGGGAAGCAAACCAGGTAAACATGGACAAGACATAGTTGAATTATTCTTTCAATATAGACCAATTTGCATATCTGCCAATAGTTTGAATAAATAACTTTCAGATGAACTATTTTTTTCTATATGTCAAAACTGATATCTTTTAATATAGTCATTATCTCCTTATTGTTATATAGTTGTTTTTTACATGACTCTATTGGTATTCATCTTTTTTTTTAGGCATCTGCATAAATAATTACACATAGAACATGGTGCTGTACACATCATGGTGGAAAGTATTATAGTGCTTTCTTTCAGTGTTTCTGTGTATGAACAGCTGCAAGCAAAGCTACGGACCATATGAAATTGCTGGCCCAACCTTAGTGTATCTTCTGAGAGTCTACTGGGACTGGCAGCATGATTTGAGTAGTGTCAGACTGTAAACTAGCTGGAACTGTCAGCTGTGAGTAATCACAGCAAATCTAAATCCAAATAGAGGGACTGTGCAGACCACTATAGTAACTCCAGGCTTGACGGTGGCAATGCACCAAAGGTCACTGTGAGCAGGATGTCACTTTGTAGCATGTCTCACCACTATGAAACATTTGTAAAAAGAGCATATGTCAAATACTTTTCCACTCGGACAGAAAAAAAGCTGAAATATATAACTCTTACATTTGGGAAAGTTCCCCACACTGTCCCAAAAAACTGAGATAAAAACCACTGACATCAAACCAATCTGTTGCAAGAGCAATAATGATAATAATACCATCAAATATAGCAATAAAAGTGATAACATTAACGGTAATAAATAATGCAAATTGTGAGCCACCTGTTACATCCAGAGTGATATGGAAGATTGTATGCCACGTACATTATTCAGAATTGCCATACGTGAATTTCAAGCCCATTTATTTATTCAGTCCAACCTCAAGGATGTTTGAGATGAACCGCATTAAAGGGAAGCAAACACCTTGATGTCCAAAATGACTGAGAGCACCTTGAGAACAAGAGAGATGATATCCTGGGGACACTTTTAGAATACACAGTTTGGTCCTGTCTGGTGACCCGGGCATTTTAAAAGCCTCTATGAGGTTTGCGTTTATATATATTATCATGCCTGAACAGGTTTAGAGCTTATTTACTGGGACTTAATGATAAGACTTGTTCTATACCATCCATGCTACTCTGAAATGCATAAAGCATGCAGACCCTGACCTGGACACATTGCTAAGAGATCTCCAAAGAGTAAGGTACAGTAGCTATGAGACTAGGACAACTATTACCAAGTGCATTATTATATCAAACCCAAGGTACGGAGTTTTCCCATTGAAAGCCATGGCAGTGTTTTAAGGTCAGGGTGGCATCTTTTCTGTGGTGTTGCTGTGTAACAGTCTACATGGGAACCAACAGAATGGGAAGGAAATAATGAACTTAGCTTGTGTTTAAGTAAAGCAATATCCATTTACATATACAAAACTACATCTCATAAATACATTTGGCATACAATGTATTACATTTTTTGGCAAAGGGGGTTAATTGAGCAATATGATGTGTGCAAGAGTATCCAAATGTCAATCTAAGTGGATTATTGACAATGTCTCTTTAAAATTAAATAAATAAAAAAACTTCATGCACTATAAAGAGTAACCAAAAGACTCAAAAACATCCATAGGCGTCTGTAATAACTTTGTCACAATCACTAAAATCTTTTAAGACACATGAATTCTCACCAATGTAACACACTTACTCTCTTTCTCAAAGTCAATCCTTTATAGACCTGAGGAACATTTCATAATGTCTTCTCACTTCTATTGAGTGATGAATATGTCCATCTTCACATTCCTGATTTGAAAAAATAAAATGAAACAAAAGCTGGATAAGATTTCCAGAGCTGCTGAGTGGTGCAGGAAGTTGTACAGTACATCAACCCAGATGATGTGCCTATGCTAACCTCTTCTACAGTGTTAGTTTTTGAATCCCTGCTCAGTTAAGTATTCTCCCTTTGATTTTGTTAAGTCAGGGATTTGATGTAATGCTGATGCGTCTCTACGTGGGTGAGACAACATTGTTTTGGAATGGTATTTTGAAGCTACAGTTAATTATATTCACCTAAAAGCAGTACAGCCCCCTGGCATGCAGAGAGAGGTATCTTTTTTATCTTAGTCATTGCAATAGTGTGAAAATGCTATAAACAGCATTCACCGGGGGCACCTGAAGAATGGAAATAGTTTGTGAGTTGGTCAGTCAATTTCTGTCATTGGATCTCTGATGAGTGGCTGCATTCCATCGCATGCATGTACTGTGATATGTTTTAAATTTTGGATGACTGCACCTCTCAATTTAGAGCAAAGGACATTAGAGTCTTGGGAGCACACTACACCATAGATGACAGTGTGTTCTCTTCAGGACAGTGGCAAGGGCTAGATGTTCGTAGGGAGTTCATGGCTGGCAGGGCGCCCTCGGCGGGGGAAAGGTCGTTGAGCTCCTCAGACGACGAAAGAGGGAAGGAGGGTGACAAAGAGATGCCCGAAGAGGGGTCAGCAGATCCAGCAAAAGTGCGTGGGGGCTTGGGGACAAGGTTAGGCTCCAGTGTTGCTCTGGCCAGAAGTTGTTTGTCATCCAACAGCTGTCCATCTCCGAGACACTCACCCTGCCCGAAGGAGCCCCGGCCTGACTCTGACTCCCCGTCAGACAGCTCCAGAGGCGGTGAGCTGCTGCCGTCCAGTCTGAATAGAGAGTCTAAGTACTGGGCGAACTCCAGCACTGCCTGGCTGGGGTTTCCATTGGATAGTTGGGGTGGAGAAGTAAAAGCTGCTGGTCTGGTCTCTGCACTTAACTGTTTCTCTGCTGTCTCCAGCTCCCAATCTTCATTTTCTCTATCCATTGGTCTTGAACCAATTTGTGGGCTGAGGGGAGTGTTAGGAGTGCTCCCTGGGCTGTAGACACCGGGCATCTGTTGGTGATCCCCATCAGGAAGCATTTTTCGGTTGACGTTAGGCTCTGGCTTAAACGGCTGAGCCAAGGCGCTCTGGTTTAGCAGAGCTGGGGAATGGTGTCCACTGTAGCGAGGTGTGGCTGGAGACAGCCGCATGGGGTAATCCGGGGTGGATCTGGATTCCAGTGGGGTAAAGAAGGGCCCAACCTCACCCAGGTGCTCTGGCGTTTCCTGGCAGAGGCAGTCAGCAGCCAGTAGTTCAGTGCGAGAGCTGAGAGACGGGTTCTCCTCGGGGATCGGGGCATCCAAAGGGAAAGGGAGACAACTCAGCATTGGTGAACCTCTTAGCGCAGCTGAGGAGCGTCGGGAATCCAGACTATAGAGGGATTCGGCGTCTGAGAGACTCTCCATGACAGCCAGAGGTGCTTTGCGGTCCCTCAGCTCCACTGCCAGGCGCTCCCGTGCTCCACGCAGCACTACAGGCACTGGGGGAGGAGGGCACTCAGAGAAACCATCCAGAGATATTTCAGACTGGGCACACGAACTAGAGGAGAGGAGAAGAAGGGGTTGGAGAGTAGTGACAGGGAAAGGAGGGGACAGGGGATCCAAAACACAAGACAGATTTGAAAAATGGGTCTAAACAACTTACAAAGGGTTAAAAAAGGGGAAAACGGGAAGGTGTTAGTATTTAAACCATATCTAGATTCTACAGACTAGGTGGACACCAGCAAACATTACATAGATGGAAGGAAGAACAAAGAAACATAGTGACTGGAAGGCCAGGAGTGTATCGTAGTGCTCTTGTATTAACATCTAATACAAGAGAGATAACATCATAATTCAACCATCACTACCAGGAGTTCACACTGACTTTGGACAGGGGCTAAGCCAGAGGGGGTGAGGTTGGAATTGAATACTACCATACGTTGCAACTGCTCTGTGGTCAGACAGCGTGCGTGCATGCGTGCATGAGAAGGGAGCACATTATGCAAAATTATTATTAACATGCATTGCTTACCGTGACAATGGTTTTAGACTTTTTTATATAACCAAACGAACAGACAGAAACAATGATTTTGAGAAAACAATAAAATAGCAGTTAGTAGCAGTTGTATTATTTAGTATTGGCCAGAAAGTTAAATTAAAATGAGACATGTCCCCATGATTATCCCTACAGCTTAGGAAGAGGTTTGCTCCATTATATATTAAGTTGGAGGAATATACAGAGGATCAAACAAACTGTTTTATATATATATTTTTAAGGCTCCAACACACCCACAGTGGTGCATGGTGTACTAACCGAACACTACTGTTCCTGCGGTGGTGGGTTGTAGGCGTTGGCTGCTGAGAAGTTGTTGATGTATCCACGAACATGTTCTCTGGGTTCAAGTCCACTTCTGTGGGGCTCACCATGATCTTGGCTGCTGACAGCAAAGCGGTTTTCCCTTTGTTGTAGTTTTCCAGCACCTGTCACAAGCACAAAGGTGTAGACAGACACGTGACTTGACAGATAATGGTAAGATGAGAGCAAGGAGGATAAACAACATTACAGAGCAAACTAATATTTCCAATATTTCTTCTATGCGGTTCTTTAAAAAACTGGAATCTGAATTTACGGACACTTGACCGAAATAGGTTTTACTGGCCATTAATAGGTTTGGCACACACACACACACACACACACACACACACACACACACACACACACACACACACACACACACACACACACACACACACACACACACACACACACACACACACACACACACACACACACACACACACACACACACACACACACACACACACACACACACACACACACTTTGTATGATTAGAATAGTTTTCAATGACATTATCCAAGAAACCACTACATCTTTATTTAACTGCAGATATGATTACATCTACGGTGTTAGAGAAGCAGTGTATTTCAGATAAATGTAAGTGCAATCTAATGGCGAGCTTACACCTACTCGAACTGACATTCAACACCCACAATGGAGTCATGATGCCTGAGCTAGAACTACGCAAGACCTACATTACGATAAAGGATAGTAAATCATTAGACAAGTGTAAATGCAACTTCAAAAACATGCAAGACAAACCCTGTCTCACAAAATCTTATTGTGTTGTTTTAATAGCTAAAAATTGTGAACAAACACTGATGGCAAATCACATCAACACACAACTACATGTATTTGGTTAACTTTAATGAGTTAAAACACTTAGTGGAACAACAATGAATACAATTCATGCGACAATCAATGTAACATAAAATGGCATGAATGTAAACATGACTGAAATTCATTCAGGAACACAGGCTCAGTAAGTTAAAGATGGCATTAAAACAAACATGTTTATAGTGTTTGGGTTATGCAGAGGATTATGGGATCCCACATGAAAACATAAGGATGTTACATGGGTGAGCGTGACTGATGATACATGAGGACAAGATTGCTGTAAGTGATAAACTACAGCAAATATTTGGCACTAACAATATCAAACTTATCACTTGTAGGCACAATCACTTGACCAAAAACAAAAAACAAAGCCCAGTACCCAGAGAGAGACAGAAAGAGAGAGATCATGTATACTTAATTTTGCATTATGCAAAACTAATGCAATAATGTCCTGCAGCCATATTCTTATAATTTATAAAAGCACATTTAGACAAAGCATTATGAAATGCACAAAGAGCGTAAAAATATAATTCCAGTTTTCAGAGTCCTGTTAATAAAAGCCCTACACTGAACCAAGGCAGTAATAAGAGGACATTAGAATGACTAAGTGAGCAGCAATTTTACAGCAGAGCAGAGTACTACGCAGTGTTTACACATTTGTTCCCCCTTACTCCATCTGCTGCTGATGAGTAATTGACAATTCCTTGAAGGGATTATGATTGAGGAAAGGCTAAATGTGTGCTTTCAAAATGGCAAAAAGGGGAAAGAAAAGAAGAGCTGCGGCTTCTGAAAAACCCAGCCAAGAAGGAAGAAAGAGCAGTTAATGTGGAAAAAATTAGGTTACCATGGAAACTTTGTGAATACAAAGAAAATGTGTTAGCTTGAGGAAAGGGGTTAGCAAGTTCATGCCAAAGTACTTGACCAAATGTACCGTAGCTGTGAGGGGAATGGAAAAGAATGAAGGGTTGATATGAGGAAAGCTAGATGATGAATCTCATTAACAACATAAAGAGTGCACGTGGGATTAATCTTGCAGTGTTGTAAAAGGCTATTTTTGACTCTCCACGTTTTTTTACGTGGAGAGTGCAAAGGACTGACACCAAATCCTGAGTTTTAACCGGCAACACGTTTCTCCTATTAAACCTCAGGCACATTACAACAGATAATCTTAGTCTGGCCATTTAGTCACAATATTAATAGTAACATTGACAGTTTTTAAGTACTTCACGATAAACCATTCCTTTAACAGACACAACTAGATTGATAAATGTGTTGTGCAAATAGGCTAATGAAGGCCAAGTCTAATACTGAGTGTCATAAAGTCTATACAAGAGTATCAGAAGCACACTTCATGTTTTTGCAGAGAGCTATGTGAAATTACTATCTTGATGGGAGAATTTTCTTTCGGAGCACAGTTAGACTCATCAGACAGGATTTCAGAAACAGGAGCAGCAACAACATCTACACAATGGTAAGTGTTGGGTGGGTCTGATTGGGTTTGTGCTGGAATGCATGAATCATTTTCAACTGAGAGTGCTTCCGATTGAGAGTTGGATGGACGGTTAGAAAGTGAGGGGATAGACACCAAGCACGGTTCTGAGGCAGAAGTACATTCTGACAGAGGAGGAGGGAGAACAGACTCAGCATCTGAAAAAGAGGAAGAAGCAACAACAATCAGAGTGACAGAGACAGCCTCAGTCTCTGTGAGGGAAGCAAGGCAAGACGGGTCTTTGTGGGCGGGAGAGGACGGATGAGAGGGAAGAGGACTAGAGCTTAATTCTGTTTGCGAGGTTATGAACACAGTGGTATTGCAGGTGGGTTGATTGACTTCTAGTTCCTCTGCTTCCAAGTTTTCCTGCTCAGACAGGGGACAAAATGGTTCCAGTACCTGCAGAAACACCAGAGGTATCAAACTACAAACTAGGCACAGCAGAGGTAAACACCCACACACCCACACACACACACACACACCCACACCACACACACACACACACACACACACACACACACACACACACACACACACACACACAGACACAGACACAGACACAGACACAGGGCTGAGCCACAAAAACAAAACCAAGTAAAATCTCCTTTTACACCGAAAGAAACATACATGCAATTTCAGCCACAACAAAGTGCAATCCCCACAGTGGATCCGTCACATGCAAACATACCCATAAATACCCTGTTATCAAAACAGATGTTCAATTGCCGTGAAGATTACACTAATTAAGACCACCATAGAGAACACCATAAAACAGGGAGTGAGCAGTTCCCATGCTTTCAAACTGGAAGAAAACAAAAAGGTGCGCCAAGTTAAAGGTTTATGATGGGACACATACATAAATTGACCATACAGACAGATTCAATCTTCCAAAACCCTCAAAAAGATTTTTTTACTTAACACTTAAGGGGCATACCACTGAAAAGAGGATTACTGGAAACCTGAAGTTTTTGTATTTGACTTTTTTCTTTCATTGCTGCAATGTTCCATCATGAGATGGATTTAAAGGCCTGAGAGATGATAAATGCATCACCCATCTTTAAATGAGTTTTCTTATGTTAATTTGCCATGCATAAATGGCAGAAAGCTTCTATCACGATCACTTCTATTTCTGATAATAATTGGAACTCTCTGTAGAAAAACATAAACATAACTGTATGACATTTATAAGGGCATGTGGCTAAATAACCACTGGATGTTGTAGTTTCTATTTTCAGGGTGAAGTTTTTAACCAAGCATACAAAGTGGATCCATATTCAATTTCTAAAATTAAAGTCCATATTTGACTTTCTATGACTCCAAATGGATGGAGTGGTACATTTTCAGGTTTCTCATCACTGCTCTATTAGCCTGAGGACACATAATGAAACACATCAGCAATTATATTGTGAAATCTGTAACTTTGTATTAAAGAAGGGATTTAACAAAGATATTATATTACAGCTGAAATATAACCAAAACTCAGTTGCTGGTCTCTAGCTTTAGTTAAAGTGGAAAGCAAAGTGGTATCCCCTTTATGAACAATTGTTAAGAGACAATTCACACATACTCATCATCCACCAATTCAACTATCCAGTGTTGGAAATCAGGAACAACCAACTCCAACTCCACCACCCCATTCCACCCCCGCCGAAGCCATTGGCATGCACAAAGATTACAACAGACCTTGTTAAGGCCCTCCATCACCATGTGGGGCATGTGCTCATTAAGCATGGCGGGTGATATGATAACCTCATCGAAGGCCTTGTTGTCCCCCCACAGAGCTGAGTAGGTTGGCTCCTCCTGGCCACAGCTACAGGGAAAGGGATGAAAACACAAAGTGAACACAAAAGTTGATTAAGCAACAGCCTGCCTCACTATCCAATGTGGGAGAAGCGTAAAGAATCCAGGCTATGACACCACTAAGTGGACTGACTTTTTTTGTGACAGACTTTAGAAGCGCGCTCATTTTAGAAACCAGAACAGACTCGCAAGTCGGGTCAAAAAGCTCACTAGCTGAACATGGCAAACTATAAAATGACTCAAAGTACAGTAAGTAGAGAAGAAAAGGAGAGAAAAGGACAAAGTATCCAGTAGCTGCATTGCAGTGTTCTTTTTAATTCCATTATCAAACATAATAGACGCACATCAGGATGACATCTTGTTGTCATTGTTAGGATAACCTGGCCAAACCACTTCTGCCTCATGGTTTTGCAGCAGCTTGCAGAAGGTGGTTAAAAGATTCCAAGGTTACTTGCTTCTGTGTAATGGCCAGACACACTCACTAGCATTGCAGTAACACAATACAATACATAACCCATAGCTATTAACCTATGTGTGTTAATTGTATAGCCCACTTGTTCTTGATAGGCTGGAAACAATAGACAGCATTGATGGTTAGCTTAGCACGCATATAACCATAACAATAGTAAATCAAAGGCATCATGCTAGCTACCTTCATATGTTAAGCTAAAGGCCAATGGTTTGGGCTACTACTTAGCTTACTGCAGGGCTATTGAGGCCACACCCACTGCACAAATCATTTCTAGAATCCAACATTCTACAGCAGATTGAATAACTCAAAGTATTCACTTGCATGCCTATCTGCTTATTGTTGTTCGATGAAATAATCTATTAAAGTTCTGACGATGTATTCACAAAATGTTTATATTTATGTTTGTCTGAATTACCCAACATTTCCAGTTAATTATTGTAAATTCCCATTAATTCCCATAATTTCCATTAATTCCCATGAAAGTTTCCAACTTGGAATGTTTCCAAAATTCCCCAGCTTAACTTTCCATGGAAAGTTTCTGGAAATTTACCGGAAAATGTCCGCCCCTTTGTAACCCTAGATAACAAACTATTCTCTTTTCCAGATGTTTAACCACAGTTGTTACCATCTCACATTAACAGATAGCTTTATATATAGAATGACATCCATCGGTTATTCATAAGATCAATGAAATGTATTCTGGCCTATAACAACCCAGCTAATGCAGGATGTTTGATTCCAGTGTCTAACACACTCAGTTTCAATTTCATTATCTGTAAATATTATTGATAAAAGATTTATATTTCCCCTTAAAATATATTCCCACACAGTGCATAATTAGAAACACCATGTATGAAGACACATGTATAAGAAAAAGGAAGATTATAAAATAAATATAATATATAATATGATATTATATTATATTAAAAAAAGTAGGAAAGCGCTGCGTGAAACACTGTAAGCCCACACTGTCCACAGTAAGCAATGTATACATTTTCCTTCTGAGCTGCCAGTTCTTTTATTTTACAGGTGTGAAACAAATACAAGATTTGCTTTAAGTGAACTGTGTCCACGCACCAGTTATACAACCACTTTCCCATTTGTGCTGTGGAATCGTGTGGTGGAAAATGTATGTAAAGACGAGCTTTAAGGGCCAATACCACTCAACTGATGACTGATCTCACTTCTGGAATCTTACACAGGTACAGTAAAATCAATTGCTATAATCTACAGATAAATCAAATCAATTTTCTCACCATGTCTCTGGGGGATGGTTGTGCACCACGTGGATGATCTTGCCAGGAGGGTAGAGGGGGGTGGAGGCTGAAAGGGCAATGCTGAGGTCACTGGGGTGGAGCCACAGGCGACTGCTGGGGGGCGCTGCTGGCTGAGACTGAGGATCCTCATCCTCCACTGGAAGCTCTGATTTCGGAATGCATTTGGTGCCTCCCGCAATAATCCTCCACTGTTGCAAAAAAAAAAAAAAATGCTGTTCGGTTATGTAACATAACATCAGAATCTAAATATATATTCTATATATTGTATGTGTTTCTGCAGCAGCCAGGGGTTAACCCAATGATGCTTTAATAATTACAGCGTAGATACTGTGACTGCAGTGTTGTAAGGGGTTGTGTGGAAGCCTGCAGGTTTATTTTAATCAGCCACTGCAAAAACTGGAAAATACAGCAGATGTGTGGTGCTACTGGAAAAGAAGAAATGCAAATAACTATGTAATCATTCACTAGCGTTTGTACAGTAGAGATGTCTTTTTTGTCAATAACCCATAAAGCATTCCCCCTACCCCCAATTACTGGGAGGCAGCACTGGGATGCTCTTGGCAAGACCAGCCTACTGCATCAGTTTCTTACATCTTTCTTTTTGATAATTTAGTACAGCGGGTCTACAAGTCTATCTGACTGTCATCTTCTACTGTGTCAAGCGATTTAGTCACCTTTGGCTTGTTACTTTTCTGCAAGACTTCCAGAAGGTGGCGTCGGAAACCCTCCAGTTGTGACAGGCCAAGCCTATGAGAGCACAGCAGCATATACGTCTAATGTGGTAATACTGCAGCAAAGTGAAGTTAGCCACAAAATAATGGATATAGTAGAAGAGATACCTCGGTACAAGGTCTTTTCCTAATACCACAGATGTGACAAACTCTTTGGAGTACTCCATGGCATCCTCACTGGGTGGATAAAAGAAAGAAACAGTTACATTATGTCAACAGAAGAGTTAAGGGTGTGACCTCTTTACACACATTTCCAACTCACACTTCAATGAAACATTTGTTTTAATGCAAAGTTATTGTAATAATGCAATATGATGGACTGTACACAATTCTACATCAAGCATTCAGGGAATACATTTATCTGACCACAAATGTACTCTGGTGGATGCAATACTGGAAATGATGGACAGAAAATTATCAAGAGAAGATTATTAATAACAAAATTCAGGAACCACAAAAAAAGAAAAACTGCAGCAGCAGAAGTGGACACTCCCTTCCCATTTCCTTATGTGTCACACCATAAAAAAGTGCAAACAGCAAATTAATTTCCACATTTGATTTGCATGTGGATAGATGACCAAACAAGGGCATCAAATGTGATCACACAGACTTTAAAAGGACATGATCAATTGTGCGTGGAAACGGGTTCTTGAATGGGGCAACCAAGAAGCGTGTATAATGAATGAACACAAGAAAATCTATCAAATATCTGGTGACTTTGAAAGCCACAGCATGAGTCACATCATTTTCATACTCATTCAGTGATCCCTTGTGTACTGTATGTAAGCATCTGAATTTGATATGTTTTATTCAATCTTTTCCTATATTTTGTCACCTGTCTTTTCCTCTGATCAAAGTCTGACAAGTTACCATAGCAAACACAGTAAACACTGCAGCCAGCTGTATGGCAGGGTGTTAAGACAGTGCTCAGGTGTAGACAGACAAAATGCCAATGGACTCTAAACCACTGGGCCAAAAATAAACATGAATAAAGACAAATAAATAGCAAAGCATAGTCTGTAGGTACATGTCCGAAACACTTGTTTTTGGTCTCTTGTACTTTACTACACCCTGGTTTTTCTTTGTGACACAAAAGGAGATACATTTCAGACTAATGAAACAAATTAATATATTTTGGCCCTGTGCTCCCAACCTGGGCACATGGCAGGTCGGTCACTGTTTGGCTTTATTATAAAAAGGATGTACACATATTTGTATAACCATTATAGCATTACAATTCAGTTACTATCAAATCATTTTGGGATGACTTCTAGCTTCTAATCCATTTATTCCACCTTTTAATGAGGTCATCGTATAAAGAAAAAACACTTTCTATAACTAAACTACATTGGGGTGCACTACACAACAAACAATACAATACACAACCCGGTTTGATGGAACCTTTGTTGCAGGTCATACCTCCCTCTCATCCCTTGTTTCCCGTCTGCCCCTGTATTGTCAAATAAAGGCAACAACTACACCACATTGCTTACACTGTCATGTTTAGTCTCTAGTGCAAACACAGGAGGGGCCATTTCTGATGAATTGAAAGTTTACAGCTCTGTTGAGCAAACATATTTATATTAAGTGCAGTATCATTAGGTGTGAAGGTTTAGCAGTGATGTGTACTGAACAAAGCTACAGACCCAGAACTTCAGTATACAGTGGTGACCGGGGTATATAACCTGTGACAGAAGTCTGGTATCAAAACGGTCAAACATGGGTTGAACATGTGCTTGCGCTGATTAAGGACGCCCTGGTAGCTCACCTGGTTGAGCGTGCTCGCCACATGTACAAAGGCTCAGTCTTTTAATAACTTCCTTAATAATGTACTCAAACAGAATAACTGATCTTCCCTTGTACAGTCTTTTGTACATCCTATAAAACACAAACACACACACACGATTGACTCACCTAAAAAGGCCACCAGGGGGAGAGTAAGAGTAGCAGTGAAGTGTGGGGTACTGAGGTCTCAGCAGGAAGGAGAGGATAGCAGCAGTGCCTGCACCGAGAGAATGCCCAACTATGACCAGCCCATAGTGCATTGTGCCCTTGTTCTGTGAGAGACAGTCAGAGTAGTTACGCTCACAACAGCACACTTTTGTTGGCACAGTGAAGATAATCACTTAAACATATTGTCTCTACTGCTATTCACATAATTCTTTGTATAGAGTAGGGTTAGTGTTAGTGTTGCACAGCTCGCATAGTCTTGAATCAAGTACTACAGTGGTGTTAACACAAATTCAGAGTGCAAATTAAAGAAGAGCCATTCGTTATAATGTATATTGAGTCGTGTACCAAGTCTCTTCCAAAGGCTTGTGACAAGATCATTTCCTGCTCCAGTTTCTTCTTAATGTATTCTGCTGAGTAAACCATCCCCTGAGAGTAGAAAGAAAGATAAGGGGATTTAGTGGAGGGCAGGATGGCGAGAGAGACAGAAATATGGACAGGAAGTCTGCATCATTAATCTCTCACTCTCTCTCTCTCTCTTATTAAAATATCCACAGCAATTATTCTACTATTAACAACTGAAATGATCTTTGGTGTCTGGGATTATGTTAGCCTACTTGTTGAAAGTGGGCAATTGAGAACAGAGAAGTGTTAGAAGGAAAAATCTCATAGGAGACTGTACAGACGAGTATACTTAATGTATTGTAGGTGAGGGTTTTTGAAAAAGTAACCTTGTGGCCAAGCCAGGTCCCGTGCTGCTCCTCTAGAGGCAAACGTTCAGAATCCCCCGTCAGATCAGTCAAGGCGTCCTGATACACACAAGACAAATTAAAACAATCTACAAAAGACAGCATAAAGCAGAGAACACAGGTGGATGAAGTGAAAAACGGGGAATTTAGACAGAGAAAGCGAAACATCCTACTAATTCAAGTGCACAGGAGTGAAAAATGCCATTCATAATCTCTTGCCACTTGGATTATTATTAGTAATACTGTATTAACTGTACCTGGAGAGCTGTAGCAAGAGCTATAAAACCATGAAAGAATGGTATAAGCTCATTTAGACTCCATATGTCATTCTTATTTAAAGGTTTTTTTTCCACCAAGCAAGGTTTTTCTTGGCTCAACAAGGCTGCAGTGGTACCTCACGGGTGAAGAACCACAGCTTTTGAAAAGCTCTTTCTTATCTTAATAATGTGTGTCAGCAGTTTGACATTTGCCCTGAGAGCAATGAGAGCTCAACACTTATTTAGATTTATATATTCAAAAACCATGCAAATGCTTCTTTATACTTTGTACTCTATTTGTAACGTCCTACACTGCATGTGCAGTACCTACATGTTTCGACTTGTTGGGAGCAAAGCATCAGAGATGAGCAGTTATTTTCCTTAAAACACAAAAAAACAAAAAACAGTAGGACACTGAGTTCTAAAAGTAGTCACGTTTCTGCTCTATGTGAGAAAGGTGTAGGTCAGAGTTTTAGAACACTGCATTACACTATGAGAACTCCACCTGCTCTGGAGGTGTTGGTGTCGTGAGGTACTGAAGGGAACAGGGTGCACTAATGTTTAGAGGGAGTTTAAGATATATCAAGAGGAGTAATGCTGTTTTGTAAAAACAAGAGGAGAAAGCGAAAATTCACCTTTGGTGATAGGGTTCCTCTGATACTGATGACAACCTTTTTTTTCGCATGATCCACTGCCACAAAAAACGGAGTCTCATAAACCTATAAGGAAGATGCAAAGCAGACAGTAAACGGTGGTGAGTAAGAGAGGGGAACATGGGACAGGCAGAGTGAGAAGGAGGAGACAAATACTTGTTAGTTTCAACTTCTATCCCAGCAAATGGAGCACTTCCTAAGACTTTGTCGTCAAACCTTTCTCCACTTGGCACCACACAGTCATAAAAGTCACTCCATGAGAGAAATTTATAGATGGAAACTCGCTAACCTCACCAAGAAGTGTTCTACTTTAGAAATCATCACCATGTGGCTCAAGTGTGAAGTGCTGTGGAAATTCCACATAAAAAGAAAGTCAGCTAATTAAATAGCCGATGAAGAAACTATTTCAACAACTATTTATTTTTATTTCATTGGGAATATGAGTGCCCATTTGGATGGGAAAGTAATAGGAGTTTTGCATGACTGAAGTGAAATTATTTTGACTTTTAAAACTACACCAAAACAGTGGCCTTAGACTGTGTTCCTGTAAGTTAGAAAACAAATTTTCATATTTTATCATTATTATTTGACAACCTTCTTTTTATAGGTGTGACCATGCAGCCAATCAGTTCAAACAGCCAATTTTACTCCCTAACTTATTGTCTTAACACAGCGATGCAGGCAACGACGATGATGTACTGATACAGCCACCACACAGGTCCCCAACAGTACCCACTCAACAGACAGTAAAATCAAAAAGTGAATGAAAACTGTTCACATCATCTCAACAGGAACGTGACAAGTGAACTGTAAAGTACTCAGTACAACAGGAACATGACAATGTACCAAAAGCCAGCAAGAGAGCATCATATGTTGAGAACAGAAATGCAACCCCGAGGCCACCAACGTGGACACTCTTTGAATGCACCTTAATAGTTTGTCCATGATGATCACAAACTGCCTTGGCAGAGTCCAACACCTACTGAGAACCCACTTGAATTACTGCCAAAGATGAGGACACAGCATCTCGGCTCCCCATATCTCAGCAACTAAACTGATGAGTAAAGTGTTGTCAAAACATTTGCAAATGATGGCTGAAACTACAAAATAAAGCCACTAAATGATCAGACTGGCTCCTAGTTTGTGGATGTTGAGCACTGCACAGCAGCCCTGTGCTAAGTGATGTTTGTTTGACAAGATTTCCGTCCGGGCTGCAAGCATAGTATGCAGGGCTCTGGGGCTCCTGGCACTGTTCCTCAGACTTCTCCACACAACCCGTCCTTTGTCTATTTTAGGAAGTAAAGCCCAAACACCTCTGACAGCTCGTTAAGACAGTTGCCGCATTACTCACAGCATCATGGCAGGAAGTGTAGACAATCTGAACCTGCTTGAGGTCCCTGTCCAGGAAGTGTCTCCGTATGGCCAAAACATTACAGCCGCAACAATTGTCCTCCTCCACTGTCACAGACTGAGACAACCGAGAGCCAGACACTGAGGTACAGCTGGGGTGAGAGTGGAAGATAAGAAGAAAACAGATGAACACATAAATACAAAACACCGATAAATGGCTATTTCGTTTTGTAAAACAGTATGTTGGACAAAAACAAGAGAAAAGAGGAAACGGGTAAGGTTGCAGAGATATAATCTAGTATCCCAGTGCAGGCGATGTGGTAAGAGAATGTGATTAATTCGACACTGCTTGTGTCCGTGAGTGAGTCTAACTAGAGTGGCATTGCCTCAGTGGGTTACCACTGGGAGAGGCGCAAGTGGCACAGAAGCCAAATAGATCAAAATTGTGCGGGTGTATATGTTTAAGTACTTACGGGCAGGAGCTGGCGAGGCGGCACAGCCCACAGGCAGGCTTCCTCATTAGGTACATGGGCCAACCGTATGCAGCCAGGGCAAAGAGCATGTAATAACAGACATCCTTGTACATGTTCATCTCGGCCTGGGAAAGGAAGAGGCAGACAAACGGACACACACGCACAAGTCAGAACAGCTGAGGAATAAGAGTATTATAACACATTCAGAAAATCCTGATATTCAAATATTCATTTTCGATTAACACATGCAGTGAAAACACACAAACACACACACACACACACACACACACACACACTTTTGTTTGTAGGAGACACTGGGACCTCTCCGTCTCTTCTCATTTTTATATCTACGTTTTTCTTAATCATTTTTATGATGTCCTTTTCAGGACAGCTACAAGGGAGCCCTGTCCTTGTGTATTTACATGACTTTAAGCAAATACAATCCACTCAATAAGGTAAATGAGGTACACGACAACCTTTAAGAAAGAGTTAAACTGTTTGTTGTATTTTTATGATCCAGTATTTTATTGTTTACTTGAATTCTTAATGTTTTAACTTTCTCAAGAGTCCACTGTTTATATGTCATCAACACAAACTTCACTTTGTTAATTTATCACAGAGATAGAAACTCACCGAGTTCTTAAGGTCCAGGTATCTAGTATTACGAGTGACAGGCATTCCAGATAAGAAGGCTAAAATGTCATTGTTTGCCTTAGGAAGAGAAAACAGAATAAAAACGCTATTTTCATTACAGCACATGCCTATGCAAGCACAAAACTACAGACATTAATATAATTTTATAGATAGTGATACCTGGTCCAGGATAGCAGATCTCTTAGACCTCTGCCTCTGGCGGAGAAGTACCAGGCCAGCAATAATATCACTAGGCACAATGTCCAGGTCTCTGAAGAACTCTGCAAAAAGGCTGGCCACTTCTGAATACGCATCCTGGACAGGAGAGCAGCAGATATCAGGACACATTGGCGAAACACAGAAACTTAAACACGATTGAACTACAGCAGGTTTCATTTCATCATGCAACCTTCAAACTGTCTGACCCTCTGCTTGTTGTGCTCTGCTTCAGTAAATGATAGTTCATGTCAATGTTCCTTGTTGATTACTGTAATTCACACTTGGACATAACCAAGTCTGTATTCATGTATGTTATTGTAGGAAGATATGGTATATCTATATATTTAATGATTTTTGGAACGCTTCAAAAGGACACTAAGCTAAGGGTTTGTCATGTCGAGTGAATTTGTACCAAGATTTGTACCTCACTGAGGACAGCATGTCTTAGTATTTCTCAAGTACTAGTTTTAATTTAGTCAGTGGAAAAAATACTTTGGACTGTTGCCATGGTCCCGCCCGATGCCCTGCTACGCCCTGCTACGCGCTGCACTGTTACTACTATTATTTTTAGTCACAGTTCTATTATGTTTACTGATTTAATTGCCACTGTTCATCACACCAACTGATATAATTATTATGAATCACATTTCTCTATATCTGTATCAGTGTCTCTGTGTCCCAGCCGGCAGCGGCAGATGGTCGCCCACCAAGAGTCAGGGTCTGTCCGAGGTTTTTGCCAGTAAAAAGTAAGTTTTTCTTTGCCACTGTCGGCACCAAATGCTTGCTCTTGGGGAGGAATTGTTGGGTCTCTTTAAATCATAGTGTGGTCAAAACATATTCTATCTGTAAAGTGTCCTGAGATAACTCCTGTTATGATTTGACACTGTAAATAAAATTGAATTGAATTAAAAGGCAATCTTTCATGGATTATATTCTGCATTCCAGTCTAGTAAATGGCAGTTACTAGAACTAATGTGACTGCAGTTATGCAGACTGACTTTTTTGCAGACAGCTTGTAAACTGATTTAGCCTGAAATTAAATAATCTTATATTCATATTTTGTATGAAATGCTTAATGTTGCTGGTAAGTAGATGAGCAGTGAGTTCCTTTGTGTCACAGACTCGACTTATCCTGTCAGGGCTTATTTTAATGACTGGCTTACTGGACGTTATGCCTGACACATTTCTGGTTTCATTCTTGTCGGTATTACTTAAATGTGTGTTGTGACTCACTGATTGGGTATCCTGGGCTCTTGTGCAGCACATGAAGAACTTAAGTCTCCTGCTCCAGCTGCTGGCTTGGCCTTCCTCTAGCCGGTGTCTAATAGAGAGAAAAAGGAAAGGAGTACTGTCAAGACTGAATTTGTTGTTGTTAAAAAAAAAAAGAAAACAGGTAAAATGTGTATGCCTGGATGCTGCGCTTTGGTTGAGTTTGGTGTCAAGACAAAATGAGAGACAAAGAGAGAAATAGAGAAGTTAAGTGCCTGTTAATACCTGAGAGTGTACGTAGTGAGGTTGCGCTGACGCCGACGGGTGGCTTTCAGTTTGACAAAAGTCCGACCCGTAGGATCAAAGGTGCACATGAGGGTAATGCAAACGCTGAATATCACTAGCCAGTTGCACGCAACGATTCCTGCAGAGAATATAAAAATATCATTCATATTCAAGCATAACAAATCCTTTTGAACTTCCTTTATATCCTTATTCACTGACCCAAAGCCAGGTTTTTGGCAGTGACATCAGAGCATGGCTGGTAATACTGGAGAAGCCAAGCAATTCCCACCACAGCATATACTAGCTCGACCAGCAAAATAGCTGGAGAGAGAGAGAGAACAAAATAATGATCAATATCTGCCCAATCAATATAAATCATTTTCAGGAAAAAAACACAAACAGCGTGTCTTGTCTTACCGAGCCGTATGTAGATGACATACTGCACAGCTTCCCTGGGCTGTGTGTACAGAATGCTGCCTCTCATGCTCAACCACATGATGGCGCTCTCACAGATAAGGCAGCTGACCAGGATGCCCAGGTACCCTCGGCCATGGTCCACCAGCGTTACAGAACAGGACTGTTCTGAGCCATAGGGGACGCCGAACAGAACCACAGACAGAACCACCAACCTGAGAATGAAAGCCAACGGTAAGGAATATACTGTACATCTTCTTGCCGAGATACGCTGATATATTAATAATGCAATGCAGAGAAAGCAATACAGTGACTCACCAGATGCAGTGCAATAAAAAGAGGAAGAGGGCGGGCAGCACCAGGTCATCACTGCCAACTGACCAGCGCCGCCGAAACATCACCATGCCAGGCATCACTGCCCTGTGGGAAGACCAAGGGGAGAGATACAACTTCAGGGACAATGGACATCATTTGCAACATTTTTTTTTGTCTCAATTCTCCACAGGTAGTTTTTAAAAGGTTTACATATACTGTACATCATAATCTTACGTGATTAGCTTCAAATAACAACAAAAAAGGATCAACAAACAGAGTACATTTATACTGGCATAGATGTCTCAACAGGTCTTGCTCAAAGCTTGTACTTTCTGTTCCTTAAACTGCAGGGATTGTAACAGAAATAGACTTGCACAGAGGAGAGAGTGAAAGATAATGGGATGTGGAGAAGATGAGATTTATAGTGTGTGAAGGGATGCAGAGAAAATGCACCACTTAAAGAAAAAAGAAAGACAACAAGCTTTGATATATGATGGTACCACACTGGTTTTGGACACGTGAAAAAGCTTCTTTTACGTCACTCTGTCCATTCTCAGAAAAGCATTGAGAGTTTATTCAAGTTGCCTCTGGGCTAAACTGAAATGAACTGTAAAAGGAATGGTAGGGAGAAAATAGTTGGGAGAGAAGGAGCCACTGAGAGGCTGATGCAGGCCTTTTGGTGTCGATACAGGCTGATACAGCCTTTATCGTGCGCTGCTCCTGCATATTTGCTGAAAGCTAAAGAACAGCTTTTTCAGTTCCGTCAAAAAAAAAGTACACCATCCATCATGCCAAAACTGTTGACTATAAAAGATAAAGCAGCACAACTTAAGTTCAAGATTTCTTGCTGGTTACTATCCAGCACTCCTCTGCTTTTTCATATTGTTTCAGAACATTTTTTCACATTCTTTAGTTATTGAGAAACTAGCAGCCCCCCTCTTTGTTTTCCCCTTAAATACCACAGTCATCACAGTTGTTAAAGTCCCACTTCTCACATCGTGCCTGTATGAAATAGCACACAAGGTAGGGACAGTTGCATCATTCCCTAGTCCTAAATGTAGGATTTTACAAGACCTTCCTTTTAAATACAAAGGTGCAGTGATCTGCATTTCCACAATGGGTGTAACTGTAAACTGAGGCAAATTGGTGGGAAAATGAGGAAAAAGCAGGAGTTGCAAGATCTGGGTTGCTTACTTAAATGGGTCAGAAAGAGACAGTGATGTGCATTCATTGAACTCCGATTGGACCAAGATAGTTACTGGCTACTACTGGCACAACAACTGAATGTGGAAACACTTTTTTTTCTTGACATTATGGGTCTTGTTTTGCACCGGTCTATTGAAATTAGACTGGAATGTATAGTAATGTTTTTTATTCCTTGTGGATGTCAGGCAGTGTCAAGATGTACATGCTTGTCATTTCATTCCTAGATTTAAAATGAGTATGGAAAGTGACATGCTATTTTATACGGTGACAGTTCAAGCTGCCAGTAAAAATCCAGCTAAGCAACTCTAGAAGAAAAAGCTGTCTGTCTGCAGAACAATAACTTGGTTATAATAACACACCAAGAAACGTATTTCATGGAGTGGGCACAAATATTACAGGGCAATTTATGCCCAGTACAACCAACTCTTTCAATGTTTTAGTGACACAAAAATTCTTAGCCTGAGCTGTGTTGGCAGGTGATTGCAACTGGCTAACTGCAGCAAAAGCAGAAGGGTCAATCCAAGAGCAGTGAAGGGACAGTATTAAGGCTTTCCTTCAAATCAAAGCACTACAGCAGGTGCTTTCACTGATTAACACACCTTTAACCAAAGGATGACACTAGGAAATCAGCTGGAAGAAAAACCTGTTCACGCTCAGGAAAGCAGCAGCAAATGATTGAATCCCTCGATATAAACCTTGGGTACCTGCTGTGATTATTCGAAAAAAGCCAAAGCATCAGAAGAGACTTGAGGAATTTACATTAGGCGTGGCACAACTGTTGACTTGCAGATTCCAGTTCTTAATTTCAGCCTATTTGGCTCCTCAGCTTCGAGGTAATGCAAGAGAGTGAAAAAAACAAGGGCATGTGAATGGGTTCATGTGACTGAAGTCACCTCACAGCTACTTGTAAAACTGGGTTGGAGTAACATTAAAGAGGACAGTGGGAGGATGGAGGGGAAAAAAGAGGGGACAAGATATAAGGGAGCATCTGAACTCCCCCACAATCTCATTTAGGCCAAAACAATCAGGCCGGGGAAATCAAGCAGATCTCCTAAACGCAGAAGGCGCACTCTAGATCTCCAGGGATACTGTTATCAGCACACTCCTCCAGGCCTGTGGTTAAGATATGTCTTAAATTCCCAGCAGAGACCTCAACATTGGAAAAAACATTATGACATAATTATAAATTAAATGGGATTAGAGAGTAACATTGTGACCTTGCACTGTAAAGTGTTTGTTCTACTCCGTCAAGTTATTATAAGTGGTTCCAGTTTCTTCCATCTGTCCATGCACCCATCCGTTTTCTAAATTATTATTTTGAAGTCTATTACTATGAAATCAGATATCCTTAATGTGGAATGATCTGTCCAATAACGTTATTGTTTGATTCTTGTTTTTGGATTAACAGTCAAATCTATAGAATGTAAAAAAATCATTAAAATGCCCTTCACCATAACCCAAAGCCTGAGGTGATGGCTGTAAATAGTTTTGGCCGGCCAAAAGTCCAAAGACATGTTCTCTACATTGACATGAAACAGAAAAAAAGCTGGAAATTCTCACTTTTAAGAATATTAAGCCACAGAATGTTTTGCTTGATAAACAAAAAGATACATTTCTATTGTTTTGATTAATCGATTAATAATGTCAGCAGTTATAACCCATGAAGGACTTTGTAAACTGCTTCCAGACAAACACTGTTATTATTGCCCTTATCATCATCAGCTAACGGTCACAATCGTCTTGTTTGGTAAATGTCTCACAAATAATTTTCAACACCATGAGCAGGCAGGACTATGTTGCATTTATTCAATCTGTATCCATCCACGGTGAGGCAGCCAGCAACTGTAACCACAGATTCTGTAAGTCAATATTTCCGATTGATCACTCCCAAGGTCCTGAGGAGATCAATGCGCTAAAAACAACTCCGAAAATTTTACCTTTAACGATCGCCATATCCATGTCCAGCTGCAAATGACTTGGATAAGTATAGCTGTGACCAGTTCTCGAGATAAGACTTAAATCCTCCCCGAAATCAACCTTCCCTTTCATGAATTAAAAAGCACACTACGCCCAATGATCTAAGTATAGGTAATCTATCAAGCTACACAGTGACATACACAAATTCCAGCCTATTACTCTCGCAATCAGTTCTGTGTACAACTAATCAGCACTGACCTCTGGCGAGATCTGCTCTGCTAGCCTCATTTCATGGAGGAAGACTCTGGTCATCAGTACATGTCTCAACCCCACATCCTCACCAGTTGCCTCCTTCAGGGCTCTCCTATCCATCACCCCGGGGATGTCAGCCTATTAGTGGTGCTGTTAAGCTTCTACTGTAGACATTAGCAGAGGCACTTAGACCATTTTCACCACAGTGAAATGCTAACAGATCATTACACTTTATATTCAACTTTAGTCCCTTTACAGGGAGTTTAAACTGTGGTGCACTGACAGAATTGCATGTTTACGTATGATTTTATAGTGAACTTTACTTCCTTAACCAATTTGTAATTTGTGAGGAAACTAGAAAGGAATAGATATTTTATTTCTTTAAAATATTTACCATCAGAAAACTGCATATCTTCAGAAAATAAAAGACACACAGTGTGATATAAGTAAATTGTTTAGAGTGTGAAATACCATATTCCTTTGACAATGATGGCTCCATAAAATAGACCAATACACACAAATGCTGCCCAATCAAATTGCCCAAAAAAGGATTACAACATAATTTATTATGTGCAATAATTAATTATCTTTCAAATACACAAAAATGTTACAATGTTAAGGCCGCCTCACTGGACACACTTGGACTGACGTACAACATACCGATTGTTTTAAAACCTGCACACAGCAAGAAGACACTTTTTGACAGCTGACCTATTTTACTTATCAATAGCTCAAGCCATCAATCAAGATTTTATTTTATTGTGATAATACTCTTGCAAATCCAAACAGTGTGACAAGTAGCTGGCCAAAAAGAGAAGAAAAAGACTTGACACTATCAGAACTCGTCAACAATTGGGATCCTATCCCGCACATTCAAGCATACAGCAAAGTTTAAATATAGACTACTGGGTGTCATATTTTCACTTTACAAGGCCTAGTCTACATACAGTACATGCCATGGTTCTGAATACCTTGCACTGTAAATTGGCTTTTAGCATTCTGTGGATTCATAGATGTTTAAATAAGCAAGGCATGGCTCCTCTCCCTTTGTTTCATGCAACCCTGTCTTACATGTAAATACTTAGCCTAACACTTAAACTCTGACATAATTTGGATTTATGTTATTATATTCCCACTAAATGGACATGTGCACTCACTAGTGTAAAAGCAATCATTTTTAGCAGTTGTGAGTGGGACCCGTCATATCATAGTGCAGAACAACGCTGACACTGATCAGTGAGAAACTGTCATATCGGCATGACCATTTTTATTTTTTTTATTTTGAAAGCATATTGATGCACTCAGCTAAGTCTTCATTACCTGCGTGAGTATTTATTTGGTAACACTTTACTTGAAGGTATCAACATAATCGTGACATGACACGGTCATAACTATGACATGACACTGTCATGAACGTCTCATAAACAAGTCAAACATTTATGACTTCTGTCATTAAGTGTCATTCGGTTTTCGTCATGACAAGTTGACATTGTTTGGGTTGTCTTGATTATGACAAGTTGACATTAATCAAGGTGACATTACCAGAAGTTGTCTTGGCCATGACAAGTTGACATCAAATTAGTTGTCATGACAAATACATCTTCTGGTAATGTCATCCTGGTTAATGTCAAGTTGTCATTACAAAGACATCCCAAACAAATTTAATGTCAACTTGTCATGACCAAGACAACTTCTGGTAATGTCACTTTGATTAATGTCAACTTCTCATAATCAAAACAACCCAAACAATGTCAACTTGTCACTTGACACTTAATGACAAAAGTCATAAATGTTTATGACTTGTTTATAATGTTTGACACGTTCATGACATTGTCATGTCATAGTTATGACAGTGTCATGTCATGATTATGTCGATACCTTCAAGTAAAGTGAAGTCGTCGCTATTCAATACACCAACATCACAATTTCTATATTACTGTGGATATTGATTCAACGAATATGCTTTGCTCATATAATATAAATGATACCCTCCATGATTTACTTGGAGATGATGCAGTCAGAATAAAAGCAAGCACAGAGCCAATCCCTTCTTAATGTTGAGGGAATAGTAAAGAAACATTTTTGTTACTGAGGTTGACATTTTAAACAAGTTTGTATTTTTAAACCTCCTAAAGCAATAAATACATTCAGTTCCAGTCCCCTGAAGCTGAAGCTGGCCCCCGCACATACACACCCTGCTGTTTTTTTTTAACCTGAGATCAAAAGAGCATCTAAAATGTCTAAAACCTGACCTTTAGGGCAACTCTACTACACAGACAACTCCAGGCTGAGTTGCAGTTCCTGACTCTGCTATGATAGTGCTTTCTGCATTCGGCATGAGTCATGCAAACTCTTGACTCTCATCCTGAGCTAGTGACTCCGTCTCAATCCAAATGACATGTGTTTTGTGAAAAGACTGACATATTCCTGCATGTGAGCAATGCTTTTGTGCTCCCCGCTGCGTGCTACTGTGTGCCAGGCCCAGGCCCTTACCCACGTGATGCAACAACAATGATGTAACAACAATGACAGGGCTCCCCGTCTGTCATTATGGCTTTGTCTGTGACATGGACACGAAACAAACGAGGCACAGGCATGCAGCACAGCATTAGTAATGTTTTACTGAGAATGTTTGCTTTCGAATTGTCTGATGCATCTCCTACGCATGATAGTAAAATCCACAATAATCTTATTTTTAACTTACACAAGGCTTTTTACCACTAAATGTTATTACAATCTAGCTATTCTGGTATGTCTTCATTTGGTTTGTACACATACATATTCACCTTTGCTAATAAAGAGGTAAAAACTCATGGTCTCACGGGATTACACAGAACACGATCAATATATCAAATCATTCCTGGGGTAGATACAGATGCTGGACCTGAATCTAAAAGCCGCACAAACCGCAAACTCAACCCCCATCTGAACTCAACATTAGTTGTATAATCCTTGTTTTAAAGACTGCAGGCTGCTCGGGTATTACTAGCAGCAGGTGTTTCCTACTCTTCCATCTCAGTCACGTCTGCTGCAGCAACAGCAGCAGCATCATCAAGCCAAGCTGTGGCACACAGCTTGTTCGTTGCAGCCTCTTTATTTTCTATCACATTCTCTCCCTGAGAAACCTCTCCATCTTTACTTTAGCCAAGCTCAACACACACACACACACACACACACACACACACACACACACTTGTCATTTCTTCATCCTCAACTTGACTTCTGTTTTGGGGAGAGCATCACTTGCAGCAGCTTTGTGTTTATTTTCCGATTTGAACAGATACATGATGGCATGCTGCCAACAAACGTGTTTTTTCACAGATATACACATTTAGTTTGACACTAAAAAGCATGCCTGGTTGAAATAGGGCAGTTGCCCCAGTGTAGCAGTGTGCTGTGTATACTGCATCACTTGATTTCACAAACATTTAACATTGTTCCCCTTTTGTGTTGTCAAGTGGGTGATACTACATTCTAAAACTGTTTTTGTGGATGTCCATCCAAAGTTGGAATGCTCTGATGCCATGTCTTGTCAAATCATGCATTTCCTATGGTATGCTTCAACAGACACAAATTATATCCATCTTAAGCCAACAGATATAAAACACTTATGCACATGCGTCAATAGTGGTGCGATTATTTACTTGTTCATGGTGATGCATCCACCACTCTTCACACACACACTGTAGCCTAACTCTAAATGTCAGCATACTCACACTGGAAGAAAATCTATGTAAGCTAAGGTGTGTCCAACAAGACGCAGGTGAACAGACTCCAGCTTTCACTTCAGCACCTGAATACATCCTGGATGCATCCAGCATTCACTGCAGCACATTTAGTTTCTCAAGCAAGTATGGATATCCTGTGCTGATCCATTGGATGTGAATACTCACGCTGCACTTTTATTTGGTGAATGTAAAATAGATGGGAGAATGTAAGTTTTACGTTTATGCTGTCTGTACACACGTGTAAGGATGTGGCTTCGGTGACAAAGTTGACAGACCATATGCAGACGTGGGAGTCTTGTGTGTTATTTGTAAAAGTTTATACAACTATTGCACAATCAGTTGGTGAACTATTATTAAAGAGAAGCTCTGTGGGCACACATTCAGGCATTCAGTGACTCCCCTGTCCTACAGGTAGCTTGTTATGGCGTCAGAATCAATAGAAATCAGCAAGAAAGGAACAATATTTGCTCAGGGGGACGGTGAAGGCAGACTGAAGAGGAGTTGGACACAATCCTGGACAGACAGGCTACTGAGAATGTCTACAGAAAATGCTGTGGTTATGCCCGGTTGGCAGGACTGCAGCACAGTCCCAAAGCTCTCCCGTCTCCTCTGCTCTCTGTCATACATCCATCTGCTCCAGTCTCTCTCTTTTTCTGCCTGGGTCAGTGTTACACTCTGCTCAGATCAAGATTCTCTTCAGTATTTGTCACATCCCTGGCTCTGCTCCTGCTGTCTCTTCCTATTCTGTTACACAACAGCAGCATTCTGTCCATCCTAAAGAATCTCACCCATCTCCTATCTCCATCTCACCCTCTGTCTTCCCATCCTCATGCTCTCTCCTTCTTCTCCTTCTACCCACACACTCATTCAGTATTCATATTTTGGAGGACATTTATGAGCATGAAACCGAGCGTGTGCATCTGCACCATTTTCGGTGCAGAGAAAGCCTACATTTTCTTCTCGAGCCTTCCCCTGTCCCCCTCCTCTTCCTTATCTAGCTAATCCAGATTCTGGTTTTGGTTTCATGATGCTCATCTTTTTTTTAGACTAAAAGCCATGTGCCACTCACTCCTACTCTCCCTCTGCCTCTTTCTCCATCTTTTTCTCCCACTGCCACCCACTCAATCCCTTTCACCTCTTCCCACTCCATTTACTCTTCTTTCAGTTGATGTGATAGTATGTAGACTGCGGCTACATGTGTGTGTTTGTGTATACATAAATGTTTTTTTTTTTGTGTTGGGGTGGTAACATATGTGCTCTGCCAACCTGTGTGTGTGTGTGGCATGCTGCCACAAACCATGTACCAATCTGTTTATCATTATATCTGGTCAAATACTGAAAATAACTGCAGCAGTTTTGTCCATGTAATACACTCCTACAGTCATTAGGTTTTCAGCAGTGTGCTGAATGTATTATCGTACTACTTTAATTTAGCGTTTTTCACACCTTTTTATTTTTCACACAGCTGTCTTACTAATGGCTTTGCTGCAGAATCACATGATTTCAGTTCTGCAGCTTATAGATTTTGCAATATGTCCAGGAGGGGACACACACAAACACACATGTGGTGTGCAAAACCACTCGCCAGATGATCAAAACTGCCTCCCGCGTTATTATCACAGTGTGATGCCCTTTTACATATGGCTTTAGACCACATGTCCCATGATGCACTGGTAAAAAAATTAAGGGGTATGCTACTACATCTCCACAAGACATAAAGAAGACCTGACATTAGTGACAGAAGTTTATTAGCAACTGCAAACTTGAACATGTTAATTATCTCTCATGAATTTACATTTTCAAGCTCCATGTCTGACAACTGAATACACAGAGGTTACTGGAACCCAGATTTTTAGAACAGTCCATTTAAAATAAATAATTTGTAATTAACATGTTTTACACGATATGGTATTACAGACAAGTTTAAAAAAAAATACTTACATAAAAATACAAAAAAATAAAAAAGGTGCCTTTTGTGCCGACATGTATTCTATACACAGACAACAAAATTAACTTTGATTTCAAGGGCCCGTAGCATTATACATTCAATACAAGATTATCTAATTTTGTCTGCGTTCATTATCTCAGACAAGGATTTAAATGTATGCCTGAAGTGTCAAAGTTTCACTCAAATCACTCCTCATTTTAGCCTTTATGTGTAATTATATTAGTATAAATTATATTAATGGAAGGGAGTTTTCCTGAAATGAGTCAGTACAAGTGTCTTGTCTTGGTGTTTTTCTGTTAAAAAATAAGAATTTCTTTGCTTATCTCACAAACACCTCAGCTATGTCAGCTATGCAGCGAACATGACAGTACAGATGGGCTGTTGAGATAATACAGGCTGACAACCTTTAATACAAACTTTGCTCATCATTACCGCAGCAGAAAAAAACTACCTTAAAAAATGTTTGGTTGTTGTTGTTTTGTGTAGCATAAGGGTCTACAACTCACATGGCATGTGTTGTAGAATGACAATAAACCTTTACCTTGTAAACATTGTGTCACCCAAACACCAGCATTAAGCCCTGCTCAATCAAATAATCTAAAATAATTAGTCAATATTAGAGCAGAGAAGCAGGTTTTCTAGCACAAGGAGATGTCACACATTGTGTGTGTGTGTGTGTGTGTGTGTGTGTGTGTGTGTGTACTTTGGAAAAACAAAGACAACATACTGCATCTGCCAGGACTCCTTGGAGGCAAAGGTTTCCACCAGGGTTATAGCCCACAGGGATGCCAGTAAACCAAGTGCATACACCGGTGTTGATGCAGCCTTAAGTAGATGGGCTTGGGGTAATTTTTTATTTAAATCTGATTAAATATGTATTGTTAAAGCTTGTCTATACTGAATAGGCTTAAGGTAAGAGGCAGGACGCAGTGCAGAAATCAGTATAAAATAAAGATGCAAATAGTACAAGAGTCCAGTACTCTTCTGTGTGCAATAAACACTGCTCATAACAAACGTATCTGGTGCCTTAGCATAAAACAGAAGACTACAACAGGTCTTTACTTTATGTGTAATGACCAACATTTCCCCCTTTTTCCTCATTCTTAGTCGCTGAACTTATCGTTTGTTTAACTCAAAAATTGTAGTCTATTACTCTCTAATACTTGATTATCTTATTTTTTTTCAAAGCCCTTAGGGGGTGTCCCTTATCCTTGTTGGGCTGTTTGACACTCCCTAACAGACACCTCTGGTCAATTGCTGAAATATTGCTTAATGGCTGCATTTTTTGCACTTTGAGTGGCATGAACATATGACAATAGAGAAAAACAATAGACACAACTGGAAGTCGTGAGAAAAGGAAGGCTGTGAATTATCAGTGAAATATTCTCAGTGTGAGTGATAAAACAGGTGTGACATTCCCCTTACTGACGCTGTGCCAGGCCCTTTTCTTAAAAAGGAAACCTGTCACCTACTGCCCAACCAAAAGCATGTATAGTGTGGATATTTTAGGCTTTAAATCTGGTTAGTCAATTCTCATAATGAAAAGACAAGTGCATTGGTCATAGCGCCCTAAATAAAGAATCAGGAAATAAGGGATAGGTCTGTCATTTAACTTTAGGCTACTTCAGTTGAATACTTTGGAGTCCTGGCAGTTTACACCATCTCGGTTAAGAAACTGTCACATCAAGCTGAGCTGATCTTGTACTTATGATGGCATGTGTCATTAAAATGACTGTCAAACAACGCAAAAATCAAAATAACGAAACTACAGTTAGCTGCAGCAGCCCTAGGTGTTTATATGTGCAACAGCATCAAAATGTGGCATTCCAACAAGTCTATCAGCAGCAGCAGCGGCGGCGGTGTGGTCTAATCTCATTTATTCAGGACAGCTGCTTAAAGTGGCATCCTGCGGGCCTAGCTAATGTAGATGTGGCCTAAGAAATGGGTCTCCCACCAGCACTAAACAAGGATTACTAAACCGGGTCACACGGTCCGTGCCACGGCGGGCTGGCTGTCCTGACTCCTGCATATGGCTAAAGGCAGGTAACCAGTCAGATTGTCAGTCAGTCCTTCATCCTGCTGCTCACCTGTATTTTGACGATGCCTTGCCAAGACCCACTGCATCGGTTCCGCTCGCTCTCCCATATCCTTCCGACTGCCGAGCCGCGTCAGCCCCGCTCTCCCCGACACCGGCTCAGGTTTGGGGGGGATGAATTCACAAACGTCTCACCGATAGAATTATAATAACCGTATAAAACGTAATTACAACGGGAGGATAAATGGATCCAGAGAAATCAAAGAGCTGGAGCTTCCTCGGTTATGGCAAACCTGACACACATGCCACCAAAGTGCGTTATTAATTACACGATCCTTTTTCAAACCGCTGGACACTGACGGCTTCTTGGTTCTCCGCTTAATTGCAACACGTCGTCGGCTGTGGCAGTTCACGGAGTGTGGGTCGTTTTCACGTCCCTCCATTGGAGCTCGGCATGATGATTTCTATCTACAGAAGGGACGAGTGCCTCGGGATTGACAAACAAGATGAGCCCTTCGATTCTCCCGTTTTAGCCAGTAGCTTGTGTGTGCCATCAGCCGGACAACTCCCGAACCCCAGCACGGATAGCAGCTAAACGGAGGCAGCATTTCCACAGAATCTGGCCCATCCCCTCGGATATTTCTCCCAGTGAAAAAGTAGCTACGTAACGTTACGAATCCAGTACCCCCCTTCCGTGTTTGACTGCGCAAATCCCGTACAACGTTCTCTTTACGCACACCTGACTCGTTTTAGTAAATGGCAGACACTTTGGAGATTATGCCATGGGTGTATTGGATTATGCGGAGAAAGGGCGCCACCGGTGGTTTCTGAATATCAACGAAGCTGCAACTGAATCAAAGAGGGCAGTGTTTCCCGAGAGGATGCCGCTCCCCTTTGGGAAGCCACCCAGGGGATTTGACACGCTTTTGTTTGGTCAGTTAGTTGTTAGATTGTGGGAACAGTCTATTTATTTTAACGCTATTTGTTAAAAATATCATTAGGCTACCTTAAAGGCAAAAATATCAAAGTAATTGGATTGGGCCGGGTTTTCCACAGCGCATGCGCAGTTTAGAATTTACCCACATCACAGTTTCTATCTCTATGGTTACCACAGGGATGGAACAGCGGAAAAGAAAAGCTTGATTTGTGAGTTTTTTTTTTTTTTACAGTCTGCTTGTGAAGTAAATAATGCCTATTTTAGGCAAAACCTATACAAACTATTAATAAACTAAACTAGGCCCTACTAAACTATCAAAAACAGGATTTGATCTGGACCGTAAGCATATTGGGCCCTCCCACAATTTGACGTTTTCTTTCTAGTTCTCGCCTATTTTGCGACACATCACATCAAACATCATCGATGTTTCATATATCCTAGCCTATACATTTTCGGTGAGAAGATATTAATTGACACAAAAAGGGGAGAGGGACTTGTTTGATTTTCGAGTATGAATTGTTTTTGATAAGTTTGGATTTACTGACCATAGTGACCAATGAAGGTTCCTTGTATCTGTCTTACGCCAACCAGTAGGCTACGGATGTGACCGACAACTCCATATTTTGCCGATTACTATCTTGACATACGTAGCCTACAATCTTTTTTGATTTTGACGTGTACTGGGCGTGGATCAGCGTCACGTCATTCAATCTATAGCCTACATAAAAGTAGGTGTAGCCTATACTGTCATCTGTACAAAATGCAGGCGAACAAGCGAAAGCTATGTAAAAAATCTAAAAATAGATCAAATGAATGAGGGAAAACCTCATCAGAACACTCCCTCGTCCTGCCTATGTGTGTCAATTGCAACATTCACTCCGCATATTTGCAATGTAACATTACTCATATTATAAAGCACATTTGTGTAGGGGCAAATGTGATGCAGGATGATTTCCCTTCATAGAGAAGAAAGCAACATGACATAAGTGAGTGTTGACTTTCGGTCAAATTGACCCGTTTTCAATTTTTGTTTTAGATCAGAAATGATGGGACGTAGAAATAATAGCTGAAAATGTGTAGAAGAAAAATTTAAAACGTTGGAAAAAACAAACTGAAAAAAAGGCGTCAAAAACGTAAGAAAATGTAGGGACTATATGTAAAAAGAAGAATCAAAATCAGGTTTTTGACAGCCTTTCACATACAAGGAATTTGCCTCATTACAGTCACAATAAACATGAGAAAAGAATAGCCTACTGCAAGTCAAGTATTATAAATATAATTGAAATTTAAAAATAATAAATATATAAATGTCCGTTTTTAATAAATAAAAAAGCTGTACAGTGTTTAAAAGGCAGATGATGTAATGTGCAAAACACTGACTGTCAACAATGTAGACATAAACCACCTCAAACACACCCAAAGGTGAAAGTCAGCACTTTAACCTCAGTAATGTTTTAATCTGAAATCAAATGTGCTTGTATAGAGCCAAAACAATTAAAATGTAATTTTCCAAATACCTTCTACTACTGCATTGTCCCTCAAAAATTAACACACTTAATTTGACAAGGTAACGTGTTATATGTCATGATTGTAGAGATAATCAAACACTAAATTTGCCATAATGAAGAAAACCTTATTATACCCATACAAACTCACCGGGATTAAGAATATGCTTCATTAAAAAGGCTCTAAAACTCAGGATGTAATCAAAGAATAGACCTCCCCTATTTTTGAGGACTAGATGGTACATCCCAGTCTCTCCTCCTCTCCCTCTCTCATTCTCCTCCCTTTTGCTTTCAGTGTCCTCTATCTTTCTGCTTTCTCTCATTTTCCTATATTAAGGACATTCTCACTTCCAGAGACTGCTGCAGTTCCTCTTCCACCTGGTATTCTTGTAATCTCTACAGAGCTGTTGGAGAGGTAGGTAATGCCCATATTTCCTCTCATCACATCACTGCAGGATTAAATAAGAGCCATTTTTGTAAAAACGTGTCCAGCCTAAATTCTGTAAAGTGCGAGCTGCTATGATGCGTTCATTCAATTTCGGCAGTGTTTATTCCTCTTTTCCCCCTCATTTGCAATTTCACTGATTTCCTCGCAGTCATCATGGTCCTTATTTCTTTCTTCCATCTTGTATTATAGCACACATGACTCATGCAGAGAGAGAACAGAGAGCAAGACAGAGGAAGAGGTTAAATCTACACCTTACTGCATCTGGATTCGGCTTTTGTTGTGGTCAAAGAAATAGTTTCAGTCCTCTACTCTAAATAAGCTCTGCAGCTGCAGTTCCCTCTTCCTCCATTGGAAAAACGGCTAGATTTTCCCATGAAAAAGCTTTACACAGGAAGCTGCTGTAACATTGTATTTTCAGTGGAAGATTATGTCACAGCTGCCGAGACCAAAATAAACTATTCCCTGTCCTCTGAGCATCAGTGTGTTCCCAGCAATGTCATCTTTTTCCAAGGTCACTTTTAAGGCCCCACCACGACTGCTTCATCAGTGTACACACATTTTAAGGGCTCTTTCGTATGTCAGTGTCTCTACATTCAGCAGAGCAGATAACATGATGTCTGAGCCTAATTTAGAAGGATAATCTGGCTGTGTCTGTTTGCTGTGTTTCCTCTAGTGAAGCAGCACAGAGCTGACCATTTAAAGACTCCTCCTGACCAGACCACACCTCTGTCGCTGAGTCCATGGAAGCCAAGGCCAAGTCTGGGGCTCCAGCACCCAAGGCGGCATCTAAAGCAGAGAAGAAGGAGCCGGCCGCCCCACGCAAGGCTGAACCTGCCCCTGCAGCCCCTGCAGCCCCTGCAGCCCCTGCAGCCCCTGCAGCCCCTGAGCCCGAGCAACCTCCTCCCCAGGATGGGGCAGCAGAAGCTGAAGCAGCAGGTGAAGAGGCTGCGGCCTCCGGCACAGACTCTCTGGAACACCTGAAACCCTTTTTCATTGGTGGTGCTGTTATTGCTGTAGGAGCCATCTTTCTGGGAGTATTGCTACTGGCGAGGAGAAATTAAAACCAAATCATTATCTCATATTAAAGTATGTATTGGTGATGAGTTAGTTGTTACTGAGTGGTTCACAGACTATTATAGTAGTGATGGGGGATGGGGCCACTGTGCATCTTTTTTGTTGGCCTGCTTTCACTTGTAGTGAATCAACCCATTCACGTTTTGATAAAGGCTGTATATGGAGCGTAATTACACAATATATGCATGAAGTTGCTTCAATACTGCATCAGAACTGTAATAATCAATTTCTTTAAAAACAAAAACTCACACTGTAGTATTGAGCTAAAAAGGTTAAACTCTACTTAAGGTATCTTATTCAACTGCTTTATCCTGTTTAATCCACTTTGCACAAATATTGACATAAACTTGCAATACTTGTACATTCTTGCTCCAAAAATAAGCTTGGTTCACTTTGCTAAAAGATAATGTATTCATAATGTTGAAACTTACAGATAGCAATACATGGCTATCAGAATTGTTCAGGTTCTATTTTACATTTTAAATAATTAAATTGAAAGAGAAACAGATGGAAATATGCACTGTGATGTATTGCACATATGTTGACAAAATCAATGCCTAAATTAAGGGATTTGGTTTTGAGACACTGTATCCCTGCATATCCAAAAAATGTCAAATAGAGAATGGCAAAGTACAATTTTAATAAATCAACTTTTTCAGAGACAGGAAATATAAGCATGCAGTGGTTGTAGGGAATGGGATGTTGGGAATTGTAGGAGATAAAACATGTACAGTATAATAGTATAATAGTGAAGTTACCTCTTGCTGTAGAATAAGAACGTCTCATTTTACTGTCAACAAATCAATAACCTTTCATGTCTCACACAACATCCACAGTTGTGCTGGTTAAATCTTTTAACATCCTACAGTAGATACTTAGCTATAGCATGCTGAACAGCCATTAGTGTTACATTATCAGGTTGAAAGCCTGCTACCAAAACATGAGTTGTTTATGTCTTCATTGTGCTCCCCTTATGTGGCTTCAAGAAAAAATTTAAATCCTCATTCCTAACTACGTACAACTTAATTGTAATGACAGCAGCCAGTTGCTAATACAATGAAAGTTGGGCTGTAGATGAACTACTGTTACTACATACTACTACTACTACTACTACTACTACTGTATAGTTTACTCAAAGAAAAAGAAAAAAGTCAAGCATTCACAGCAGCAAACACTCACTGTACACAATTGTGTCCACTCGTATGTAAAGCTCATGGGGATGTCCCTGTTGTATAATTAGATTGCAGAAAGACAGTTCTGATACACACCATTATTTGATTTTAGTTGTAAGGGTAGGCTACCTATAAATTTTACAACACATTACTGGCCAAAAAAAATTGTATAGACATACCTCGTTCACCACAGTCAACACCCCCAAACGATGGTATGTCAACACCAAAACAAACTTCACCTTACATTGTACAAAACAGTGTACCAAAAAAAAGAAATCCTATTTTCATAATTTCAACAGCGTATAAATGCAATAATTCAGATAGGACTCTTCATTTAGCACATGTGCTGTAGCAAGTTAAATTACAATAATGATCATGTAATAATATTGTTGGTAATGATGTTGATGGCAATGAGGGTGATGTTACAGATGATAGCGATGAAGGCAATGATGATGTTTTTCATGGTGACTGTAATGATAACGATGATTAGGATATATTTTTTTATATATTTCTAATGTATTTTCCTTATGCACACTCCCTTCTGCCCCCAAACTCCTAAATGTAAAAAAGAAAGAGGTCGTCATCCAACCTTTATTAAAGACAGTGAACCAGCCCAAGTGAGTATTTATTTGCAAATATTCTGAATTAGGGATCATATATTTGCAGACAGAGCTTCAGTAATATGAATTCATTAAAGGTGAAATTGTCTTTCACTTAAACTGATCATTCAATTGAGTTTGTGGGATTTATTTTACTGTCACGACAATATAATTAGGATATACTTGCATGCTGGAGCCCCCTTTTTTAAGTCTTAACTTATAAATTCTGCCCTACTAAATCTCCATTTTATTTTTTGTGTTCTGTATATGTTAAATTAGTAAAATTATTAATCATACATTTTATTTGTATAAAGCTTTAAATATGTTAATTCTTTCAAACTCATGAACACTGAAACAACTTATTTGAGTACTTGTTCAGGGTGAACTACTGAATTAAGTTATCTTTGAAAACATGTATGGTTCAATTGTAAAATATTTTGCACCAGCAGTCAGTACATATTTAATCATTTTAATTTGAGGGATACTTGCTAAAATATTTATGTTTAGGGCAATTTTTTATTCTAAATTATCAATAGACTGGCTTAGAAAAGCCATTATCGGTCTGCTCTTCTGCACCCTTAAAGATGTTTCTTGGCTAATTAAACCTGTACTCACTAGAGATTTTGCTGGGGACACCAAAACAATGCAAAAAAAAAAAAAAAATCATAAAGATATAGGCTGTGACTTGCAGGTGCACAGGACTCACAAGATAGTCAGGGAGATGTCAATAAAGCATGAATAGTCTGTACAGTACACTCTTTCAGTCCTGAGGTCTACTCAGCCAAAATTAGTGAAAACAAAACAGAATGGTTTGTTTTGGGCCATTCTACACATTTACAGTGTGGCAGTTGTTGGCAAATAACTTGACACGCGTTTGTGCCGAATTTTAATATAATATGGTCCAAGTGTATTATCAGTCAGCCTTTGAGGAGGTTATGCTTTAATTTTGAAGGACCTGGGCCGGAAGTGTTACTGCGGCTGGACTGAGAGAACACGGGAAGCTAACGTTATCACTTTATCGCACCTAGTTTCTCTCAGATTAACATAACATTTCAGATTAAGGTGAACTACATTCGTGACGGTGAGTAAATAAAAATTGACATTTTTTAAGACATTGTTTTGACTGGTACATAATTGACATTACGTAAACTCATGGCAACTTGTTATTGGCGGCTAACGTCTGCTAACGTTAACAGTTTACTGTTGTGCTAATCGCGTGGCTGCAGTCTATAGTTTATGTTCGCTCACATGTAGTTAACAGTTACAGTAACTACTGAAGCTTAAGACTTATTTTTGCGTTAATCTTTTAAACGAAAATACGGCCATTAAAGCTAGCCACGTTTTGTAACGTTAGCGGGCATTTTAGCAAAACATTGAAGTTAGCTAGCTAACGTTATCCGGTACAAGTTAGTTAGCTACAGCTCAACTTCCCAGGAGGAGGAAACAATAATCTTACTAAACTTCACAGACAGTCTTAACAAATACTTGATGTTCACCACAATGGTACCGTTACCTGTATAAGAATAAATATTTTCATTACAGTTTTCATTCGGGTATGAATGTTAACAGAATGATGTGCCTTTGTCTCCAGGTGTCTTACAATGATCATCCCTGTCCGGTGCTTCACGTGTGGGAAGATCGTGGGTAACAAGTGGGAGGCATATCTCGGCCTACTTCAAGCAGAGTACACTGAGGGGTGAGATAAGTTACCTGCTGTCTTCGGTCATGCACTAGCTACGTCTCCACACAGATTTTGCAAGTAGTAACTTAAGTGGTTCGTGGCGTGAATACAGTTCAAGTCAAAACCCAAACAATTCACATGCAACTTGCATATGATCATGTTCGCCAAAATAATTTTCTAGAAGCTGTCAAGTAGAAGTGCAACACATCAAAAACCTTTTAGCCTATTCAGCTGTTACAGGGTTGTTTTCATTGTTTCAAGTTGTCTACATTCAGACGTATGATGCATTAAATAGCATTTGCCTTAGGGCATTTATGCTCATATCCTGACTACTGTCTGCAGTAATGTCCATGCATTTTACTTATTCATTCAGTGATCTGTATGCCATGCATTAGGACTAACATTACCTCCTCTCTCCCACTTAAGTGATGCCCTTGATGCCCTGGGCCTGAAGAGATACTGTTGTCGGAGGATGCTCCTTTCTCACGTGGATCTTATTGAGAAATTGTTGAATTATGCTCCACTGGAGAAGTGATTAGCCACCTTCAAGAACTGCACGGACCTCGTGGGGCTGTGGCATGGAACCATTCAATTTCCATGCCACAGCTCTGTTATTATACTGATGTGACAACAAATGCCGACTACAGTGAAGACATTTGGAACATTCATTTGTGATTCAATGTTTTTTTTTTTTTAAATAAAGCTGTTAAATGACATTGTTTCCGGTATTACTGGCTTATGTAGTTACTATAATCTTTCTAGTGGAAATATAAGGTTAAAGAGTTATCACGCTTGTGCTGTGCCAGTGTGCTGTGCATTAAAGCAAAGCAGCCTTAGAGAAGATTATTGCTAATAATTTTCCTTAATGAAATATAGGTAATTATTACAGCTTTGTGTTCCTCAGGGATCAAATGTGATAGAACCTACTACTTTTCCTATTGAGGAAATAAAAACACTGGAATTATATTTTCAGGGAATGTGTTTTTAATCTTTAGATTTAATACAAAAGAAAGTGATAAATGTTACACTGTTTTTTTTTTTTTATAAGTTATTAAGAGATGTTCCTGTGCATGCAAGCATTGGAATCTGATGTCCAAGCAACAAATCTACAACCACATTTTTTCAACAGGTAAAAGTCCCAGTATTTGCAGACAACTGGTGAAGAACAGAAAAGTACACTTTAGACTTTTGGAGATAAATCTTCAGTCTCACCTTAGATTCCACCAGATTTGTATACAACTTGGTGCAGAAACAAAGTCTGCCTGGCTTCATGCTTCAGCACGCCATCAGTCTGGGGGGGAGGAGCATACTTTTTAAAGCCACATTTACACAAATCAAATATGGACTGTTAAGTGCCAACAGCTTAATATACAAGAGCCGTTGAGAGGATGTGTTTTAATTGTCCTTACAACTACAGTACTAATTAGTGGCATTTTGTACTAGCATTTTATGCCAATTCCTGTGATTCATAAAATGCTATACACCTTTGTATTGGGTGAAACGCTTTCTTACATATATCACTCTTCAGATCAAGTTCTGCATATGCTCCTTATCACTGTACATTGCATACAGTATGTATGCAGTATAGACTGTAAAATTGTGATGGTGATGTATTAACAGTCTAGTGGTGACATAATGGGTTGCAGACTTTACAGTTCATTGCACAGTAAGAACTTTGTACCAAAACTAACTACTTCACTGACATCCACTTCATGAACTAATTTGTCAAAAAGGTTGAAAGGTGTTGAAATAGGACCCTAAACCAAAGGCTTGTAGTTCTTTTAACATAAACCTAGTAATCTGCACTCTTAAGCCATATAAATAAATATAGGGAGAAATACAGGGCATTTTATTGAAATGTATCATGTGCCCATGCCAAATAATGAAATGGTCTAATAGAAACATGAATTAATTAGCGGGAAGCTTACCAAGTTAGCGGTATCGGTCTCTATGATCTCTGTGATCTCTGTGCCTTTCCCGTTCCCGTGAGCGTTCTTTGTCCCTCTCACCACTCCGGGAATGTTCTCTTTGTCTTCGAGACATTCCCGCACCTTCCCAACCAAAAGGATCTTCTCTTTCACGTTCCCTGTCACGCTCTCGCTCTCTGTCACGACCCCTGTCCCGGCATCTTTCTTCGTCTCCAGAACGACTGCTACTCCTGCAGAGAAATGTGTATTTTTGTGACCGTAGTTCCATCCTCAGCTTTAGTTTCTGTATGGACAAAGAGATGCATCATTTCTGAGTGTCCTGAAGCATAATTACACAAACCTGTAGCCGTAGTTGCCCTGAATAGAGACTAGACAGTCTTTGAGTGAAGTAACCAGGGCTTGGCAGCGTTCATCTCCATACACTCTGGACTGCTTAATGATGGCAATGGCTGTTAACAGAGTCTCCATGGCCACCCGCAAGTCCCCTGCATTAGTAATTGGAGAAATGAAATATTAGACACAGTTGCTTCAAAGCTCTTAGGATAAGGGTTATTTAAACTTTATTTTTTTTTTTTTTTTTTTAAATGGATGACATTTACCCCCCCACATGCAGTAAAGTTAGGCAAAATGTTCAAGCACTCGCATCCATTTGGGCTTAAGCTATACAAAGACTGGGAATCGATATCAGCAAAGGTGAAAAATATTTCTAACATTTACAATGCCTGCAAAACAAACATCCAGGAAAGGTTAAAATGACTTCAGTCAGTATTTGGACTCCATCTTTGCCACATTTTGTTGTTATAGTTGTCTTGTGATTATTCTTGGCAATAATCTATCATTACACCTTATAAGAGGACACAAAAATTAAAATTTCTACATATAGAATCATTGCTAATTCCAACAGAAATTCTTAATTTACAAATGTTGCCAAACCTGTTCTAGTCACATTCAAAATGTTTTTAGGATTTAGAAAGCTACACATTATACTATATATTTATACAGATACCATTTTTAATTTTTTGTCAATTTTATATTATCACTAACTTAACAACATAACAAAAATTAGGGTGGCAATTGAAAATTCAATCGAAAAGGGCTGAGGAACAGCTTTTGATTTAGATTCTTTTCTCTACGTCTGTCAGTCATAGGGACTAGTCCTTCGTCCACATGGTTTATTAGGTTCTGTGTTCTTTCTTTTACTTCACTGAATCTGATCAGCTGTACTTACCAGCTGTTGCTCCAGACACAGCCTTGCTGATGGCACTGCTAGCAACAGCTTTATTTCTGTTCATTAGCTCCTCAAAGTCTCGATCTGTACTTTGAGGGGTGTGTCTGAAAAATACAGATTGTTGACATCATTTTTTTTTAACCATCACCACAAGTTACTACTAAAAACATAACTCTTGCCATAAAAGTTATTTTCTTAATTGCTATTACAAAGATGCTGAATCTCAATTTGTTGTATTATCCTTAACCCTTGTGTTGTCTTCCCGTCAACCTTTTCAGTTTGTTTTTGCTTTTTCCAACCTTTTAAATTGTTAAATTTTTCTTCTACACATTTTCAGCGCTTCTTTCTACGTCCCATATTATCTGATATAAAACAAAAATTGAAAACGGGTCAATGTGACCCAAAGTCAACACAGGGTTAATATGTTTTACATGGTTTATTATCTGCACCTTTTCTATTTTTTTTTTCATTCCCCTCTGTATCCTGGTCTTTTTGCTGCTTTGAAGATTCACTTTCTACAACAATGTTATCATCTTATCTTATTGTGAAACAAAACACATTACTGTTTATGGTTTGCAATAGTTATAAATATAAAACGGTGTGTGTTCTCACTTTTGTTGGCTGTAAGCTTTGCTGCTGTGCCCGTCTTGTGCAGGGGTGAAGAATGCTGGATTTACGTGCAGACTGGGAGGTGGTTGGATGGGAACATGTACTGGATGAGGAGGGAATAAATGGTGTGGCATGGGCGGGGGGATGTTTGGCGGCATATGTGGGAAGGGAGGAGGGGGATGATTAGGGTAAGGGGTGGGTAATGATGGAAACCTGTTTGCAAGTGGATGTGATGGGAAAAGTGGAGGTATAGGGGGAGGGCTGGGCTCCTGTGATAATAATGAGGGAATCTTATCCAAAGTATCTGAGTCCTTAGGATCTTTGGAATTCAGACGCAGGGGTATACCTACAGAGAACACATCGTTTTTGTGAAAGATGACAGTAATATTTGACATTTTGCAATGTAATGTAAATTCAATAGCATTATAAGATTGTGGTGCTCTTACGTTTATTTGCCAAGTCCTCAAACAAATTGAGATTCTGGCGAGTGGCAAAACGGCAGTCTATCCTTTCCCCATTGAGCTGACATTGAGGTATTTTCTCCAACATTACTTTTAATGATTCTTCTGAGGTTACCACCACTTCGGCAAAGCTGTGTTACACAGAAGAAACAACACATGTATGACTACCAGCACTAAGTAACAGATATCCAAATCTCTAATCCAAACACATGCTTTCTTTCTTATAATAAAAAAAAATCTATTTACATTAAATGCTTTTTTTTTTTTTAAATAAAGACTTGATCTGCAACCACTTACCCTCTTGACTGGCCATTAACTTTGTTCTCAGCAAATTTGATCTCTTTAATGTCCCTCACACCCAACGTTTGAGCCATGCATGTAATGTCCTTATCAGATGTCCACTGGAGGTAGAAGCAGGTTTGGGAAAAGAGAGTGAAAAATTATTGGAGGGTAGATTTAGAGTTAACTAGGATCTTGATTGTCATAGGGGAATATGTTTCTCTGTTCTGAAGGTGTTACTTACCCAGGGGAAATTTCCAATATATAAAGACAGTCTCCTCAGTGAGTTTCCTTCTTTTTGGCTTTTCACTGTTGATTTAGCTTCCTTGTTAGATGGTGGAACCACATGTGTCTTAACTTTATTGTCCTGATCAACTGAGCCAGTCAGAACAGCATCAAAAAGTTCATTTGCTTCAGCAATTCTGTCCAAATCCTGTGTGGAATAGAAGAAGAAAAAAACAAAGTCATCTTATATGCAATCATCCTGTGCATCTCAATGTACAGAGCATAAATTAACCATACACAGCCGGAGGAAAATACAAAGCCTAGGGCTTGTCAGCAGCTGCAGGAATATAGATATCCTACTTGATTGAGTGCATTTTCTACAGTAGGGAATACTACACACAATACAGAAGCACATCTTCAAATGAAGATGGCGACTTTTCTAAGAAAATTGTACCTGAGGCAATACATGCCCGAATAAGAAAACTCGGACTAGGTTTATTTTGAATCCAACTATAGGACCCCATACCAAAATAATGAATCTCGGACGGTAAACGTTTGAAATCGGTTAACGCAGGTAACGTTATCAAATGAAACTATGCATTTAAACTCCACCAAAGCAAGTGCCGACAGCCTTTCTTCAACACTCCTGTGCTGCTTTCAATGATACATGTGTTGGGAAACGTAAACATCAGACTCACGTCGTCGTTTTGATTCAGATCACCGTAAAGATCTACGAGGTCCTTCGAGGTACTGGGTCCAGCTGCAGGTCCTGCAGCAGCCATCCCGTGGGCCTACGGTGATTCAGTTGGATGGCACTGCAGCCAGTTGGGTTGTTTGTTTTGTTTTCAGTGTAGTTCGCACACTTGATCAGTGCATACCGACGACAGGTGCACTATCAATATTCAGGCGTTTTTGTTGACGTTACGCCTTGCATTTAACGCTAGCTAACGAGTCCGCACAATATGATACTCTACCGTTAGCTAAATCAAAATATGACGATAAACCGAGAATACGAGAAGCGGACATAAGTCAAGAAATTATATTTAAATGAACACTTTCAAAATACATGCACGGTCTTGTATGAGTTAACATACAAATATTTATATATAGTAACGTTACTATGAGCTCGCTCTCTGATCAGCTAACGTAATGCTAATGATGCTAACGTTAGTACTTTAGTACGTGAACATTTCAGTGCGTCAGGAATATTCTACCGGTTAACAACAACAAACAACATTTGGTTCCTAGAGTCAAGGCTCTTTAAATTCTGATTATATTAATTATACAAGAACTAAATTACTGAAAATACACACAATAAGTGACAACTATTACATATACCATGTTGGGGCCAATTGTGTTTTCCTGTGACGGTACATTACTGTTACCTTAGCAATATGGCGTCATGTGTGAGCTGTGTCCGGTCCCTCCTCGTTAGTTCCCCGTGTGCTGCTGTGACGTTACCTTGCTTGTGTAATTCTTCTTCACGGCGGAGAAGCAGTTCACCAAGAAGTCTCTCAACGTTACGAGAAAGAGGGTGAAAATGCTCTCTTCTGTTGTTGCGAAAAGAGTGAGTTATCTTGTATATGTTAATACATTTATTTGTACATTTATTGGAGTTTCAATGCTAACGTTGTTGAGTCCAGTCTTTTGGTGTTGTGACGTTAGTTAAAGCGTGTCCTGCTGGGGGACAGTTGTACAACCTAGCTAGCTAGTAGTATAACCATAACAGCTGTACAATACAACAGGGCAGCTTTGGATATTATGTCATTCCCCTCTACTTCGCTCTCTCAAGTGTGTTGATTTTAAACTTCAGATTGTTATTTGAATATATGAATCACATTGATTAAGCATTAACAGAAAAAATAAGTAAAAAGTCATAGTTTGATTTGATACTTGTGAATCATTGCATGGTGTTACATTGATACATTGTAAATGCATGCTTCATTTCTCAATACTTCTTTATTCCACTGTGTTTTGCACAGTCAGCCAATACATCCAAGCCACAAACAATTTCTTAGTGTTAAAAGGAAAACACTCTTCAACGCAGCGAAAAACAGTGCAAAGTTGTAAAAGTCTGATGGCAGAGAGGACTGAAAAACACCACAGAGACACACACCGATGCATATCCATACACTTATGAAAGGATATATGAGTTGTATTTCCTTGGAAAGAGAAGGAGTGGGAAATTATACCAACATATATTGAGTGGATTGCTGGATAAATAAACGTATAGATACATATTGGTATACGTGCAGTTTAGTGTCCCAAATTCCCCATACAATGTCCTTAATTAATTATGAACCTGCTAAACCACCTGTGCTACCCTAACTCTAACCTTAACATGTCTCAAATAAGACCCTCATCATTTGGGACACTCAGTTTTTGGAAAATAATTTGTAACACTAAACTGCATGTAAGCCTACATATAAATAAATAAATAAATAAATAAATAAATAAAAGAATAAACCTAAATTGATACATAGGCTACGAAGTGTTTGGTCTCAGTGTGACTCACATTTTGCATTCTCAGACAGTATAATGACCATCATGTCACAATAAACATAAAAGACAAGTAAATATGTTAATAACAGAAGATAACAAAAACAAAACACAGTCTCTCAAATCTTTAATTAATTATAAGCCTCCAGTTTATAGATTATTTGCATTGATATGTCAGCTCAACAACAGTACTGCATTTTCAGAAGATTTTGAACAGATTACACAGTGAATATTTGACCCATTACATGTATTTGATGATGTACTAATATTTGTTCAAACGTGTGTGTTTGATGCCTGTCAGCTGGTGGCAGGTATGTGCCAGGCAGCATGGAGACCAGCAGTCACGGGGCTGGTACCATGTCGTGGTTACCGTGGAGATTCGCCAGATGACACCAGGGGAGACCTGATCGAGATGCCTCTGCCCCCTTGGGAGGAAAGGCCCGGTGAGCCCGCTGACATCAAGAAGAAACGCCTGCTGTATGAGAGTCGCAAGAGGGGAATGTTGGAGAACTGCATTTTGCTCAGGTTCTCAAACTGTACTGTCTTCATCTAACCATCTTTTTTTGGGGTCTTTTCCCTTTATTTCAAAGTGGATATATATGAAAGGGGGAGAGAGATGGGGGATGACACGCAGCAAAGGGCAGCAGGTCGGATTCGAACCCTGCTCCGCTGCAGGACTCAGCCAATATTGGGCGAAGGCTCTTCTTTTACCTCACACACACTTTAGAGCAGTGGTACAGTACAGGTGTTTTAAGTTTCTTTTCATAGTTTACATTTTGCCTGCTTTCTAATTAAGGTTCACAATGATCACAATGATAAAACATCCTACAGGTCAGTGTGAGCAGTGTCAGGAGGCAGGGACGGTAAAAGCTATACTTATACCATGAAGGAAGTATGCAGTACAAAGACGAAATTAGGGTTAGAGATCAGTGTAAAAAGTATTTAAGAGTATAGAGGTATTAGGGATGGAAGGAGATGGCTGTTAAGGTTTTTGGGAGCCACCGGACTAATTAAACAAATCTAGAACAATGAGACATTGACAAGGACTAAAACCAGAAGGAGGCAGTAATGCAACGTGAAGGAACCCAAAGAAGTTCCCCGTGTGCAGTCCATTCACCAGCCGCTTAGGTAATTACTGGTAACTATGACTTTCCATTTACAGAAAAGACTCAAATGAATTCTCCATTTCTCTTGCAGCCTTTTTGCAAAGCGATACCTGAACACAATGAGTGAGAAGCAGCTGCTGCAGTACGACAGACTGATTAATGAACCAAGCAATGACTGGGACATCTACTACTGGGCAACAGGTGAGAGAATAGCTTGTCGCTTCTCCTCACACATTACATTAGACATAATACATTCAGATCATTAGTTAGAGAGCTAGCAACAGATAGAAAGAAAGAAATTTGGTTGAAAAATAAAGATTTTCAGTGCAAAACACTTTAATATTTAATGACAATAAAACATTTCAGATTTGCAATATTAATATTCCAACAAATATTTGCTTTCAATTGGTGTTTTGTTTTGTGTCAACAGCGACAAAGAAATCCAACTTTCCTCTTTTAAATTCAGTCTGCAACACAACAAAATGTGGCAGACTCCAGTGGGTATAATAATTACAAGAAGCTTTGCTTTTTTTAACTTGCAGTCATCTATGGCTGGTGATGCTGAAATAATTAAATCACTGCTCTGCCTACAAATTAACTTCAATTCTGTTCCTTTTGGCTCGGACTTCATCCTGGGAGCTCATTTACTGTCCCAGTTTAACTTGCCACTCTCTTCATCTAATTTTCTCTAATTTGATTCAATTATGTGTCTGTTTTGTTGTGCAGAACAGCTGAAAAAACAGATCAGTGTGAGAAAAGCATCAACATGTCCAATTGGCAGCAGCCCTCTGGAAAACCAAACACAAACTGTTGCAGGCAGGCTGACTTTACTGAAACAACATCTGCATGAATAGCTACAGTATATACTGTATATACTGCTCAAATTATTAACCTATCATCTGTAAATCAATAAACAAAGAATTTCTGACACGACCAATGAGAAGCTTTGAATGAGCCCTCTACGAGGCATGACATTTACCAGGTGAGATCTAAACCCAGGAATCTAATGGCTCCTGCAGCGACGCTGTTGTTGGCTGTGGGAAGGATCACAATTGCATTTTCTCATTACTACAATATGCAAGAAAAACAAACATCCAGGTGCATTTTCTTCCACACCCTTTTATCATTTCTTCAAGATCATGTTGAATCCGCCGACGTCAGCCTTTCAGTTTTATGTTCTCAGCTTGGCCTAAAATAGACCATGGTGATGTCAGAAGGGCTCCCCCTCTGTGTGCTCATTGTTCTTCAGCCATCTGTTTCATCGTTAATCTTCTTGCATAAAATAAAGAATCTGAAATCTCACTTTGCCTTTCCCTTATAATTAATAATAATTGAACCTATTCTCTTTTTGCTCACAGAAGCTCAGCCCACCCCTGACGTTTATCAAGGAGAGGTCATGGATATGCTGAAGGAGTTCACAAAGAACCGCAACCATGAACAGAGGTTAGATGCGCCCAGCTTGGAGTACCTGGAAAAGGAAAGCCAATGAGGTCCTCTTATTTCACTTGGTGAAATATCATAACCCACCAGAAAAACCCTTCAGAGGTCAGCTTGGTTTCTCCAGTTATACACTGTACATAGAATGAACAAAATATTGTGCAGTGGAAAATATTTTGAACACTATCTAGTACTACACACCTCTTAATAAATACTCTTGTCTATTTCCTCTGCTGACTCCAGTCATTATAGGGAGAAGGTAATTCGTGGAAGCTGAGGGAAGTTTGTGGATTGAGCAAACATTGATGCAACGCAATATTAGGAAGGTGTTCTGAATATTCTACATTCACTGTATTGTAAATCTCTGATTCAAGACTGTAAATTAAAAGTGCTGAATGTGTGAGATGCATACTGAATAAACCAGCATGGATAAATGTATACAAGTTGATCATCAATATCTATACTAGACAGTTAAACAGACTCACTAATTAGCATAGCTTGTTGGATTGTCATGGTTTGGTTCCGGTTCTTTTTCATTCGCATGCACCAGCGTAGCAGTGCTCTTGAGTGAAAGTACAGGACGCAAACTATTTATATTGCGAATGTGAAAGAATGCACAACGGGTAATTCTATTAATGTGAGCTTCATGGGTTATGTAATAAATGTTGATGCTGTACAGTCTACTTCCTTTCTTCCATTACTATTTTAACATACCAGACGGTTAAATAAAACACTGGAGGTGACAATGAATGGCAGTATTTGTTGCATAGTGAAGGTTGTGCTGCCTGCAGTATCAGTACATGGACACCAGATGGAGGCAGATCAGCTTATTTTACAATGACGGTCAAACTGAAGCACCTGCTGAATTTGGTATCTCTGTGGCAAATAGGTCACCTGTAAAGCACATTATGTCTCACACACCTTATCTGTCATGCCGTATGCAATATGAAAATGTCAGCCCACAACATTTGAATGCTGAGAATCTTTATGCAGAGGCTTGTAGATAATGAAAACTGAGGCGCAAGCTGCCTGAAAACCCACAAAAACAACCCTACTCCCTACTGTTACAACATCCCAACATTTAAGGATGAAGCAGACGTTAGCCTGGCAGTGTTTTTATTACAGCTTTTATGAGGCAAAGCATCAATGAAATTTTCTGTCAAGCTGTGTTTCAAATTAAAGCACATATATAGCACATATAATTTTGCTTAAAGCCATGTTAACAAGGTTATAATTCTCTCACTGGATCCGTATGTGTTCGCTGTGGGGAAAATTTCATTTCTTGCCTGGCTGTGTCATGTTGGTTCAGTGGAACATGGTACTGAGAGCAGGAGGGAAATGCCCTCTGGCCAGGAGATGTGCACAGAATTTGAAAACAGATGACAAGTCTGCTTGTGTACGCCCATAGAATCATAATGTGTGTGATCCACTGCCAAGGTGTTACACAAACAAGGAAAACGTACAGATATGAGACAAATGTATTTTTTTTTCTCATTACTTTAAAGGTAAATTATGCTGAGTCCCAGCCTTCAATTTTTATGTTCTCAGCTTGTCCTGAAATAGACCAAGGTGATGTCAGATGGGTTCCCCTCTGTGTTCTCTTTGCTCCTCCGCCATCTGTCTCACCATATACCTTAATCAGTGGTGGAAAGTACATTTACTCAGGTACTGTACTTGAGTACAATTTTCAGGTATTTCAATTTTCTGCCACTTTCTGTTTGTACTCAGAGAGAAATATTGTACTTTTTACTCTTCATGCATTTTCACTACATTTTTTTGACAGCTATAATTACTTACTTTTAAGATTAAGATTTTTCATTAAAAAAAAACACAAGATACATATAGTATAGAATACAAAGCATTGATCAAGATTAAACCACTTCTTTCCCGAAAAGGTAATATTAGCCAATATTTCACAAGAAAAGAGCAAAGATTAGGGAGAAGTCCAAAAGATATATATAAATGCAAACGTGTAACATAACATTGTTTGTTTCTTCTTTCCTCTCCCCTTAATCATCTCCCGACCCCTCAGATTTATCTTTCCTTTGAAAGATGCCTGACCCATAGGTTGGGAACCAGTGGACTAAAATACCTAATTGCATATAAAGTAGTTAAAACAAGCTCCACCTCAACCACATTGATGCATCCATTTTAACGAGCTATTTAATAATAATATCTACAATAATGTAATGTAATCTATAAGATCCATTTAGCAGAACAAGTTATTTAAAGTACACTTTGCAGCTAATGCTTCTGTACTTTCATTTAAGAAGGAATTTGAATGCAGGGCTTTTTAATGGAGTCATTTTAAATTGTTGTATTGGTACTTTTAAGAAAAAGGACTTCTTCCACCACTGTTCTTAATGCATAAAATAAACCAGGAATTTTAAAAGTCTGAATCAAATTCTGTCACCTAATTGCTTGTGTAAATGTCCTGTGCTATGACGGGTAAATCTATCTGAAGCTTACTAGGTGTCACAATTCCCTGCTTTTGAGTAAAAAAGATGCCACCTGTGGATCCCACATGCAGGGGGAGCACAAATCACGTCTTTATTGCTCTGGCGCTTGTTTAGAGTGTATATTCATTTGTTGCCCACGCACACCCACTGTGTCTATCTGTAGCCCTGTGCTCCTGTCATCCTCCATTGCTGCTTCCTGTGTCGTGACAGCTCTCTGTTTTATCCTCAGCCCCGCCGTCACCCTTCTTCTCCCCTGGAATTTCATTCCATCTCAAGTTCCTCTTTCCACCAGCTCCTCCACCTCCAGCATCCCCTGCCTTCATCTTGTTTTCCCATGTCTGCTGGAGAGTCGTGAGCAGAGGAGCGCAAAGGGAAACTGCTCCCACTGATAAGAGTTGCTACTACTGCCAGGTTTAACTTTGAGGATGGAGGTATTGGATAAGCTGGTAAATTAAACATACACCATTTCTCAACATTACACACACACGCGCACTCATAGTTTTTCTTGGATGTTATCTTGTGTTAAAGATGCAGTGAAAATGGACGTGTAGGAGGTAGAGCAGGCAATTTGCTTAATTCTAGATATCAGCACCCATTCCAAAGATCCATGTGAATTACCCTAAAAATATTAGGCCCAAGCTTTAAGAGAGGGGAAAATAGAGACCACATGTGGTTGTGTACTTCCAGTAGTGTATGTAAAACCTGTAACTTTATCAGTTGATCCATGTATTTGCAATTAAACTTCTACAAAAGAAGTTGATGATATCAACATCCCAAATTGGACTGAACTGGGATTGACAGTGAGTGAGTTAGCAGCACGTGTCTGTGTGAAATTTGTTACTTAGATGTTTACACTCAGAGATAGATTTAGCATTTGTTGGCTCTAAGTTACATTACATTACAATACATGTCATTTAGTTGACTTCCAATTAAGTGCTTTCAACCTTGAATGTGCAAACTCCAGACAACAAGTAGTAAGTGCAAGTACATTAGCTTTAAATAAGCTAAAACTACAAAGAGCCATATGAAAGTGCAGCTATAAGAATATATATATATATATAAATGTTTTTTTTATCCGAGATGCAGTCAGAAGAGAAGTGTTTTTAGCCTTCATCGGAAGATGCGTAGGCTTTCGGCCATCCAGATGTCAATAGGGAGCTCATTCCACCATTTAGGAGCCAGGACAGCAAACAGTCCAGATTTTGTTGAGTGATTAGTTGTCCCTCGCTGTGAGGGGGCAGCAAGCAGGTAGACTGATGCAGAGCAGAGTGGGTCGGTTGGTGTATAGGGTTTGACCATGTCCTAGATGTAAGCTGGGGTTGATCTGTTCATGGCACTGTTTGCAATTACTAGTATCTTAAAGCAGATGCGGGCAGCAATTGGAACCAGTGAAGAGAGCGGCGGAGCGTTGTAGAGTGAGAGAACTTGGGGAGGTTGAAGTCGAGCTGCTGCGTTCTGAATGAGCTGCAGGGGCCGGATGGCACATGCAGGCAGGCCAGCCAGGAGGGAGTTGCAGTAGTCTCGACGTGAGATGACCGAGCCAGAACCAGAACCTGAGCGCCTTCTGTGTTAGAAGGGGACGTATCTTTCTGATGTTATGCAACTATCTACACGATCGGGTAGTTGCAGCAATGTTGGCAGTGAAGGAGAGTTAGTCGTCAAGTGTCACACCCAGGTTTCTAGCAGTCTAGGTGGGGATTACCACAGAGTTGTCAATTGTTATAGTCAGGTCCTGGGTAGGAAAGCCCTTACCCAGAAGGAAAAGTACCTCAGTCTTGTCAAGGTTGAGTTTCAGATGGTGTGTGGACATCCACAGTCAGTCATGTCAGTCAGACAGGCCGAGATACGTGCTGGTACTTGCGTTTCAGACCCCGGAAAGGAGAGAATTAGTTGGGTGTCATCTGCGTAGCTGTGATAAGAAAAGCCGTGCAAGTGAATGAGAGATCCGAGAGAGTTGATGTAGAGAGAAAAGAGGAGGGGACCCAAGTTGAGTTTCATCAATCTGTGGAAAGTAAATAAGTACTTAATTCTTTACTCAATCACCGTTTTACTTTACTTGAGTATGTCTATTTTATAGTTCTACTCTACATTTCATAGGTAACACTCGGCTTTTAACTCTAGATTTACTTGACGTGTGGTTACTTTTCAGGTTAGGATTTCAAATAAAAAAAAACATTTCATAAGCTTATAAAATATCATGTATTGTTTGAAATTAAACACTGTGACATTAACAAAAAAGAAAATAGTGTATTGTTAAGACCCCATTGTTTTAGTTGCATGGTTATTAAGGAGTTACAGCTTGACCTCTTAAATTCTGTTTAGTTCTGTTTAATCTGTTTATAATGTTTAATTTATATAATTGTTTGAGGTTTCAACACAAAAAGCTTAGGGTAAAAGTCCCAAAAAATTAATAAGGATTTGTGTAGCAGAAATGTTAAATTCTTCCTTCCTATCTGAATAATCATTTCACAACCCTGCAGATTTTCTTCGTGAATTTCAGGAGGGGGCCTGACTCCTAGGTTGGGAACCACTGGACTAAAACTAAACATTTTTTAAAGTAGTTCAAACTAGCTCCTCCTCAAGCTACAACAATAAATAAATAATGCTGCTTACACATTGGCGCATCAGTATTAAGAATCTAATAATGCCATATATAAAATTATAAAATATATTTCCTCGGCCAAATATCTACAGAACAACTACTTTCTTCTTTTGATACTTGAAGTATATTTTGGCAATAATACTTGAGTATTTTAAATACTTTTAAAGTAGGATTTTGACTGCAGGACTTTTACCTGTAATGAAATAATGAATATAATGTATGGTACTTTAAGTTAAGTCAATGATCTGTGTACTTATTCCACCTTTGCCTTTGTGTAGAACAAACCACGCGGTATTAAAGGTCCTATGACATGGTGCTCTTTGGATGCTTTTATATAGGCTTTAGTGGTCCCCTAATACTGTATCTGAAGTCTCTTTCCCGAAATTCAGCTTTGGTGCAGAATTACAGCCACTAGAGCCAGTCCCACAATGAGTTTTCCTTAGTATGTGCCATTTCTGTGTCTGTAGCTATTGAGGAGGAGAGAGGGGGGGCAAGGTGGAGGGTGGGGTGTGGCCTTAACCAACTGCCACTTTACTCGTTTGAAAGCCATGATGTCTCTCTCTCATGGGTGGGCTAAATTCTCTGGGCGGCAAAGCAGAGAAAGGGGAGGTAACCTTGCTCCTTATGACCTCATAAGGAGCAAGATTCCAGATCGGCCCATCTTAGCTTTCATTTTCTCAAAGGCAGAGCAGGATACCCAGGGCTCGGTTTACACCTATCACCATTTCTAGCCACTGGGGGACCATAGGCAGGCTGGGGGAACGCATATTAATACAAAAACTCATAAAGTGAAATTTTCATGCCATGGGACCTTTAACCTTTTTGTTGTAATACCAAATATGACTAGGAGAAATAATATAAACAAGCTTCTGAATAATTCACAACCATACCAGAAGTATCTTTGTTTTATATACACATTTATATTTTTATATACACTGTACAAATTTCAAAAAAAATAAATGGTTGATATTTAACATTGTGCACCCCACAGATGTGTAACTACAAAGAGAAAAGGGACTGAAAGATGGGGCTGAGTGATACCAAGGACAGACAGATATCAACAACCCCAGTAAATACTGATGATTTTCTTTTTTCTTTTTTTCATACAGGACACTTCACAATCATTTGTACAGTATATAAATTAAAATGTTGCTGGTTAACCTCTCTTTGTATCAAGCAGTCCCCCAAGAGAATGCCCTAAATCAGAAATGTGAGCTTCTCCAGTAAAATCTATATACGTTTATGGTATTTGGCCAGTGTAGAGTGTAGACTGACAAAATCTAGCTTGATTTCTTAAAACTAAAATACATCAAACCCTGACTGTTATTCAACCAATATTCAAGTTGCATTGATAAAGTGACTTTCACTAAGCTTTTGGAATGTAAATACTGTAAATAATGCCTTGTTTCACACACAGGGCCATCAGGACAGACAGCTGACTGTGTTCCTGGTTATTTTGGGATCTTCCGATGCTCTGACCTGAGATGTAGCTAACAGTGATGCAAAGAGGTGATGATTATCTCCTGTCTCACCTTTTTTTTCCTCCCCCCCTCCCTGACACTTGGAGAGGGAGCACATATGGTGAAGAGCAAAGGCGTGGCAGGGTTTATAAGGCACACAGAACACTTTGTGCCAGAAAGCATGTGTGCACGACAGGGGTGTTTTGGGGCACGTCAGCTGTGGTGTTAAGGTGCCACCCTTCATTTTTTGGTCATGGTGAATCAGATCGGAAGGACAGATAGGACAAAATGTTGGAAGCTGCTTCCGTCTGAAATAAAAAACAATGTACGATGGTCAAAGAAAACAGGTTTTTATCCATCTGTTGTAAAGCTTGTTTGTGACATTTCCCCTTTGACCTTCACTCTCAGCTCATGTATAACAGATTTATGTAATTTAGAACCACACCCGAAGAAAATAACCCCGCTATGAAGAGAGGTTTGTTCCAGCATCATCATCAACAAGTGCAGTGATTCTTAAAGAAGTGACAACTTTTAAAAAAACATATTTTTTTTTTTTGTACATCTGGATTGTTTCATACAGAATAAAAACGGTAAACAATGTTGTTCTGTATTAAACTGGCAAAATAGAACTCAGTGCAGATATATATATACACACACAGAGGGACTCACAGGAAATACAATCACACAAACTAAAGTTCAAATATTGACACACACACACACACACACACACACACACACACACACAAAGACAAAAACGAACAATGGAATGTAAAAAGACTTTATCCCCAGATATTATTACTCTCATTTGTTTCATAAATGTCTATATGGGACATGGAGGAGGTCAGATTCAAGCGAACAACTGTAAGACTGACTTGTACTTAGTTCAACCCCCCAAAAAACAAACTAAATATCATGTCTAATATTATCCTTGGACTCATAGTGCTCTGTAAAAATGAAAAACAAAAAAGGCTTATAGTGTTCTGTAATGCCTATTCCCGGTTTAATGCACACATTTATGCAGCGGATAAACACATGTGGGTGACAGGCATAGTGCGTTTTTATTTTATTATTTATTTCACCTACCTCTGATTTCTTAACATATTACCATCTGTAATCATAACAAAGTCATTTAATACCCACGTTCATAAATTGTCAGTTTACCCAAATCACAAATTATTGCGTGTAGTTTGGCAAAAGAAATCTAAACTAAAGGTCCACTTTCTAGCTTTTCCATTTTGACTGCATCTCAGGGTCCTCCTCCTGGCTTACACAAAGTGGCGCCGCATCAAAACTAACCAGTTGTGGGGCGGTGCAGTGCGGTCCCTGCTTTCAATGATTTAATTTTTATTCAGGGTGTTTTGGCGGCATCACAGATGTCTTGGCCTTGGTGCGTATTGGTGCAAGGCCACTGTGTGCAAGTGTGTGTGGGGGGGGGGGGGTGAGCAGTCTGTTTACCACCAGGTCATCTTGGACTCAACTGCAAACTCCATCTGCTGAGGAAAACTGTGAGATGTGGTTGAAAAAGAAACATAACATGAGAGTTAGGTTTTTATGTCATGAGAACAAGAACAATTAGCCCAAGTGGTATCAAGCTACGTAGGAAGTTTCATAATCAATGTTTTTGAGGATAGATGTTGTTGTAGCAACTTTCACCGATTTCTCCCAGTCCCAATGTAAAACCATTCACTTTGTGGATTATTAGATTAACCAGAACATTGTTTCTGGAGAGACAAGCTGCTGTGGAATTTTTGAATGTAGTGAGCCCCACAATAAAAATCCTATTTATCTCCTTTGTATTTGGGGTGGCAGCAGTGATTTTAGCAGATCAAACCCACCACAAATACATCTGAAACTATCTGCCTGGCTTAATACCACTAGGAGTATGTTAGAAAATACTGTATATGTGTCTGTGATTTGGGTGGACTGATCATTTAACATCAGTGACCTCCCCACGTCTTCAGCCAACTTCAACACCACAAATTCTAACAATACCTTATTTTCATTATCGTTATCAAGAGCTGTTTTCAACAATTTCTTAGTCTTATAGTCTACAGTCTTATTTAGCTGTGCAAAATACTTCCTTATTTACAGACAGACAGACAGACACACACACACACACACACACACACACACACACACACACACACACACACACACACACACACACACACACACACACACACACACACACACACACACACACACACACACACACACACACACACACACACACACACACACACACACACACACACACACACACACACACACACACACACACACACACACACGGAAGCTGGCTTTTTGCTTATTTTCTGTGTCTGGAAGAACAGGTTGATTCTGTAAGTTCTTTTGAAAATCCAAAAAGAAAACAACATTAATCACGTTACTCATTTTTTTCCGTCCATTGGGATTTTTAAAAAAAAAAAAAAAAAAAATTGGAACATATTTCTTTTTTTTACACTTGCCCTATTGGACCATCGTTAAACGTTCATGTTCATATTTTTTTTTTTTTTTTTTTTTCGAAGAACTTCATTTGGGGTTACAGCACATCACCCACAGCACGCACAGACGACAAAGGGTTCCAGCCAAGGAAGAATTATTACAGTGGTGCCAGAGAAAGAGTGAAAAGTGAAAAAGATCAAACATGAGTTGAGTGACAGAGTCTAATTCCATTTAAAAATTAATTTAAAATACAGCCCATCACTCTTCCATTGCCTGTGTCGGTTTTCCTGATTTTTCAGGCATTTTAAAAAGGTATGCAGGAATAGTGACGTAACGGAAGAGGACTTGAACGAAGAGGCGAGGAGCAGAGTGGAAGATTCCTCACTGCAACACCAGATGTAGGTGAATAAATGGGTTGCACAGGTCAGTGCCATTCACACACACACGTCTTGCCGCCACAGAGAATTGTTGGAATATTAGTTTGATACGTTTTTGGTTGGTAGTTTGTAGTCAGGGGTGGCAAGAGGTCCTGCTCTAATGTTGAACACTGGGAATGGTTGACAAGGTGAAGGAAAGACTGAGAATGATCTTGAAGAAAAATCTCATTGAAAAAGGTCACAAGGAGGAAGTGAGGAAAGACATCAAAGACATTTTTAAGTTCTGACAAAAGAGATGAGACAAGGGTCAGGTGGGAATCGGAACTTGACGAGGGTGAAATTTTAAGGATGACTGAGGGCGGAGGATATCAAAGAGGCCTGAGAACAAAGAGATGACACACATTGTCTGCAGCCCAACACTGCAGTCAGGAAATATGGGGGATATGTGCTAAGGGAAGGGGCTAATGCTGAATTCTGAGGGGAAAACACTGTAGGCAGGTTGGTCCTTGGGTCCCTCAGGCCTTGAGAGCATGCCACTGGGACACAGGATTACGAGGACGACCCATCATGTCTTTCCAGTGTTTTACCTCTGCTGGGCCGCTCTTCCATGAAAGATAAATCTGTGAGAAAGAGAGAGTTAATGTAACCTAAATGTCACACAGAGATTGATGTTATTTGTAAAGAGGAAAAAAAAATATGGGGGTATTAAGTAAAAAAAAAACTCACTGTGAGTGTTAAGTCTAGCCCTGTTTTCACCACTAAGCCTGCCACTCCAATCAGAATTTAACTCAAATCCAGGGCAGAAAAAGAGCCATTAGAGGAAGAGATTTCACTTGCTGAAATACTCTGAGAAAGGCTAATGCTGACACTAATGAAGATCAAACGCTAAGTCTTTAAGTCATTTGAGTTGAGCTTTGGGGTCTTTCCAGTATTTTAGACAGACATGATACATTGAATTGTGTTAGAGCTCGTATCTCCAGTGTACATCTATACATTAAGAGACGTGGGTATTTGATTTGAAATAAACAAATCTGTCAGTATGCACAAGGACTGATGTGGTTAGAGTCAAGTTGAATAATGATCTATGAATCAGTAACAAAAATAGCAGAAACTAAGGCAATGCTTTATTTGACGGGTCAGTAAATTCCTTAGAATTGTCCTGAAAAGAACAATGTCAGAGAGTGTTAAATTGGTACACTTCCAGTGTATTAATTCCAATTAATTGTTGAGCTAACTTAGCCTAAACTCTTTCAGTAAGTACACAGAAAGGTCAGCTGAAAATGGGAAAATGTGACTTTGTTGAATATATATGATGGATAAAGTTTCCAATGATAAATGAGTTTAAAACGCAGCAGTACGTTCAAAGACATTCTTTTGGAAAGCAAGTAACTAACTGACCACAGCTATCTAAACGTAATGTTTTCCATAATTAGCATCAAATTACAGTTTTTCCTAGGGAATATTGAGAAATGATGAGGAAATAACAGACCCTAACTAACCAATAGAAGAAATACAACAACACACATATATTGGTAACACTGAAACCTCAACATTCAAGGTTTCATTTGCCTCTCTTAGTCTTGGTGTGTGCAACAGATCCTTTGTACTAGCCAATTTTGATGGTTCAACAAATAGCCAATAATGCAATGTGCCATATATTAAAGTCAGTTATAGTTGGGGGAATTTGGACACATCACAGAGTGACTATATTTACATAAAAGATTTGCCTGCATGTCATGCTTATTTGTTTTTGGTGTAAGTCCAAATAAAAACTGGTTCACCCTTAAAATTAAGCGTTTTTCTTCTCATTTATTAATTTTCAATGCAGAAGACGGGTCTGCGTGTTCCAGCAGGGGTCAGTAGAGACTGGCTCAGTGATCAGCTGCTGATGCTCTGTCACATACTCAGGAAAACAGAGAAAGAGAAGAAGAGAAGAAGAAGAAGTGAAGAAGAGGGAAGGAGATACCTTTCCAATGACATCATTGCGACTGAGCCTGTCCTTGTCCATGACGGTGATAATTATGGTGGTCTCTCTCAGCACGTGAGCAGGCACGTCAAAGGGGAAGGACTCGTTGAAAACGGGGTTTAGACAGCGCTTCATTACCACCGTCTTCTTCTTCTCCACACGCTTGTCCTTGTGCATCAACCACACTTTTACATAGGGGTCTGCCGAGAGGGAAATGTGCTGTTTGTTTACAATATCTTATTCCTGTTTACCACAATTTAATGCAATGTTAGTTTATGTGCTATCATGGATTTTCTTTAGTAGTGAACAAAAAAAAATAAGATTTTATCATTTTTTATTTTGAAGCAGCAATGATTTAGAAGAGCAACAATAAAAGGTCACGGGAGATGAAGGAGCATCTATACCAGAAGTGCCTCCAATGTCCATGGCTTTGAGGTTGCGTGCTTTAATGATGCTCACAGTGATGGTGTTGGCTGTGGGGTTGTAGCACAGAGACACCAGCAGATCCCCTCGACTCCCCTGGAGAAATCACACACAACAACAGTGAATTCTTTACTTTTTTTTAATCCCCTTTTCACATTGCTCTCCCTTCTGTTGCTTACTGTGTACTTCTGTTTCTTCATCTGGCTGTCTGCGTTCTCTCCATCTACCTGTCAGCCTCTCCATATTCCCTTCTCTCTCTTCTCCCACCAGCACGCTGCCACATTTCCCCTGAGAGCATCACGGCAGCCAGGAATGACATCACCCATTACATTCTGTCCAATCTACAGATTCCCCTCCTCCCTGTCCTCCTTGTTCCTCTACCCTCTTTCTTCCCTCCCCCCCATTTTCCTTCTTACTCACGCTGCCATCGCTACATGGATTCAGCTCCTTCCAGAAAGTCTGCATGTTGGCCAGGTCCAGTTTGTTGAGGGGGATGGACACCTCTCCAATGGGGTCATTCCTGCTGAAGCGGTCGTAGTCGAGAACCTGTAGGTATAGAGTCCTCTGGACCACCTTCTCATAGGGGAATCCTGAAAAACAACACAGTCTCGATAAGTCAGTGATGCACATAGAAAAAAAACAGCTATGGAGTGCCTGCATGCGCTGTTAATGTTGTTATGTATGTATTAGGAAAGCTTCCTCCATCAAACCTTCAAACAGGAAGGTTTCATTCCAGTGGGGGTTCAGATTCTTCCTCTTGACTTTGGTCTCCAGTTTGTGCTTCTTGTCTGGCAGCAGGTAGAGTTTGACAAATGGATCAGAGGTGCCGGAAAAGTCCTTAGCAGGCAAATCCTGGCCCTTGAGAACTTTGACAGTGAGGGTGGAGTCCTGAAAACTGTATCCAACGCTGAACTGAATACGACCCAGTTTCTCACACACTTGACCCTCGTGGTCATCATCCTCCGAACCTGGAGACAACTAAGGAGGACACCGGAGGAAGAGGAGATAAAGTTATGTAAGCTTTTCATTTACTGTATCTTAATTACTGTGTTTAGGACGTATGGGGGAACACCTACAAAAGCACCCTCCAATCATTATGCATACAACAAAAAAGAACCATAAAGATAGTAAACAATGTTGGATATTGGGAACACACTAATAATCGTTTTTTAAAGTCACATGCATTGATATTCAGGGATCTGGTGGAATTTAAGACTGCACAATGTACAAAGCAAGACATAATTTACTTCCTGGCAATATACAAAAAATACATAACTTAAGAGAAAATGTTAATTTGAAACAACATGTTCGCACCAATCTCAAATGTATGTTCATATCAATTTGTGGGGTGATTTTGTGGAATGGACTAGAGGAAGAAATTAAACTTAAATCAAAAGTAAAAATCTAAGTAAAACAGTTTAAAGTGATAAAAAAAATATTTTTGCAAGGCACAGAAACGAGAAAGGGGGATGTAAAGCATGCTAATGGTGATGTTGTTCTTTTTCACATTCTTGGGTATTGATGTTGATTATGTATGAAGAGGAAGAACTGAGTGATTTAGTTGTTGGGATGGATGCTTCCGGAGAGTTGGTATTGAGAACTGAAAGATTTGAATAGTATAGAAGAAGGGTAGGACCAGACAAGCATCAACATTTTACTTCTTCCTACTCCTTTTTGTACACACACACACACACACACACACACACACACACACACACACACACATATGCATATATTAGAGTTTCTCAGAATGGAGGAATTTCTTCATGAGGGCTATGCGATACAGTCGAAAGCTCAAAACAACACAAGTGAGTGGACCTTGAGTTGAGATTGTTTTGTCAACTGCTGTTTCCAAGGTCAAGAATGAAATGTCAAGCTCAACCACAAAGTAGAATCAGCACCTTGAAAACAGTCAACAGAAACTCTTATAATTTCATGAAGGTAGGGTTTATTGCAGGGCTGATGCATTTATGAGTTTTAGTTTTAACCATGTACTTAATGAATTGACAGTGGAGTGTATAAGTATATACAAAATGTAGTATCATTAAAATTGTAGTATCATCAGACCACTAGGTCAAATTGGCAATATTCAAAGCATGTCCTCACACAGATTAAACACTGCCATAGCAGCTGACAGGTGGTATCACACTAAATAAGAATATTGGACTCCAATCCACAGGGGGCACTAATTCTGCACTTCCACCTTATTAACACAGCTCCTAACTGGCAATCTAGCATAATATTATGTCATGGCTGCTGTCTGACTGTGTGGAGATGAGAGGAGATTATCTGTTGGTAGACAGACCCTCTGACTGATGGTGGCGTGGCCTGGAGGGAGGGGGAGAAATCCAGTTTAAAAAGTGCTATCTGATGGGGGAAGAGCTAGAGGCATTACTCAAGGAGCAGTTCCAGAAATGTAATATCCAATTCTGTATTCTCCCACATATTTCTGATGGTGGTGCTCAGCCTCATTCTCCATGCTAAATATGATCACTTTTCATTATGCAATCCTCCACCCAACAGCTGGCCTAAATTGCTTTTCCCCATTTTCTGTGTTGGGTGCTCTTTCTTTTTTTCCAGAGTCCTCCCATCTTATTCAATTCTTAAATCCTCCTCTCTAATTTCTTTTTCTGATACCCAAACAACCCACGTACAATAGATGCAGATTCTCTGGGAGCCCAAAACATGGCCAAGTCTGAACAACACTTTAAATTTATGCTCAACGTTAGATAGCCTACATATATGGATACTGATGTGCCTTCTCTGCGTTCATTTCATCATGTCAATTTTATATTTTGTTTCATCAAGAAACTCATTGAATTGATTCTACCAACAAATATTGTCAGTCTTGCTTAACCTCCATTGTTGTCCAAAAACTACAAGAATTAGCCACATTTTGCACTGACTTACATTTATTACAATAAACATGGGCACTATAGTTTATTTTGAGTCAATTCGAATGCTGCTGTAAATACTCAATAGCTCAATGTGTTTCAATCCGCATCTGAAAAATAGTATACATTTGTAAGCTACAGTTCCCCCTTGTTTTATGAAATTATTTAGCCTTTAAAACACAAAATGAAAGTATGTGACCAATTTCTAAAGATTCACGTCTTTTGTAAGAATGAATGGGCTTGGTGCTGAGATCCACATACACTGTAGGCTGTGGAAGTCAAAAAGTATTGAGGGACGGACAAACACATTGCTAGATTTGGTCTTCATGGGATTTGTTGACAGATCCACAAAAACAAAAAAACATAGCCAGCCTTATCCTTTAAACAAAAAAAAGCACACCTCTGCAAATGTGTGGATGGGTGTTGACACAGAGAAAAGACACCTTCACACCAGCGGCTCTGTGAGCATCTCAAAAAATGAAAGCAGTGTCAGAGTACATCCTGATAAGAACCATATGATGCTGACATGACCCCCACCGATCCTCCCCCAATCCCTATCACCCGAGACGCTTGAGAGGGTTTGATGTATATATACTCTGATGTTCAATGCCATTTCCATGCATCCTTTTTTTCTCAGTATAAAATAAAGTCGGTATATACTGCCACTGCTTTCCCTACAGCAGCACAAGTGGCTTAAAAGTGCTGGATAGGTATTTTCAGCATGGAATGAGGGTTGTGTAATATATAGATGCCTATGGCAAAACTGCCCAGAATGAGTATTATCATTAAGCACCACCACTGTGAATTCCTTAGACACACCATGAGACCCACATAATTACCCACTGCTCATACCCATCCTTGCCATATTCTCGTAGCACCCACAGCACTCCGTGTTCCTTCACTGCTAATTACTGAATCTCTCTGAAAAGGCGCACATCCCCTCCCCTCCCAGTGTCTCACTCCAGAGTGGTGATTACTGTATGTTTCAGTTATCGGAGTTACTGTATGGCAATAACTAACTGTGATGCTCTACAGGTTTGTGAGCTGAGTGGGATGGAGACAGTACTTTCTGAGTGATGAAAGACTTGCAAGGAGGAAACACTTCTCAGAGGACTTCGCTCAATTGAACTAAAATGTGTAGACTTTCTTTTCTCACTTTCTTCTCTGGAACAGACACAGTGTATTGTTTACAGTAGGTGGTAGACAATGAAATGTAAACACCTCATGCAAAATTATTTTAAGATTTATTTATTTATTGCCATGTATTGCCTTTATTGATAGGACAGATTAAGTCAGGAAAGTGGGAGAGAGAAGGGGGATGACATGCAGCAAAGGGCCACAGGTTGGAACTGAACCCACAGCCGCTGCAACAAGGACTGAACCTCTGTACATGGTGGCACGCTCAACCAGGTGAGCTACCTAGGCGCCCCAATGCAAAATTACTTTATTAAGGATAATTCTGGTTAATTAAAAATGATTGTATGTAATGATTTGTATAGCCTTGGCCTCATTGCTATCAAGTGTAAAAACAAAACATTGAATGTGATCTGGCAGGTAAAGTTTAGGTCAAAATTAAACCAGGAGGCTAGTCAGTAAATAGTGATAGATGTTTACAACAGTTTTTGTTTAATTTCCCAAATAAGTTTGGCTAACCTGTAGGCTGGCATGATTGTCTGAATGCTTGTGTTTCTCGCCCAAGCAGACATATTTTTACCAAAGCTGCCATGTTCCCAGATAGTCAGCAACTAATTTGATAAGTAAAATTATATTATTACTGACATAAGTGATTTTTTTGTAGTGAAACTGCAAAAAAAGGACCCAAGTTGTAAGAAAGTGGAATTACAAAACTGAACACTAAACTCCAACTTAATCACAAATACTGCTATAAAGTAATTTCAGCCAATTGTCCAAGTGACCGTTATCACTAAAGGCACTGCTTTTTAAAGTGGGCTCTCATAGAATATCAACATAAATCTTAGTTAAATCAATACCAACATATACAACACAGCCCTTGAGTGGAGATTGTTTTGTCAACTGCAGTTTCCAAGGTCAAGAATGAACTGCCAAGCTGTGCATTCAAGCTGTATCAAACAAGATTAGCTGCTACAAGTTAAAAACCAAGCAACAGAGACATAATGAACTGAATGAATTTTTTACATTATTTTGTCTACCCCCTTGCTTCCTCATCCACTTCCTTGTCTCAAGGCCTGCATGAAACTTTCATCTGAGATTAGAAAAGATGATCTGGAAGCACCATTCAAGTCTCTCAGCCGTCTCATTTATTATGATTTAAAAGGCTTTTCTGACAGCAGTCCTCCCCGTCTTAATATAGATGAGTTTGGCAATGCAGAAAACAGACAGACCACGAATGAGTTAGTGGTGTATCAATATCAAATGGGTCTTGTGGAGCTTGAGATATACTGTGTTGTTACCATGAGCATGTCACTGGTGACGGAGTTGGCCAAGTCAGAAACAGAGGAGTTGGCATCGTGGCGACGTCCGGTCTCGTCTGGGGTCTGACCTCTGGGGCTGCTGCCTGGTTTGTTACCCGGAGTCCTGTTAAAATGGACACAAACACACACATATTCAAATAAAAATGCTCATATTTCGGAAGGGTCCTTTTCGGTTTCAAAAGGATATTGCCTTTGTTTCTGCAAGCGTGACAGGGAGGCCTAGCTAACAGCAACATAGAGGGCATTACAGTAGTTGAGGTGAGTCAAGACAAAAGTATGACCCTTTTAAAATCACTAAATGATAAAGACTTGACCTTAGATAAGAGCCTCAGCTGGAAACAGCTAGATTTGATCACTCAGTTGAATCTGTATGTCCAGTAGTCAAACAGTGTCAGTATAATCATAACAAGACCTCAAGCTAAACATTCACCTGTGAAACTTTCTCCACCACCCCCTGTCTTTTCACACACTGAGAATTGTGCATGAACAAAACTAGGCCATCAACTAAATATTCACACCTAAAGTAATAAACACCAATATATCTGACTGACAATATAAATAAAATACTAAAATTAGTGAAGGATATGTAACAATTTGGTAAACAGGGAAAATCCAAAAATCTATACCAGTAGAAGCCTTTTGAGAAATAAGACTAACAAGCACTTATCGCTGTGAGACAATCCAGAAAGAAAAAAACAGAAGGATTTAGAGAAACAGAGCGGGAGCGGGTGAGCTGTAAAACACAAAGGTAAAAGTAGAAGAGATTAGAAGAAGGTATTGTGGAAAATATGATCTTAGAGGGAAAGATAAATTTGAAGACTTATCTGTACACAGAGGTTGAGAAAAAGTGAAGGAGAGGATTTGTCTTGGTTAAGATTCTGAGGAATAATAGAATGAACAAAGTGAGGTTACGGACTCAAATTAATGTGAGACTGACACACACACACACACACACACACACACACACACACACACACACACACACACACACACACACACACACACACACACACACACACACACACACACACACACACACACACACACACACACACACACACACACACACACACACACACACACACACACACACACCAAAGTAAAGAAGGGAGATTGACACTAGCCTGGAAACAGAACAGGTTTGGTTCGGGTAAAGAGTCAGAAAGGAAGCAAGCTGACATGTTAGATGGGCAAGACAAATAGAAGAAGGCTGAAGAAGGAGGGGTGAGAGATGGACAGGGTTTGTACAGCAAAGAGACAAGTAAAAGCAGAGCGAGAGTGAGCAGGGGAAAAAGATATGGTGTAGAAGAGAAAAGAATAGAATAGATTTGTCACTGCGTTTATTTCCTGTGATCTGCAGGTCAGAGCGCCAACAATGCAGCGCAGACTTAATTAAAAATGTAATGGTTTCTGTTGCAAACACAGCTTACTATTTTAGGTATCAGCTGATGAAGACATCTGAAACATGACTGCATTATTTCTCTAACAGGTCAAACTGATAACGCAGAGAAAGCTAAAAATGTTCAATTACAGCTTCTAATATCAACCCCCAACACATAGGGGAACAATGTGTTACGCAGGGGATAATGACATTATTGCGAATTAGAACCCTGACAGGGTGATGCAGGAAGAGAGGTCAGTTTGCAATAATGACCGGCTCGCTCTACATTATCCCGGTTATTACATGGCTTCAAACGCTCGATGGTGTTTTAAGCCCCCAAAGTCTCCTTCCAGGCAATGCTGTGACCGTTGACTTAAAGGCACCTAACCCTAACCTTAGCCCTAACCCTAACCATTGCCTAATCTTAGTGCCTTCCAGGCAGCGCTGCCTGGAAGGAGACGTTGGGGGCTTAAAACACTGATAAACACCGATAAACACTTCAAACACGGCTTCTCAAACTTAGGTTACCCGCTGATGACGCCTTAGCTTTACCGCTGATGAGCACAGCTTTTTGGCGGAAGCCAGGGAATGAGCTAACTGATGCTCTGTTTGCACTGCTGGCAAAAGCTCTATTAAGGAGCCCCGTTTCCTCCAACCTCTCTCCCTTTGTGATCTGATCTGTATAAGCACAAATATTGATTAAAAAATGATTTTATTGATTAAAAATGGTCCGCCTGAGTCTAAGACTCAGTCCATGGCAACGGTCTGTTATACTAAGCAACGGTCTGTTATAAAGAAATAGCAGTCCACAAAATGCTGTGATTGACTAATCAGAATCAAGTATTCAACCAAGCCATGTAATAAATTAAAATAATGACATACTGTACCACATGGCAGTTACGCTGTAATACTGAGTTGACTCCCACATGTATTGTGGTGGTGCTCTGTGTTCAAGCATCATACCCACTGTTTTACCTATTTCAGAACTTTTTCTCCTAGGCAGCCTGCAATAATTGCTAAATGAATTAAGTTTGTCATCATCATCTGATATGTTTATTATTGTGTGCGTCTGTAAATTGGATTACGATTCTGTTTTTTGCAGGAATACTTACGACTTCTTTTAACGTAAAGATGACCTTAAGCCTATAGACTTACAGCATAATGGGACTGATATTACCTTATGATGCTTTTTTGGGAATGGGGCTACGATCAATTAGTTAAAAAGGTGCCCAGCTAAGTTAAGAGTGGAACAAAAAAAGCTTTTTGACCATATAATACATCATACCCAGATGATCTGATCATCACCTTCCCCCAACAGAGCCTGTATTTTCAAATTATTTACTATGAAATGAAAATCAATGTGTAGATGTTTAAAACCTGCTTGAAGTCCATCAGTGTTTTATCACCCAACCATTATCACCCATTGGGTGGAATAGTTGCGACTGGTTTGAAAACTGTTGGAAGGTAATTCTGCTCCTCTGACATTCGAGCATCCACTGCCGACGTTAAAATCTCAGCAGAGCTTTTAGTGCATGAAAGTGTAAAATTCACATTACCCTTTTCACAATGTTTATGCCTGATTGGTTGTTTGTCTGGTACGTTTGTAGATTTGTCAGGTAGATTTTATGGGACAACAGCAGCCACCTGAAGTTTAAAACATTAATTTGTAAAAAGCTCTTTTATATGTACCCTCCATCACCTTCTCCCCTCTAAATAGTTCATTTCCAGCTCAGCTACATATACGAGCCTTTAAAGGCATTCCCCACTTAGACTATAGAGCAAATAATATATGCCTGTCAGCTGGGTCCCAAAGAGTCTATAAATGCTTACTTGTAGGAGGGGTTGGCTCAATGACATCCGATTGAACCCTCCTTATTCAACACCCAACACACAAGACAGAGACCACATGGATCTTGACTAATCAACCTCACATAAACACAGCTGGGAATTTTCTCAATTTCCTTCTACTGTGAATATTTGGCTATAAATCATCTCAGCCATGCCGAGCACATGCAATACTTTAACACGGTGCATATAAAACTGTTGTAGCTAATACAGGCCTGCATATATCATGCATTTTTCCCCCTAACTGTAACATATAAATTGCTCTGTATACTCCAGTATTCCCTGCAGGAAGTTTTTGTAATATTTGCAAAGATCTGATGCATCGTCAACAGGGGGGTAGCACAAAATTCTGGGCCCTGTAGAAAGGCATGTTCTATGGGCCCCTCCCTGCATCCACAGCTATTCATTATAGCATCTTTTTGGGCCCTCCTCACATGAGGGCCCTGAGTACTCAGTCCCCCTTTTCCCCCCAGTACGACGCCCCTGATCGTCAAGTCAAACACTGTCAGCTGCATCAGTAAAAAAAAAGGTTTGTCGGACAACAAATGAACAGAGCAGATGTTGTAAATCTTTTCTTTCCATCTAACTTGAGACACACAATTAGGTGCTCAGTGGACAGGCAGACATAAGACAAGAGATAACTGATCAATAAACTGTGTTAGAGAGGAGATTATATATCCAAACTGGCAGTTAACCAGGTGGAGATCTAAAGACAACATATGTCAGAAAACCGAAAATGGAAGCTAGAGAAAGAGTTTTATTACAGTAACAGGAAGCAAATCAAAGCAGAGTTATTTCCTCACTTCAGGTTGATGACCTAATTTATCAACTAAAAACATAGCATCATTACTTTGGCAGACCACATGTTTACGTTTCAATGACTAGTCAGTGTCAACTCATAAGTTCAACTGACAGAAGATAAAACCCCAAATATGAAGCAGCCAATTGAAACCAAATTATTTTTAGTAATACATCATATTTAGAATACATCATATTTATTTTTGTGTAACAGCAATGTGCCATATTTCAGAGAGCTAATGAGTTCATAGGGAAAAAACAGATACACTTCTCCTGCATTGAATTTTAGTTTGGTGCTCTGCCTTAAAAAAGAAAGCAATTTGTTTCTTGATTTCATTTAATATTTTTCTTTTCCTACTTTTCCTCCTGCAGTGTAGATTTTCTTGCAGTTGTACAAGTGCAATTGTTTTCTTGTGCCAAAATGTGTCAGCAGTCAAAATTATCAAACATGAGATGATTATTTCTCTTCTTTTTCCCCCACTGGAGTTTCTGCCTTTATTCCTGAATTTGTCTTGGAGACACAGACACATTTAATAGAGACAAATTGGCTTAATAACACACTTGTTTCATCAACACTCCAAGAGGATTTGTTTTAGACAAGTACACTTGTGGTGTCTGCCTGTCATAGTCACCAAAGATTGATGTACGGTGACATGAAAGGCAAATAAAGACCTGCTGCTGCACACAGTGTCCTCGAATCAAGACTGTTGGCACGACAACAGCCTGCGGGACATGCGGGACATGGAGCAAGTGGGGTAGTGAGGTGTGTGTAAATATACGTATTTACTCACCGTAAAACACACACACACACACACACACACACACACACACACACACACACACACACAGCACTGGTGCAGCATAATATCTCAACCAGACATGATAACATCCTCAAATTAGCTTTTTGTCCAGAGATAAAGAAAATGATGAGACGTGTTACATAAATATTCCTGTGTAACAACTCATTTTAACTAAAAACAACTGCATTGTTTTCACTGCAGTTATCTCTTTATTCACTGACAAAACTAGACATAAAGATCATTTGTGCAATTATTAGAAAGTAAAAATGTATAATGCCAGGGTGGTGGACAAAAGGAAGAATATCTGTGGCTGTGAGTTGCCCCTTTTGTCTCAAACACCAGTTACATAATTCATTCTTTGAAGGTTGTTGTAACCATGACTACTGAAATGTGTGCTCCCACTTAAGGTTGTACTCACTACAATCATGCATTTTACACGGGGTTGCAGTAACCATGGTAACAGGAGTCTTCAAAAGAGGGCAGTAAAGGAAGGAAGTTGTTCAGAAGGTGCATATATTGAAAATAGCAAAAAGCCCACAGGGCAAACATTTAGAAAGCCTTTGAAACACACTCTTTCCTCATACGTTTAATTTCTCCAACCCCCTGTGACCCAGCGGAAACACCACAGCACACAACAATGGGTATGCGTGAGCTCATGCTGAAAATGGCTGATTCATAAATGCCCAAAAAAAGTGCAAAACAACCTCCAGCTATGATACTCAAAACAGGCAGTGGCAGAAATGCGCAATTATAGAGTTACCTTCTTCCTCTGCTAATAAAACAGTCTGGATCATCAGACTGAGGCAAGCTCTAATCTCACTTCACACTTCACTTTTTCGATGGGAAATGCAAATGAACTACCAGCAAGTCTATGAAACTAAACACACACACACACACACACACACACACACACACACACACACACACACACACACACACAAAATCCTCCTGGAAGGGTGGTTGGCAATGTCACTGGAAGACAACCACTTCGATTTGACGTATCGAGATCAAAACCCTGACTTTTGACCTCATGGCCTCAATCTGAGTCTGAGCCATTTTCTGTGTAATTGGACAAAGCAGCTCGTTACATCCCAGGGAACAATGCAGAGACACCTTATCTACTCCTATCTCACACGTGTATTGTCTGTTGGAAAGTCTGTTTAACATTGATTAAGAGAGACTGAATAAATGAAAAGAACATGCTTAATTCAACCAACTATGATAGAGGTATATCACGTAAGTAATTACAGGAGAAGCGACTGGATTCAATCAAAGGTCCGGCAGCAAGGAGTATGAGCAAGAAGTCCTCACAGATATTCAGAGCAAGCAAAGCAACGTGCAGTCCACATTAACAGGATGACAAGAATTTAAGTGTTTGCGTTTTCACACTTTTGTCTTTTCGACCATATTGTCTATTGTGCACGCTCGTCTAGCTACCATCTGTTTACTTAGAAATGGCACTTATGCACACTTAATGAAGCAAGCGTGGAGTTTTTATTTTCTAAATATAACCAGGGTGAGAACTGATTGGAATAAAAACTATATCAAATGCTGAGCAGTAAAAATCTGTCTGTAATTATCCATTCGAAACACTTTACTACATAAATGTGCTTATGTGTACTTATGTTTTACTTTAACTCATAAATAGGATATTCATTTCTAGGATTATGTTTATCTAAACACTAATTTACAAGAGCAAATAAATAAACCCAGGGACCGGTTCACAAAGAGATTTTCGACTGGTCCGTAGTGTTAGCTTTGTTCTTAAGATTATCCTTCGCTGAACTTTCACAGTAAAATATCTTTGTACTTGTTGAACATTTTCTGCTGGAGTGAACAGAGTCGAGTGGTTTGACGTGGGTTGCTTGGTAAGCCATGTTGTTTTAGTTTTTTAAAAAGTCAGAATTTACTAAGAATTCATTACAAATTAGTCCTACTCAAGATAGTAAAGAACTAGACAGCCGTGTGCAACAGATGAATTTAGACATCTATCTGAATTCTGACTATAAGTTTGATCTAAGCCATAATCAAAGGTATCCAGTATCAAAAATGTTGAGAAAGGGTGGATAGTGGGAGCTCAAACCTTCGCCATAAGACTTACATGCAGTATAAAAATGCAACACTTCCTTCGCCCCAAAAAACTTTGCCAGTGAACATAATCTAATAACGTTTTATGTCAAAACATAATTGTCAAAACAAAGTATAAAAATAGTATATAAAAAAGAAGATTATTCACTATTTTATCTCTGTGCATATGATTTTAATAAAAATGTGTTTAGTCAACTATGTATACTAGCTTCCTAAATACTGATCACAGAAAGAAGAACTATGCCTCTAATAGAAAGTGAATCAGAGAGCTCATTTGAAAAAGCTATTTTTGTTAGTATTCTATCCGTTTCATTTATCATTCTCTAGAAGTCATGCAGAAATAATTAAGATAGGATATGAGATTATAAAGTGACAAAGATGTATTGCATTTATTTTAATAGCTGGCTTCATGTGGGAAAACAATATGAAATATTGGCTTTATCATTTAGATAAATTAAACAATAGATGAGATTGGGTGAGTATAAAACTGTGTTGTGTATCTACATTTGGAGCCAAATCTTATAATGTGCAAACTACTACAGACATTCAGAGATGATACAAGGATGTTGCAGAAAGCTCATGGGCGTGCGAGCAAATATACTGTATACCAATGCATGAAAACTGCCCACAAGGAGCAGATTTGTCAGAGTCTGGCCGAGCTGAGTGAGGAGCGTAATGTAACATCATCCCGTCACAGCTCCAGTCAACGCCCTCAGGAGAGGGTGGATTAGGTGTATTAGGTGAATAAGGAGATAGTGGAATGGAAAAGGAGGAAGAGAGGGTGACTTGCAAAACAAGTGTGGAGGTGAGATTGAGAAAGAAGGCAGAGGTGGAGGGGGAATGAAGGAGAGATGAGAAGACATCTTATTGAGAAACAAAATGAGGGCAGCAGAGGGTAGAGAGGAAATTGATGAGGGGATGGGGAGAGGAATGGGAAGCAGAGGGCGAGGGAGGGAGAGTGGATGGACGGGTGAGAACATGAGGGATGAGGGTTACCAGCAGGGCCTGGATAGGAAGTGTGTCTCCATAAACATTAGTGTATCTGGGTCTTGCTGATCATACACTCGCCCAAGGAGACCATGGAACACAATATAGGTCCCACAATCAATGATGGATGAGGCCCAGGCTCCAATGTCAGCCCACTCAGCGCTCCCCCCCAACAGGGACAAATCACCCGGCCACCGCCCCCCTCTCAACACGCAGGCTAATACAACTAATGGAGCCATCTACAGGGTTCGACGTGGTTGATGCTCTTTGAATTGACTTTTGCTGCCTTGTTCTTTAGATTGATCCACTGGGGAGTTGCTGTTTTTGTAAATAACGCTTCATGCATAAACATGTAGTGATGTCATATCATTTTCAAAATTAGAGATAAATGTGTTTAATGACTTCAAAAACACTTCTTTTTTTTTTCTTCCACTACTCACTGTCACCTTCGCTGTGACGTCCCCCTCACTATCCTTTTATGAGCTCTCTTAGATCAGCTTCCTGCTTGCAACCAGAGAAATGGTGAATGAGCTCCAAACTTAGATCTGACAGTTTTTTTTGTTTTTTTTTAAATGCTTCCTTTGTGCTGACCTACATCGCTTTTTCTTTCCAATCATCTTTCCTCCTGGGCCATAGCTGGCTCCAGAGGCTGCCATGGGGACCAGTGGCCGGCCTGAAGAGTCATTAGGAGGCTTGACTTGCTGTGATTGCTGGCTCAGACACACAATTGAAAGAGTCAGATATGCCAGCTGATAAAAGGGTGGCAACAACTTCCTGCTTGATTAATACTGTACAGTCTGGGGTTGTGCAACTCAGCGAGTGCAGTCTGACATTACCGCTGCCAAGATTAGATCTCTGATTCTCACTGAGGCCATCTAGCAACAATGTACACACCCAACGTTTGAACAACAGCACCAATCAAATGGAATTGACTGTTAATCTTGACGTGTTTATTCTCATCTCCAAATGACAATATATTAAAAAGGTTCCTTGTTCAGACTGGGTGGAAATATCAAAGTAAGCTATTCATTTGTAGACGTGTTTGCGGCCACCCAGCAAATGTAAGTAAAAATATATTCTCTTTTTAGCTCTGCTTTGATCTCCACCAACTCCTGAGGGAAATATCTGGCTCTATAGCTACTAAATGCTCCACTGTGTTTACCAGCTAGTCGCTAACTTTGTCTTTTGGCTTTTTGTTGCTGGGAACAGTAGGTTTATAAGAGGTTACTATCTGAAAACAGCTGAAATTACACTGATGAGTGAACCAAAACAATAAAGTTGTGAGCCGTAAAACCAAAACAATGAGCTGAAAGACACTCAAAGGTTTCAAGTAGCAGAGAGGAACTGCTGTGGCGGGTGATATTTATCTGTGGTTTTGTCACTCCAGTGACCTTTTACACATTGTAATTGAATACATTGTTGATGTAAAATTATTGATGAGGGCAGCTTTAAATGGCTTCATTTCAGTTAAACAACCTTCACCTGGCATTTATTTAAACAAGTTGCAGTAAATAAATTAGATGTATGTACATACGTCAAAAGGATTATCAACCAATAATAGGGGCAGAGCAATCCATCATACAAAAGAACAGAGTAAACACCTGGGAAAGATTTTTAAAAACACAAAATATAATCAATAATCATTTCAGTAAATAAATAGAAACAAGAAGAAACATTACATACCAGCAAAAGGGATGCATTCCCATACAAATATGGAAAACAGGGGACAGCATACAGTAATTAAACAACAGCACCATCAAACATATAATGCAGTGAAAATGCCTGACGAAAGTTTGTTTTCAGAAAACGTATTCTTTGAAATTTGCCGCAAGTGTTGACAGTGTGTGGGAGCTTATTTTTGATATTTTTACTCATCACTTATTCTTCATATACGGTTTGAAAACAGGCGTGCAAAGCTTAATTTTCATTCTTGCTGCTATGAAATTTTTTTCTCTCCTATTTTCCTGTGGCATTTTTTCAAAGATGATGCCTGTGCGGTTTGTTTTCTTTTTCCCCACGAGAGCTTCCAGCTTCTCAAGAGTATTTTCTTTTTTTTGCAGTGGTGAAAATATTACAGATACCTCAGTATCAGTGAATTAGAAGGACATGATTGTCAACTGTTAAAGCAGAACAATGTGATAAGATTATTCTAGACCGCATTCAGAGTGGTCCACAATCTGAATGTCCCATCATTAACAGTCTGTGTGGGCAGAATGTACTGTATTCTTGCTTGGTATTGAATGGAAGCACATTTTACAGCTTTTAAAAACTCTGTGTTTAGAGTGGAGGTTGTCCAGGGCCAGTAAGCACTTTTGGGTTTATTCATATTTATTTCCATGTTGCATCTCTGTGTGCTGCATCTCTCTGAGCTCATTAAGATGCAGCTCTGCCATGCAACAGCAGCTTTCTGAGATGATAATAACACAAACAGCTTCAGAGTTTCCATCATAGTTATCTGCAGGTGGGTGATTATGTCCAGTCCACTGCAGGGCTTTGGCCGATACCACAGTGACCCAAACTGACTTACATAACAAGAAGCCCAACATACAGTAAGAGATAAGAGGACCTTTGACTTAACGCAGACAGTTAACGGTTTTGTCTGTAGATAACAGATCAGCAAGAAACAAAATGTGTCCTTTGATAATAAGCTGCATTGGTGTCTTATGAGAATTTATATTTAAGATGTAATAAGTACAGGACAGCTTTTGAGTCAACAGCTTCGGCTATTTCTGTATCCAAAATCACAGATTAAAACTAAACTTTTGACACAACACACAGATTAAAATAGATCATATCTCAGTGTTATGTTGCTTGCTTTGATGAGCATTTCTCAGCGTCTGAGTGCACACCGCTAGAGTATTTGCCTGTACATCACCACTTAATCACAAACTAGTTATACATCTCTTCACTTACGGTATGTAAACATATTTTCCTTTGAACAAGGAAAACAAGTGCAGTGTTTTATGAGATAATTATGATTCATGCCTACAAGTTCCCTGGCAGCTGTGATGGTCAGTGACTATTGAGGGAACTCTAAAAACACATTAAATCTGCATTTATCAATGTTTTTAATAATAACAATGGATCAATTGACTGTGCGTAAAGTGAAAGAGATTGCTCGTAGTCATGAACTGACAAAGAATGATCACCAACTCTGCAGTTCCCCTTTTAGATCATTGTTTTAATTTTACAGTCCCACAAATGTAGTGTTTCGGTTCAGTGTCACTGCTTTCATCAACCCTGTTTCCAGCAGCGGCAGGCAGCTGTTTCTAGTGAAAAGGCTTCTATAAAAACACTGCAAACTATCTGCCCAGCACCAAATGGCAGACAGACAAAGTTAGCAACTAGCTGGTGAACATAGTGGAGTTTTTAGCACCTAAATACCCAAATATTTTTCTCAAGAATTGGTGGAGACAAAAACATATTGACTTGAATTAGTCAGGCAGACACAAACATGACTCCAAATGAATGCTGATGTTGTGTCTGGTAGTTAAGTAAATAGGCAACTAACATGTTCACCATAACAACATCAATGTTGTGTTTACAGATTGTTCTGCTGCGCCAAAGTGCTTAAAAAAAATCAGTCGATGCAGTTTTAATTATCAATGTCTAAATATCTTAAAGCAAGGATTCCACTTGGTCTGCTTGTTTACTGTCCATACTTAGACTTAGATATTTAGACGTAATGCAAAGCGCACACAGCTTTTATCCTATCGTTTTTCTATTATCAGATTTGGCGTTTGTAGATATTTGTGCTGCGAGCTGTATTTGATTTCATTAATAAACTAACACAATCTCAAAGCTCTACGGGAGTGTCTATTTTTATCTCCTAGTATATTTTTTCTAGATAGCTGAAAGATAGGCTGCCCCACTCTTTCTGTCTCTCATTCACTGTCTGACAGTGTCTTGTCTTGTCACATATTCTTGGCCGCATCATCCTGTTCCATCGTTCTCAGTCTGGTGGGCTCCATGAAAACGGCCGGGAGCTAGCCAGCAGACGGGCGCAGGGAGCTTACCGGGTAACTACCGAGACACAGAGATGAGAGAGACGGACATAGATGATGATGGAGAGATGTTATTAGTTGTGGAAGGACACTAGACGACTTGGCCTACACGAACCCTCAGGGTAGAGGCTCGCTGCCTGTGATTATAGTTAGATGCTTGACAGACCTCCAGACAGTGAGAGTGAGACAGGATAATGGGGGGACAAGACATAAAGTCCTCATCCCCTGACTGACGCTTGGACAGTTTAAATTCAATTTTAAAAGCATACAAAAGGTTACAATTGTTGTCAAAAACAAGTGTTCTTTTTTTCTAAGACAGGCGGCTATTTTTGATCAACCAATAATTCACAGATGACCTAGTTAGAAATGCACACTTGGATGCACTGCAGAGAGGGTTTGAGAAAACTTCTAAAAATCCATTTAGTGTTATGTGGAACTACACCCAGCATTATGCTCAACCTTCTAGTGTCAAAACAGTGGGTTAAGATCCCTTAAACACTGATGTGATAAGAGGGCAGCCAGTGTAGTCCTTTGTTCACAAGCTGAGAGATTGTCATAGTCTCTGACAGCAGCTCTGAGATCACTGGTAGATGAGTGGTTAGCATACTTTTAAATGAAGATGTGAAGAATCTACTAAATAATGAGAGTGCCCTTCTCCTGTGACTCGCAGATCAATCAGTAAAGAGCTGGTGAGCAGACTTAAAAAAAGGTCTGGGTGAAGAACACACTGGACAAGAAAAAAAAGGAACAAGTGGATCCAAAATGTGAAGTTGGAAAGAAAATGTGGTGAACATGAAGCTGAACACAATATCAAAAGAAACCGTGCAAGGTAAGGTTGCCATGGGGACACTCATGACAGTATTTCTAAAATCCTGATGACACCACTGGTATCAAGACATGCAATACTAATGTGAATACAATATTGTTTTTACTATTTAACTGATGATTTTTAAATAAAAGATGCTACTGACAAGTTTCAAATATATGTTTTCAAATTGACTATTTTTCAATTTTGAAACTGTGTTAAAAGCCAGTTCTACTGGTCTGTGTTGCTTTTCATAATAATCCTATGAGTAGAATAAACAGCATCATAAGCAGGTAAGATTTATTCCGTTTTTTTAAAACAACATTGTGTTACTATTTTACCCTAAAATAACAGCTTCAAAATCATTTTGATGCTGCTCTCACTAGTAATAAGAAGAATGGGTCCTCTGTCATTCTCACTCGGCGGCCCCGATCGCCTGTTCTCGCACTACGTGCTCACTGTAACTTTGGGGAGCAGATACGATCTATAGCCATATGTGCTGTAACGCTTTACGGCACTAAAGGCTGATTTTGGTGAAACAGGATCATATTTTACGGAGAATTTTATTTCTGGTTTTCCCTCTGATGTCCTCTGGCTGGTCTTTACGGAGTTTCCTGATGGACAAGGTTTTACATGTTGCTAAAGTAAAGCTAACTGCTGTTAACTGTATAGCTGCCGTCAGCTTTTAGCTCAGTTAGCTGTGCTGCCAGGACTAGGAGCATGGAACACCAGGGGGAGTGTTGGTGTTTACAATGCTAGCACAGGTGCTTTAGACCGCTGGGAGGCAGCCAGGTCTCATGGCAGTTCGTTATATAGTTACGTTATGTAATCTATTAAGTCATGGACAGGACACGTAAGTGGCGTTTTTTTCGTGTGGCGATTACGAAATTGAAAGCAATGCATTTTAATGGGAAGCATATTTCGTGATCCCAGAACGCTGACGGTAGCGAGTAGTATTGATAAGGCGAAAGGCCGCGCAAAGAGGTTGGTTGGGGTGGTGGATTCTTTCAGAAAACACAGGACTTTCACCCGGGAGACCGGAGATCGCGTCCCGTGTGTTGCAGTTCCTTTGTCGGCATGTCCTGCGTGTGACGGTTCCTTTCCCTGTTCTTCTTTTTTCCTACCCATAGCCGTCCTGTTATTGTGGCGTTTTATTTCCCCGTTGTTGTGTGCCCCTGCGCCCGTTGTTGCGTCCCACGAGTAGGCGGCCCCGTCCCGTTGTTGTGGCCGGTGTTCTGTCGATTTATGCTACCTATCGAGATGTGCTACTTAGCGGTTCTGCGCATGCGCACGACCCACAAGCATGGTCTGATTCCCCGCCCATAAATCTATGCAACCTTGCGGTCGGACATACGGCCGATACTGTGGTTAATAGAGTAATATCTAATAAATAATTTATTCATTGTACCTTTTGATAGGGTATATTTGTCTATCAGAATACGCTACCACTGAAATATTCAATAAATATAATTTAATAGAATATCAAAATATGCTCCTTATCTCCTGACAGTGCACATGGAGTGAGTAGTGGTGCAATATATAATGATTCTGTTGGGGGAGCATTATTTGATAGGGTATATTTGTCTATCAGAATATGCTACCACTGAAATATTCAATAAAGATATAATGGTGTATCAAAATATTCTCAAATAAACATAAGATGTCAATACTGTTAGAGTTATATACCTCTATGGGATTCAGCCTGCCTGCACATTTGGAAATATGCAGGCAAATATATCACATAAGGAAGCACATTTCGATAGGGCAGCGCGACTCGATAGACTCTACTATCGATTTACGCTACGGTAGCATTTTTCGACAAGGCAGCATAGATCGTCAGAACACCGGCGTGTGGCGCCTCATTACCCCGTTATCGCGTCCCTCAGAGCAGGTTCGAAAAACGTGACCTGTACACGTTTAAAAGTCGTTGCATGTACACGAAAAAAACGTCAAAATCGTAACCTGTACACAAATTAATAAATCTAAATAACGTAACGACCTGGCGCGAGACCGGGTTGTGGGAGGAGAAGGTTTTCAGGCCCAGGGTCAGGGGGGAATTAATGTTGGTGGCGACAGCGGCGGCAGCATCATCGTGTCAAAACTGGAGCCGGGCTAGCAGACAGTGGTTCAGGGGATCAGCAGCCGCTACGGACACCATGGCAGAGGCTAGGGGAGCGAAGAGGACACGAAGGAAGAAGAGAAAAAGAGAGGATGACCGAGCTGCAGCCGGACAACTTGGACTGGCTTTTAGTTGTGAGAGTTCTGCAAAATAAAAGCCTGCAAGATAGACGGCCAGCTGGCCATCTTGCTGTTGGACTAGTAATATTAGCCAGCTTGCTATGTCTTATGTTGTTGCACCTGCTTGATGTTCTGCTACGTTAGCGAAGTTTATGACTCAGTAGTTTTTTTTTTGCATGTGTAGCTGTTGATATTTATGACAGCAGCATTTACACAAGTTAATTACACTCTCAAACTGTAGAGGCGCCAAATCGCAAGAAATATGAATATTACGCAATGTTGCTTTAACTGTAACATGAAAATTACTTCACCATTTCAGATTATGAAACTGTTTATCTTTCAGGTTACCTGCAACACTTTAAATTACATGGTATCATTACGTACCTCTCCAGTATGAAAGCCACCTCAGCTATACTAATTTTTTCATCATCATTCTTCGCTCTCTTTCTCTCATTACCTCTTTTCTGGTGTGGTTTCGTTCTCTATGCCTGCTGGAGCTTCCTGGAGATCTGGGAGGTTGGCGAAATCATCCTGTTCAGCCAGCCCGATTGCTAGAGATAGAACAACCATCTTCCCCTCACTGGACACATGGACAAACAAGACATCACAAGACCACACAGGTGTGTAGAAAATAGGCACGGATACACACGCACGCACGCACGCACTCCAACATACACAAAAAAACAAAACACAAACGGCACACGCAGCACACATTCATTTCACGTACAAAGAGAGAATGGGAGAGAGGTGGAAGACCGCTGTGAGGACACCATTTCATCTTAACAAATACTCAATCCATACTTTACACTGCAGGAGTGAGTTGAGAATCCAATACAGGCTCTATTAATAAAGACACTTTAGTAAAACTCATGCCATTTTGTATACCAAATACTTAGTTATTTTTCCTTACAGCTGATTTTGTGTTCTCATTGAACACTTTAAAAACATGTAAAACATTGGATTCTGTTGGTTTATTGTATGTGCAGAACAAACCATAACCTAGAAATGCAACTTACAGTATATGGTTTTGCATTTCACTGCACGACACATCTTAATGGGAGTTTTTCTTTCTGTCCCCCTTATTCGACATGTGACACCAAAATGACGTGCATATTTCAACACTAACACAAACGTTAAACTTTTAAGTAATCCAAAGTTAGTAAGGTTTCATTCTACAGCGGGAAGATTCATGTATTTGGAAAACATAATCTGTCATTTCCATCATCAGTAATGTCCTTTACACAAATAATTAATGCACAACCCTCAGCTTCTGGCAGATCTCTCTCTTTTCTTGTATTAGCAAATAAGACATAAAAGATATTTTAGAGGTCAGAAGAAAATAGATCCACTGTCGCTGAAAGGAGATCTAAAGACTGTTTTTTTTTTTTCTTTACCACTCCCTCTGTGAGGTTGAGAGTGTGCTATTTAAAGCCATCCAGCCTTTGAATTACTACAAAGTCTTATTCTCACATTTGGGATAATGCGTAGCACCTATGATTACGTAATGTACTGTAGGCTGTAGCATTAGCTTGAGCAGTTTCTACTACATAATCTGATGATTTTGCTAGGTTGATTATTTCTTTAGTTATTTAACACTGGCATCATGTTGTATGACTCATAATAGAGCCAGTGCATTTTTAATATTATTTGTTTTATAGCATAACATAAATACAAGGGATGATACGGGGGATATTTATCATGGGCCAACATGTGCAATATATTAGACACATAAGTAAGATGCTTTTTCTTTTAATTATTAATTATATAATGCATCAGTGAACAATGTTCTTATCACAGGAATGTATTTACATTTTTTTTTATCCACGATATGTTCATCATAGAAATGGGTTTGCCTGAAATGAGCATCATTAGCAGAAAGGCTTAGAACCACTGATGCCTTCATGGCTTTATCATCCTGTGTTATACTGCATGTTTCCTAGACAATTTAATGTGTAAAAATAGAAAAGCATAAGCAAAGGGTTTGCATTGTTTCAGAGAGAATAAAAAATAGAGCCAATTGAAATGACATGCAGAAAAAGAAAAAAAAGAGAAAAGAAATCCATGAAAATTGAGGTGGCCTTAACAAAAACCTGCAACAAAGAAACATATCAAGTTGATTTTCAGCTGTTATTCTCCCTCTAAAAATGCCTGAAGTCATTTAAATTACGTCTTACTGAAGTATGCTGCACCGTGAATTTAAGAGGCCATGCAAACAGTGACCTTAACAAATTAACATTTGCCTACAACTAACCTTGTAATTCCCAGTCCTAAAATAACAACCCACATGTAGGCACAACATTTACACTATTCTGGCTTCTCATACTTTTCTCTCTGCCTCTACAATGCTGTTTTCCTCTTTATGTAGCCTCAAACATAGCGTGCTGAAGCAAGGACAACCTTTATGTATTTACTTACAACAGTCATTTCTTAAAGGGCAATTTCAACATGATTATGCTCATCCTTAATCATCACCGACTGCCAATTTTAAGGCACAATGTTCCTTTTTTTTATGCAGATTAGCAACGTTAATAATTACTCAAACGTTTTATTTTAGGAGAAAACTAATTGAGAGATGGCTCTTGTACTATTCCTGAAACAGTGTGTTAATACAGTAATCAAAACTTCTTTTAAAAATTTTTAAATCCTGAAAAGATGAGCCAGATACTATGGCATAACTGAATACTTGTGCAATTTTGCACATGGCCAATAAGTATTAACAAATCAATAGGATCGGCAGACAAAATTTGCATCTTAAATCCTCCCTATTTCCCTATTTGAAGAGTTTCTTCTTATTTTTCTTCTTATCTTCTTCCTCTCATCTATTTATATCTCTCACTTATGATCTAATTTCCCAGCCTGTATGTGCTTTCTGTAGTGCATTCCCTCCTTAACAAGATTCTGTTTGTTGAAGCAATATCGACAACAAGAGGAACACATTAGCACTTGAGAAACCACAGGGGATGTGTAAACAGTACCAACATGGGGCCTGTCGATAAGGTGAATGGATTTGTATAGATGTCCAAAAAAGACACACGCACACCAACAACAGGGCTCTGAAATCATTACCACCTACACCAGCTCTATTGATCTGAAATGTAAGCGGGGAGGCTCAGTTGTCACACTGTGTGACAGGCATTGAGACACGTGGAAGGTGAAACTGCTGCATTTGGTTGTTCATACCCCACTGATTACATGATTTTGCTACTCCCCGCAGTGTTTCCCCTCAGGCTCAACAACTGACATGTTTGGTCCAGTGAGATTCATTAGGGACAGGGACGACGGGTGATCCCACCTCCTTATACATGTGCCCAGCCTCATTTGAATGATGATGTACAAAGGCAGGGAGGTCACTGGCCTGGAGACACTGTTAATGGGAAGACAAGCAAAAAGTACCGGAGTATAGAGCTCTGTGTCTGAGTGTCTATGTTCATGGTTAGGAGGGGAGAGGGAGATGTTTACGTGATGCTGCTTTGTGGAGCACATCATCTGTAATCTATTATTCAAGTCAAGCGGAGGAAGAGAGCTCTTCGTGCTCGGTATCTCAAACAATAAGTAGTAGGAAAATCGCTAACGTAAAAAACGTAATTATCTTTGCCAAAGTAAGGTGAGAGAATATTTCTTCTGAACACTGATTGGGTTAGGAGTAGGGTTATTTTAAAATACGCCTCTATTGCATGGTGTTGCCATATCACAACAAATTCTTTTTCTTAGTTTTTTTCACAGGCAACAATATACAATCCATTGTTTTTGTTTAATTGTGTAAATGGGTCTTTTATTTTGAAATTTTATATATTTGATGACATTACATAACCAGAAAATCCTCTCTGCCCGCCCCTTTTCCGCACAATGTACCACACTGAAGCTCACGTTCCAGTATCAGCCAACAATTTATATTTATTTTATTTATTTATTATTTTAGAAGTATTACTTTGAAAAAAAAATTAAACTGTTATCTGGGGTAAGTAAACTTTCAATTTTCATCATTTAAACCAGTTAAAATGCAATATTTATTCTGTAAAAGGCTAAAATGAATTTGTTGCCATATGGCAACATTATGCGAATATTGAAGTGAAATGGGTTATTATGTTTTTTCTTCTGCAATGCCCGGCCGCGTCCTGCTGCGTCCGCCGCATTCACCCATGCTCTGCAGTGCCACATTACATCCGCAACGCCCTGCTGTGATGTTCATTCGCACAGAGTAGTCAGGATCCGGTATTGGAGACTGCACTACTCAGTACGACACGATGTGCCCTGCTATGACATGAACTTCCACAACTACCTTCGAAGTCACTGTTCCATTATCTTTAATGTGACTATTATTTGCTACTGTTCATCATACCGCCAACCGGCCCCGTCAGACACCGCCTATCAAGAGTCTGGGTCTGCCGAGGTTTCTTCCTAAAAGGGAGTTTTTCCTCGCCACTGTTGCAACAGCCACTGCTAATGCTTGCTCTTGAGGGAATTACTGTAAGGGTGAGGCTATTTGCACCCCTGGTACAATTAGCAGTATGCTATTTGTACCCTGGTGCAATTAGAAGTGCTATTCGTACCCTGGTGCAATTAGAAATGAATGCTATTAGTACCCCGCCGGTGCACACAGCAATGTGTTCTATTAATACCCCGTCTGGTACAAATATCAATGTATGTTATTTGCACCCCTGTGCATTTACAGTACCTTGGCATATATTTACACACAGTTATCCATACTACTCATGTATTACACCTTTTTGGAATATTATCGCCCTGACATTCTTACCCTAACCATAACCAATCCCACTCCTCTTGCCTAAACCTAACCAACCCAACCAGAGCAGGCATATTCATGAGTCTTCCCCTACCAACCTGCAAAAAAAAATTTGCGTTCGCGGGTCCTGACTTGCGCAATTGCATACAAATTATCCAATCCAAATTTAAAAAAATAAGATCACCACACAGGGGAATTAAACTCCGAACTCCCATACCAAAGTTAAGCATACTAACCACTCACCTAGTAGTTCTTTCAGGAAGTTGAACAACTGTTTACCACTTGGTTTCTTCAAGCCTCGGTTGCTAGGTAACCATACTGTATACAAAAAAATAGGTACTAACTAACAAACTAACGGTTGTATGCTTTCACTGAAGACAGAAAGCGCAACTGTAGTATCCATTTTCCGCTAGAAATTCAATTGTTATAAACTTTAGAGACAAAACTTCCCTAATATGCCAGATTCTGCGGTCATGGAAGATGAATGTCGGCCATGATTTCGGTGCACGCGAGCAACGTTTTTTGTTGTTACGTCACAGGGTGTAAATAGCTCAGCTGTGTGGCCGAGGCTATTCGTACCGGGGGTGCAAATAGACACTCCGTTACTGTAATTGTTGGGGTTTTGGAATTTATAGAGTGTGGTCTAGACCTACTCTATCTGTAAAGTGTCTCAAGATAACTCTGTTATGATTTGATACTATAAATAAAATGTAATTGAATTGAATGTGTGCATTCAGCCTAATGGGCTCAGATTAAGTTACATAACTTTAGGCTACTCTGACACTATGTTTGCAATTATTTATAATATTTTAAAAGGAAAAAATATAAAATGTATTTATGTTGTTATTCCAGCCGTTTTGTAATTAATATATTATCTGAGTTATTAATTACACACTAATGTAAATGAATTGCTCGCTAATAAAAATTAGTTATTCCAAAGGAAATCATGTTGGCTCACCCATATTATCTGACCACTCACATTTATAGTCAATATATCCTTCCAGTTTAGATAGGGTTTCCTACAGGAAGATTATGTATCATAAATATTTTTTCAGTGGCCATATAGTTCAATAATTGTAAGTGTAGTCAGTGTGTTCTGCTTATCTTGTCCCTTCAGTCAGCTTGAATCTGTTGATTTTCATCCTTAGAACATGCAAACCAGTTTTTCCACTGCTGGACTTCAAAGTCCAGGTGGCCTCCTGCCTGTGCATGGAGAAGAAAATCACCAACAACAGAAAGGGGAGACCTGCTCAACCTGTGGTCTTGGAAAAAAACCGAGGGCGCAACAGCTTTGTTCCCCCAGATCCTGTCAGAAGGGACAACACAGATCACTGGCCCTGGAATGCAAAATGCCAGGGTGTCAAGGCATATTGAGAAGCAAATGCTCCAAATGTGATGTCTTCCTCTGCATTACCCGCGAGCTCAAGTGCTTCGTGGCCTTTCATCAGGGGTAAAACCTGGGTTAGAATGCATTGTGTAATGTGGATTTGTTGACATTGACCATAAAATGATTTTACTGATGACAAAATGAGATGAATGATATGAATATGAATTTTATAATATTAAACTGGAAATGATCTGTTTTTAAATCAAGTAAATTGCATCCGTGTGTCTTCTTTCAGGTGTATATAACGGTCTTATTACAGTGTTATAATTAATAATCATCGCAAACTACAATTAAAACTAAACAAATTTCACTGTAAACACATTGGGCTATACATTTTAATAAATATGAGTTGAATTTGTTTGGTATTTTTTTCAATAAAAGCATGTTTTTAAAGAAATAATGGATTTTTTGGCACTTTCCACAAATGCGCTTTGTTGCAACAAATTACTAACTACCCCCCCTTTAATTTTTTTTTTCATGTCATAAAAACACATCAAGACATTTTTACCATGTTTAAGAAATAATTCATGCAATAGAGGGTTACGTTTTTTCTTATTGTTGCGAATTATGTTTGAAAAACTATTATCAAGAGAGATTGATCAAGTCTGTAGTATGTAGACCATGTGTAAAAACGCAGTTTATTCATTCAAAAAGCTGAATCTGTTTTAGAATTAATATTTTAACAACTTTCCAATGCTGACTAGCTGTTTCAACCATTTCATGCCTCCTCCAAAGTTTTGCTATGAATCTAGACACAATGGATCCACATAGAGGAGAATAACCTTACAACAGCCCCAACAGGTTACTGCAACTGTGTAGTTCATGTATGCATGCTGTGATGATGCACACAAGCAATAAATAAGGACATTCTGTAAAGCTTGGTTTTATGAAACCTTTTTCAACCCAGTTAAATTCATAAATGCACTTTGGACAAGTTCAAAACAAGTTTGGTTTTCTTAAGGCCCTCTGGAGTTACTAGGTATTTACAATATATACAATACACTTGTTAAATATATAGTAATATTCAGATGTTATATCTACACCTCTGCATTCAGCAGTCGGTTTTCAATTAACAAACATACACACCCACACGAACACACAATGACAAACTGAAAAGCATAATGACAAAGGCCTTTCAAAAATCACTTTGCAGCATACTCAGCGATTACAGTGTCTGAGAGAAGACAATATCACCTACTGATGGTGGACATTGACTTGCTATTAATGTGCATAATGTAGTAAACATTGATACATCTATCAACATCACAAACTGTACCCTGAAAAGTTATCATAGTTGACTTGAATCTGTATCTCTGGCAAAGCTTCAACAACATGTAAAAGTTTTGCAAAGGTAATGTCTTTTGTCACACTTTCCCGAAGCAACATTTTACAGAGTAGAAAACTTCATGACACTTACAAGAACGACTTGACGTCCAGCCCTCTGTGGCGGATCTGCTCCACCATGTGATCCCAGCTGCCAGGATTTGACCTTGATCGACCTGTCCCTGCTCCTCTGTGCCGGGAGGTTCCAGCCGGACTCCCCCGGACCCCGCGCGGGCCCCCGCGGTGGCCCCCGCCGCCTGGGCCTGTGTGCAGCTGGCCCAGGCTCTGTGAGGTTACTGGGGGGTCGTTTGGGCCCGGAGGGGGCTGGTGAGTGAGGGGCTGTTGGAGGCTCTGCTGCCGGACCAGAGGCCGAGGGCGCGCCACGGCCGAGGACGGGATGTGCTCCAGGGTGGAAGCAGACGAGAGGGAAGCGTCCCCGAAACTGAGCAGAAACATGGGAGCACCGAGGACAGAGATGGATACAACAGGGAAGACATTCAAGTTAGACATAACATGAGACATACAGGACAGGGCAGGTAGTTTTAAAAAGGATATAGAAGAGATGAAAGTATTTATGTATAAAAAAAAAAGTTACGTGATCATGTTGATATCAAAAGGAAGAAGCCGAAGATAAAAATGGCAAAAACATATATAGATACAGCACAGTGTTCACAGTGAGTATCCAAGGGAGAGGGGATCAAGAGAGAAGAAACAACAAAGAAGATCAGTGAAAGAGGGAGAAAGAAGAAAAGCGTTGTCAAAAAGATTTTGATTACTATTCAACATCTGTATGAAAAGAACTGTGTAGAATTTTAAGCTTTTGCTGCATGACAGTGAATGAGTGTGTGAATGGACTGGCATGCAACATGTAAAGATTCAATTATATTTCTCCAAACTGGTGTCAAAACAAACCTCTGCAGTGGAAGTGAAAGTGTCATTATCACTTGAGTCTCTGTTCCCCATCTGCAGCGCTAAATTGTTTCTGTATGTTACCTCTTCCTTTAATTAGCCTTGACCTACTTATACCTTCTTGCCTTTCTCTCCCACCAGTCTCTCTCTGCGGCCCTGTCTGCTACTGCTCCGGTTTCCCTTTCCACTCTTCTCTTTACCTTTGTGCTTCTGAGCTCAACTGTTCTCCATTCATCTTTTCTCAACTCTCAGCCCTCACATCAATATATCTCCACACCACCTCCAATCAGTGTTCTTTAAGTCTGCTCTCTAATTACCGGTCTGCTACTCTTACAGTTATGTAATAATGCTTCACCGCTTATCCAGCCTTCAATTACTCCCCTGCCTGAAAACTTCAAGCTTGTGCTGAACAGCTCTGTCTGGAGCTAATACTGTGAGGGAGGATTTATTGCCTGGACTGGAGTTGTGTAAGAGCTCGCTCTTCAGTATTAACTCGGCTCTAACTCTGCTGGAGAGCCAGGAGACAAGCCCACTGAGGAGCGGAGCAATGTTGGATCATGTAAATACAAGACAGAGCTCATATACATGCACCCATGCATGCAGGCTCTCTCATTCACACACACTCACTCACATATTGCACGCTATTAGGTCTTTCCTGAGGAAAGGCTTTGATGAGAATGTATATTTACTTTTGCATAATATTTTACCTAAATAAATGTGAATTAACATATAAAAGTTGTTTGCTGGTTATCTGTTGAGCAGACGTGTTACAGAGTTTTGAGGCCGGAGGAGACATTTTGGGCATTTAGGGTTCCAGAGGTAAAAGTCTGGTTTATTTTCTGCACAGACATTAGGCAACTGGTAGTTGGAGCACTTCCCAGGCTTGAATGAAGCTTCAAGTTGAAAGACGAGCAACTGCATTCAAAGAATATCGGGTTCTTTGATAAAAAGTTAAAAGGAACAAGCTATGTGTGTATATACAAAACCTGACTAGAGAAGTTCACTATGACTCATAAGATGCATTTTGTTAAGATATATACAATCAAGGAGCTTAAAATATTTTCATTTTTTAAATCACTTTAGTTTTGGGTTCTTTTGTCAATTTTGGCACAGTGTTTTGAAGCAACCCAGAAGCAACAAAGAAAGTGTTTTAAATTTGCTACAGCTCTGATTCGTGCCTCTGACTGGCTTCTTCTCCAAAGCAATTGCAGCTGAGGCTCATGGGTATAGTTGTATTTAGAGCCAGCCATCGAAAAGACATGAAACATAGCTGAACTAATAAGTTCTGATGGCCATTACATAAACCTATGTGATCATAAAATGATACAGGGCAGTCTGCTGGGAAGTGGTAAGGGAAATTGAAAATATTTACAGCCAGGGCTGGGTATTGTGATACCAGTACCAATATCAGTACCCTTAAAGTGATACCAATAGAGTACTTAATTTGATCCTTTTTTTTTTGTGCCTTCAATACCCATCATGTGGATGAAGGCATTCAGTTGTGTAAAATGCCACCACCACTCCTTCCCATCCAAATAATTTTTTACACAAATACATTTTTTTTTTCCAAGTGTTCAAATGACTTTCAAATGTTTTGATGGCATCTTGGCACACTGAACTGCACGTCATTTTTTTGGAGATCTAACTACAAAAAGGATTAAATGCAAGTATTGTAAGACGGTTTGTGATTGATTGTTTGTTGTTGTTTGTTGACTGGAACAGTTTCGATACTACTCGCTACTGGGTTATTTCAGTTGATATCTTAAAAAGGTATTGAGTACTAATACCCAGCCCTATTTACAGTGGCTGCTCACACTTTGCCACGTTGTATGAAAAATGTAAAAGAAAAAATGTTTTTATTATTTATATCATTGATGGCTGTGTGCACTTACATTTTGAGGTGATTCTATTCATCTTCATGCTAATTCATTCGTAAATAAGTTGAAAGGCTATATTTAGTTTCAAGTAATTCATTTTATGTTAAATTATTTGAGTTTCGATAAACTCAAGATCTTAAAGCATCAATGTAATATATATGTTTAAGTTTACCTACCAACAATGACTTTTTTACAGTATAATATGTGCTGTATATGTTGGTTTAAACTTTTCCAAGATCACTTTTCTCTCCACATGATGTATTGTTCATATGGTGCAATCACAAGATGTGTTCCATTTGGACTGGTGGACATCCGAGCATATAAACCAAACACTGCAGCTATGGTACTGCCACGTGTAGAAATGAAGGATAAATAGAAAGGATCCAGTGGCACACACAGAAAGCTCTGTGTTGCACATTATTTCTGGGTCATGTTATCATAACTGACATCATGATAAATCAATACATCTGGATGGATTCATGATGGCATTAGGCCAGACAGCTGGGAGCCAGTCCATGTGCTAATACATTTTGCCAGTCTGTTCGCTGTAATAAATTTGGCAAAGAATTTACTCTTTTTTTTTTATAACTTGAAGGCTCTAAAACACAGAATCCTTTCATGATTGTTGTATCTACCTGTGCTTTCATGTGCTGCTGTATCTTTATTGTCTTCTGCATCTGTCTGTAAAGCACCAGTACCAGACATTCATATTCCCTAAGCATGAGACCTCTTTATCTGCTGTATTCTATTACTGACTTAGAGGGTTATTTTCACATTTCTTCTTGCTTGAAAGTCAATTAAGCTGACTATAAACCTTGAATGATTTTGTAATTAAGGAAAATTGAGGAGGGTGAAGAACAAGGAGACAGAGTCAGAGCGAGAAAAGAAAAGAAAAGCCAACAGTGAAGAGTGAAAGAGAGAGAGAGTGGGAGAGAGGGTGGAGAGGTAAATGCCCACAAATTATTTAATGTAATTTATAATGTCTATAAATTTAAATTCTGAAGGCAGAGTTCTGCTATGTTTCTAATCAATCTACTGTATCATAACAAGGTCAGAATTATAGATACAAGTCGGCTAAAGATGAATGAATGGAGGAGGACTTTAAAAGTGCTCTACTGTAAATCTACATGCTGCACTTGTTTATAATCGATTCCAACTATATTCTGCCTTAGATTTACTGAATGAACTATTTAGGCGATACAGTACAAGAGACTGATTATCTGGGCTACTATCTTTTATTCATTATTCTATTCAATGCACACAAAAGAATCATGCAGCTTTCACCGATCACCATTTGTTTTTTCACGTCCAACTCACATATATGGAACAGATTATTATTTAAATACAGAGCACTTAGAGTTGATAGTGGCTCTGGCCTCGTCACTGTTTGTTAGTATATGTTGAATGCTCAACACAGCTGGAGATCAGGAAGTGATGAGAACAATCCCCGGGGTTCCTCTCTCTAAAATGTTTTGTCTTCAGCACCTTGTTTACATCATCTATTTTGTTCTGGTAAGTAGGGCTGGACGATTAATCGAAAATTTATCGACATCAAAATTATGATGCTGTTAGACGTATTTTTCCCGTGACGATGATTTCGATAATTTATTTCTGCCAGGCCTGCTTTCTCCTTAAAACATTCTACCGCGTGTGCAGGGTCCGAAATTAAGGCCCCGTCCACACGTACCAAAACGATCTTTTTTTTACCCGTCTTCCCTGGATTCGTTTCAAGAATAGTTGCGTCCAAACGAATCCACTTGTAAATGACTCAATACGCTACTTCATATGCCAGGCCTATAGGTGGCGCTGTTTCTGCTACAGAAATTCACCAAAAAACAGAGAAGAAGAGCATGGTCACTTCCACTTCCCATCATAACATGACTAGCTAGATTATAATTTTCTCTTAATACGTCCGTGGACTATAATAACTTTCACCACTGCTCATTTTATAAAGGCCGCTGCAAGAAAATGTCTTTGTTTACGTTGTATAATGTGCTGTTGGATTGCTTTTTATTTTGCATGATTGCAGCGCGCTAGCAGTTCGCTAGCTCTAACATCGGCAGAGTCAAACAAACATCAATGATCCATGAATGATGTCTTTTTAATAATCTATATGTTTTTCTTGCAGTAGCCTTTCTACAATAAGCCGTGGTAAAAGTTACTATAATCCGTTCAAGGAGTTGATAAGCAGACAGATTAGCTAGCTAGTTGATAAGTTATCTACTTCCACTTTATAAACAGATAGCCATAGCAGCTAACGTTAAGGTTACGTCAATGGTTACTTCGCTGCTGGAGCAGTCAGCTACTTTAGCGATGATTAACGTTGGCTACATAACGTTAGCAATATATCTTGTGTAGAATCCAGAGGGAAGGGTCAGGGAGCAGAGACACAGTATTTAGATATAGTGTGCTGGTTTGACCATGGAGATGGGACATGCTCGCTTAGCTTCACCGCAGACACACACACACACACAGGCGCACACACCAGACACCAGCCACTACCTTCTGTTTACTAGCTCAGGCTAATTAATTAGCTAGTAAGTGGCGATTTTTGGCAGCCAGCCTTCCAAAAGAAAGCACAATGAAATAACATTTTAACCAATCATTAACCGTGGACAGCTCTAGGCTTGTACTGGTGTTGATGTTCTGTGCATTGTCAGATACATTTCCACTTTTCCATACAGCCACTTTCCTGAAAACACTTGCAGGACCGACACAAGTCCACAGGGGCCTGCAGTGTGTATGTCTGAGCCTGCCTCCAGCGCCTCCACCTGCACGTTGTCAGCCGTGTGTCTGCCTGGCCCTGGTATACTCTCAGACGGCCAATTTACGTAACTCGCCGGTCCTCATCAATATAGTTTCATGTGTCAAACGCAATTTGCTGGTTCAAAGGTAGGACTAACAAGTTAATTAGCAGTTAAGAAATAGATTGTATTGCCTATTTACATTTTTATCATGCAAAAGACGTTTTTTAAAAGTAATTTAAAAAAAATAAAAAAAATTAGTGCCCGTCGACGAATCAATGTCAATTGTTTTAATTATCGTTAATTTATTGTTAGAGGTAAAATGTGCAATTAATTGATTGATTTTAGGTCATATTGTGCAGCCCTACTGGTAAGGTGGTGTAACTACAGGAACAACAATCACATTAGTAATTACGCTGTTTTAAATAAAGTAAAAGTTGTTTTGTTTCGGGGGTTTGGATTATTTTTTTGTTTTTAATTAGAAAAAATTTAACCTTATTAGGCTTTAACCTACCTGCAATATAGTAAAATACTTAATCTTCATTTTTATGTTTATATAATTGAGAAGTGGGACGAGTTGTTGCTGTGTTTTTTTGCCCATTCTGTATTCCCATTTCATAATTTTCCTTAAAATTATATCCTCAATGATCCTGAACATAGAAACACAGGGCTCTCCTGGGTAATGTATAGGGGTGGGGGGAAAAATCGATACAGCATAGTATCGAGATATCTTTCATGGCAATACTGTATCGATACACAGATGCCAAATATCGATCTTTTATGATATATGTGTTGGTCAGTTTGTCTGCTTGACAATCACATTTTGCAGCAATAAAATTGAAGTGAGATGAACAAACAAATAAAGATAAAACAGATGTTGACAAAACTGTCCTTTCGGGACATCATTTTAAATTGGGAAAAATCTGAAGTTGGAAAAAAAGGTAATACATTGCAATATATCGCAGAATATTGCAATATGTTTAAAATCGCAATAATATCGTATTGTGACATAAGTATCGGGATGATATCGTATCGTGAGGCCTCTGGTGATTCCCACCCCTAGTAATGTATCAAACCTACAGGTTAATGTTATGGTTACTTTGTTCTGAGAAATCATGCTTTTGCCGTAATTTTGGCGAACAGGTCTAAATCCTACAGTCATAGTTAATGTCTACCTTAAAGTCTTTATGTACACAGGCTTATCGCTTAGACTTTTTATCGAATAACCAGATTTTTTTTTTAAATCACAGTTAATCTTCTGTACTGATTATTTAACCGGGAGTGTTTCATGCTGATCTAAGCCGTAGAAGTGCTCTAACTGCGAGTCATAGAATTGTCAATGGGAAAAATGAACGGGACTTATACTTCAAGAACAAGGGCAAATAGCGTCCTCTAACTTTGCAACTCAATTATCAATCGTCGTTGTTTACACTATTAGCTGATCATGTTGAATATCTGTTGGTTGATTGGCTGGTGTACAAACATAATTGCAAAAACACACCTTCTGAGCTATTTGCAGAGGTTGATACACAGTGAACCTTGGTTAAAATGAAGCTGCATTGAACCATGTTTTAGGAAAGGGTTTCTTTGTATCACTGGCCTAATAAAATTGCTCTACTGCTGTTTTTGCAACTCACTCTGAATTTAAAAAGCTGTTACTTCAGATGAACAAGCACACCATCTTTGAAGATTTTCAGTTAGCATCTTTTTGAAATCTGTTACACCCTTTAGGAAATTGGAGGCTGCAGAGGAAAAGCATGACTGTGTGGATTCACTTTGTCTAAGACTAAGTGTCTAAGAAGCAGCTGGCTTCTCTTCCAGCCCATCCTTACGGTCTCGACATCTGCAAGGTGTAAAAAACAGCTTCTGTTGACGTCCATCTTCGAGTGTACATGCAACAAAGCCATTCACTATGTTTTTACAAACTCACACTCTTTCTTGATATCCATACCATGCTGTTGTTGTGCCCCCTGTTGCCCCTCATGCGTGACCCCTGTCACCATGCGCCACTCACTTGCCAAACCGTAGGCCTCCGGCATGCATGTGGCTCTGGACCTTCTGCCAGCGACCGGCCTTGCTGCCCCCCGTCACCATACTTCGAATGCTGTCACTGCGACTGGGCCCTGCCCCAGAGCAAGAACCACCCCCGCTGTCACTGGCCCCCGATGAGGGTCCAGCACCACACTGCCCACCCTTATCCACGGCCCCACTGGGAGGAACAGTGGAGTGGATCAGAGACAAAGAAACACCGACAGACAGAAAGAAAGGACCAGGATACAAAGGAGAGAGAGAGACGGACAGACGAGAGACAGACGTACAGAGCCGGAGAGCAAAAGAGTCATCAGTAAAGTTAGTCAAACTGGTGAGTGAGACACTCACAAGTGTCCAGCATACAACATCCCTGAGCAACCGCTGCTGGTGACTTAGACAACCAGTAAAAAAACAGTGAAGAGGTCTGAGCTGAGATTTCCTGTGTAACCCTGTGGGTAAATGGGAGAACACAGTTGTTGTTTTTCTGTGGACACTCGACTGGAACAAAAACAAATCTTCCATAGTACAAAAGTTCTGTTCAAAACTGCACAGAACTCATGGCCAACGGATTACTTTATTTGTTTATGTTAAGACAAAAAGCAAGTTGTTAAGACAACTTGTAATGCCCAATTCACTCACTAGCAAAGTGAAGACTTAGAATACATTGCCTATAGGGATTTCTATCTTATTGCAGCTATTCGCTTTACTAAAATCAGTTTTTGAAAATATTTCTAGTGAGAAAAAGGCCACAGGAGTTTTAGGAGTTTAGAGCTGCAGCAGCAGGTCGGCCTCATTTCACTCCACAAAGAATGACCAATCTGCTGGCTCTGTGAATTGGGCATAATAGCTGAGTAACAATGCAGATGCATCTTAAGATTTTGAGACGCAGGTAATGATAACAGAACACTAATGTCTCTCGAATCTCACAGCAACCCAATTGCAGCTAATGATGAAAACAAAAGCACTTTGATCTAATTTGTGTGAAATTTTAGCATACTAAAATTGTGCCACCTAACCCACCCCAGCTGACCTCGACTTAAGACGTCACAGAGACGAGTACAGACAGAACGTCGACTTCAGTACAGGGACCTTTCAGTGAGGACAAACCACATGACACACACAGCTGCACACCAGGACAATGTCTTCAACAACATTTAGACATTAAGTGTAGGCTGATGGTAAAATTCATGATTTCTCACTGAACAATGAGATATTTTCTGGGCTACTGTTCATCAGCTGTCTAAAAACTCTAAAAACTCTCCTGTGCGTATGATTATAGTATTTTCCCTAATACATGGTGTAATGCATTTGTTTTTCATCTTATGTATGCACTTTGAATTGCCTCTGAGTTTGAAAGTTGATAAACAAACAAACCTGCCTAAAGGCATCATTATCTCGACAGTAAGGAGTAAGAAATAGTTGACTCACTGATCTTCTATCACATATCTCAAAAATGCCACTATCATCAGTCGATTAAATGCCAGTCAAATATAGATAATTATCTCAATAACCACATGCAAAGCAATCACAACAGTCGCTGCTGCTCACTGATTTTACAATAGTTTCAACATTACTGCACATATACAGAGTAATTGATCAGCCTGTGGTTTTGAAAGAGTCACAGTGAGTTGTAATGAGAGAGGATAAGAATGAACAGGTTCACTTAATGCCTCAGAGATGTGTGAGATGCATCTGAATGATGGAATGAAGGTTAATATATAACAGACGCTTTACCATCCAATCACTTAATTATTTTTGGAATAGGGCTCAGTAGACCAGACTCAGGAGGACTATCAGGCAGCCATGAAGCACTTAACAGTACTATGAGTGATAGTGGGAGTAGTGACAACAAATAAGCAGAAAACACTGAGCGAGTGGAGGAAGATGTGAGAGGAGTAAAAAAACACACAGGCGCGCACGCACACACACACACACAAACACAAATTTATACTCAACACAAAAAAACAACACAACTGTGAAAAAAGTAGAACAGAAATGACCCCATTAAAGAAACAGTTGAACTCTTTGAGAAACACACTTATTAGCTTTCTTGTGGAGAGTTAGATGCAGATTACACACCAATCTCATACCTGTTAAATGTGAAGCTACAGCCAGCTGCCAGTTATCTTAGCTAGGCTGGAATCATAAGGAAACTTCAAAAGGTAAAAAATATCTGTCTACCGATACCTATTACTACCAACAAATATTAACCATTTTACAGAGTTGGTTATGTGCCGGACTATTTCTACTATTATTACACACATTGAGAACGAGATAACCACTATTGCTGCTTTGTACCTTTTGTGGAAGTCCCAGATATGTTGAAAAATTAAAACGCATTGTGCATGGATGAATTATCCGGAGGACCAAAAAGCATGGAGATTTTCACTGCCTTCTCCAGGAAGTAAACTGCGCTACTTGAGGTGCCGATTTTGCTTCTTTTTTTAATTGCAATAAACGGACAAAAACTGAGCGGAAAGCACTACATTATGATGCCTATTTGTAAAAAGTCTAAATTTATACTTTGTCAGGTCTGTCTGAAAGAAGACAAGCTAACGTCTTTTAAAATGCTTGTTTTCTGAGTTCGGATTGATCAGGGATATGCTAACATTGTAGCTGCTCCATCAACACAACAACAGATAATTTCAGATTTTACCAGGTAGTCCACGCTTTATGTTTTAATGTCTCTGGGCGCCCACAGATAGCTATAATTTGTTCCTCCATTTCTGATTCAACAACATCAGGACACTAGGAGCATTGAAATATTTCAACATAAATAAGCAAATTTTGCTTCTTCGCTTCATTGGCTTTGCATTGACTTTGTATGTAATCACATCATAAAAGCGGTGTAAACCCGCCATAAAACAGCAAATGTCATTTTACACTTTGGTGTTTGTATAGATTAAAGAAACCAGATATAACGTGTTAATCAGTGGGCTTTAGAGGGGCTGGTAGCTGGATTTCGTTGCCACGCTAGCCGTTTCCCTGTCTCCAGTCTTTATGCTAAGCTAGCTTTATAGCCTACCTTATATTTAACAAAACAGAGTGAGAAACAGAAAGTGGTATTGATCTTCTCATCTAACTCTCTGCCAGAGAGCAAATAAGCATACTTATTTCTTTAAACTAACCCATTCAAAGATGAAGAAACATTTAAAAATCAACAACAGTCAACCCTCTGTGGAAACACTAATGGCTTAGGTAAGTATAAGTTAAATTCAAGTCTGCTACAGTATCCTCCATGGGCTGCAGGTGAGAGGTAAAGAGGGTCTGATGAGGCTAGCAGGGCTGTAGAGAATGGGGCTATCAAACATTTCACTTGTACACCCTGTGCAAAAGCAAACTAAAATGGTATTTCCCATATTTGATGTTGAGTTTTGACTGTAACAACCAAAAGGAGGGTCTCCAACATAAATTAAATTCTCTCTGTAATCCTCTATCTCATAAACATTTATGGTTCAAAGCCTGTTTTCTTTTTTCCGATAGGATCCATTAATTACGTACGGCTGTTGGCAGACAGAAACACCGTCTTTCATTCTAAAAGCGGTCATTTGGAAAAAGGTCGTAATTTCTGTCAATGTTAGGGCAGTCCTACGAATCACAGCAATATTGAGGGATGGTGCTGCACATCTCTATCTCTATCTATACCAAACACCGCCTCGCATGCCTGAAAGCAAAAACATGAGGATTACCAGGGATGAGTGGAGACTTCTGTTAAAAGACATGTGGCCAGACAGCGTTACAAAATGAGGCTTTCTGCCTATTAAATGTGACCTTTCACTGCTTAGAGTGATATATTGATCAACCTCTGTCTTTGATATAGATATATATATAGTATATAGGTTATTTACTTTGATATTTTTTTATTTGTTAGATACTTAACAAATATAACAAATAGCAGCACTCAACTTTATTTAATTTTTAATTTAATGTGCAAAATATATCTTTACTGTGCTAATAATGTCCAATTTTTATTATGTCAACTAGTCATACAGCTTTGTGGGAGTTTTCCAAGGTGCACACAAGCCCCTGTTCATTACAGCCCTGCCCAGATTGAGGGGTCCCTTACCAGCCATGACTGAGACTCACTTGGGCGTGAGGCGAGGGTCTCCGTAGGGAGCATAGGGAGACATGTTTAAGAGGAACTCCTTCGGCGGGTAGGAGCTCCATCTCTGTTGCACGTTGCTGCTGTCATTGTTATTCCAAAAGTCTCTGTCCAAATCATTGTGGCTAGAGAGAGAGGGAGAGAGGTAAGACAGGTAAGACCACCAAGCAGTCAAAGACATTTATGAAGAAGAACAACATGACGGATGAGAGAAGTGTTGAGGAAAAAAAACAGCAAAGTTAGAATACTGTCTCATGAATCTAAAAGGTCAGGGAGTGTTAATAAATAGGAAAACTGTCAATGCCTATAAAGTTATATTCTAGAAGGGCGCAGTTCTTTAAACATAGATACTGAATATATTTGTTCATACGATATACTGTGAGTCCAACATATTCATCACACGATTCCACAGGTTAAATAGAAAGGTTTAAGATAAGTGTGTTGTAATTATCATGTCCAAAAACCTGATAGCATGAAATAATGGTGCATTTTAAAAACACCCATAATGGAGAAACAAGGAGTATCACTGTCAGAGATGAGGAAACCAATAACACAGAGGAGGTAGAAGAGGCAGTATACAACACAAATAACAGGTTATTGAAAAAACACACATTGGATATAAACCAAGAGAATTAGATTTGGGAAACTGGAAGTAAAATAGTAACAAATTAGTGATATACATTGTTAGCTGGGTCATTCAATGCCCACGCTTTAGCACCACTAGGGCTCTATCTTGCATCCGGTGCAGCGCAAAGCCCGACCCAAGTGTCTTTGCTAGACCGACGCAGTTGTCAGTTTCCCGTCCAGCACCCACGACGTTTAAATAGCAAATGCACCTGCGCCCATCTGTGCGCCCATGGGCGTGCTGGTCTTACAGGGAGGTGTGTTCAGGTGCATTCTTGCCGTATTGCTATCTCATCAACAAAAACCTGGTCTAAAGTCAATAGCGCAGCATTTCATTGTTATTTTAACAGTGCATTAGTAAAATGCGCCTAGGCTCGTGCTCAGCGCACACACTATGCTTGTGCACACACAGGGATGCGCAGCAGCACACAAACATGCAAAAGATTAAAAATAACAATATTACAATGTGAAATAGTATTATGATATGATCTGCTCGCGCGCTCTCACTTCACGCACGAACAGATCAGTTTCTTCTCCTGAAAATCTCTCCTTCCTGCAAATCCGCCATCATAATAGACATGCGGCAAGGTACAAGCGCGCCAGGCTTTTAAAGGGGACACTCTGATTGGTTTATTGCATGTTACGCCCAAAACACACCTATGATTAATTAAGACACTAAGTAACTTTTGAGCCATGCGCCTGGCACACGGACCCTTTTTTCCGCCGTTGAACTAGCAAAAGTGGATTCGGTCACGCCCTAAACGCACCTGCGCCAGGCGCGTCATGCTTCACTCGTTAACATCGGGCCCCTAATGTTTAATTAATAATAACATAAATTCCCAAATTAGTTCCCAATGTTTATATTACAATCCAAAATAAAATAACTACAGCTATGCACAGTTCAGTTGTCAAAATTCTGAATTTAACAATTTCTTGAAATTACTGTTTTCAATTTAAAGTTTTGGATAACACTGTTTTAGTGTTGTGTAACAAAGTTAGATTTACATTTCTGTGTTTGTCAGTGTTCCAAACTGATTAAAAGAAATTCCATTTTGTCATTTGGAGGTAAAGCTTGTTGTACAAACAAAATATACAAGTAACCAGTGTTGGGCAAGTTACCCTTAAAATGTAATACATTATAGATTACAAGTTTATGTCATCTAAGAGTAATAAGTTATATTACAAAATTACTGTCTCTGAGTTGTAATGCTTTACACTACTTTTGTTTTACTTTTGAGTTACTTTCACTAAAACAACCGCACAAGTATGACTTGGCGGGCAGCTTGTGAATTTCACCACTGGTGACAAGTCTCATCATTATCCAATTTAATACATCCTAATGTATTTATTCATAATATTTTGTATTATTAATCTAAAGTATAAAGTAGGACAAAAAGGGAAATACTCAATTACAAGTACCGTATTAAAGTAGCCAACAGAATAGTTGCTTTGCACCACTGATAAAATGTAATGCTTATATTTACATGTATCAAGCCTAAACGTTAATTCCCAACATGTTTATATCTGTCAGTTGCTCGGATACACCGCTATCCACACTGACGTAGCATTACATGTTGGGACACAGAGATTGTCCGTACCGGCTCTGGTTCTGGCTCTGACCACAGGAACAGCACCTTGCTTCAACGCAGCGTCATAACTCATGAAAAATAATGGGAGTATGTCCATCTCTCAAATGTAGAATCAGTCTCTGCAAGTCATCTCAACCATCTAATTCCAGCAACAGGAAATAATGTTACTCTTTTACTCAGAGTTTTTTTTCCCGGGTTAAAATGCGTTGTAACTCGCATTACTGAGATTGTAACATGCGTTACTGAGATTGTAACAGGTATAATATTGCGTTATATTACTGCGTTACAGCAAAAAGCAATACATTTCTGTAATTGCGTTACTTTTGCAACGTGTTACTCCCAACACTACAAATTACTTCCCTCCACGGTGTTTTTAAGAGACTGAATATTTCAACCTCTTTGATAAATGAGAAATATACCAATATAACACTGTCTTGAGGGCATCATTTCATGGTGGACATTTCAGACTGTGTAAGGGGGAGCCCTATACAAAATTAGCTTTCCCATCAGAAACGGTTGTTAAAATGCGATACTAACACACATCATAGATAATTTCCATATGCCTTCATCCATACCCTCCCTGACACCTACTTGATGGCTTTATTTTCCCCTCGACCTCTCACAGAATCTGGAGAGCTGGCAGCCTCCATCCCAGGCTTATTCCTCTTTCCCTGCAAAGAGACAAGAGGGAGACAGAGACGTATCTTAAAGCCATGTTTTGATCATTGTTTCCAAAAGCATTTTTGCAAGTGAAGTGCACATTACAGGGGCTTTAGAATAGCATCAAGTCCCAAACATGTTGTAAAATATGATAAATGAGTGAAGAGCAGAAATTGGTTTGATGCCAGGACTACAGCCTGCTTCTGAGGATCAAACATGCCGAGGGACCACTTCACTACAATGAGATGCAAAAACACACTCTCACATGCACGGACATGTCTTCAGACACAAACAAAAGAAAATGTACATGCTTACTATACAATGCACTGAATGAATTCAGACACATTAAGATACTGTGATACATATCTAGACAGACATTTGTATACACATAATCATTTAAAACTGGAAGACATGTAAAACTAAACATTTATTAAAACTGGACATTTAGAAGCCTTTTCATCGCAATGGTTAAATAGGATCATTTGGAAAATTATTGAAAACATTTCTATTGTAATATATTATACAGCTTACTTTACTTACTTTCTGCAAATTTTTACCACATAATGGATCGAGCTTTCAGCAGAGCAATTTAAACTAGTTACAGTTATTGAGCTTTACATTTTATTGAACTTTATATTCATTGAACTCTTGAGGGTGATAACACTGAGCTCTCTCCAGCTGAGTCACACAGACCGTCTACTCTTACATAATTTTTTTTCATTGTAGCCTCACAACATGGACATGAAACATGCCATAAAATGTCCAATGAATAGAAAATACCTCTCTTCTTTTATCCATATTTAAGGAAACAACATTTTGGACTTGATCCCATTTGGAGATCTCAGCTACATTACCATCTGTTGCTGTAGATAATTATCATCATCAACTTGACTGAGTTTTAATCACATATGGCCTATTTTGACAAAATATGCAGTACTTCGCATTTGGCTCATCCACATTAGTTATAAAGAAAAATCACAGTGTGCCAGAAAAAAATAAATAAAAAAGATTTAAAGTTAAAATTTAAGGACTTTTAACAGTACATGCCTGAATGACAAACTACAGTATGAGAACAATAGTATTCTGCTCACATTTATATATAGAAGAGAAACCATTACTGTTTGTACATACAGAGATGCTATTCTTGGCTTTTTCAGGAGCTGTTTAGTGATGAAGGTGTGTCCTGTTTCCCTCCTACACTCTCAACCCTGGTGCTTTTGAAGGCACAAGAACCGTCAATAGTGGTATACTAATTAATAACTTCACTCTTTGAAGTGTCGATCTAACTCCTTCCCTCTGCCTCAAAACTGAGATTTTTTAGGAACAGACTGCGGCGTTGGCTACAAATAACCCCTTGCAAACAGCTCAAAAGAAGAGAACAGTAGAAGGCATAATGATGCTAAATAAGTGGTGCAATCCGCCATTTTATTTCTAATAATTAAATGTGACTATAAGAAGAATAAGAAGGAAATGTGTCTTTTATTTGTAGTTTAATACATGGTTTCTATTCTGCTGTCTGGTATCAGCATGCTGGTGTGTACAAGTCACAGGTGGCCATTTAATAGTTGAGTCACTTTAACAATCCCCCTTTTTTTCAAAAAACAGTGTAATGTTCACATCCTGATACCTCTCATGATTTTCTTGCAGTTTAGAGGGTTTAGCCCCTGCATCAGGAGCACAAAGTACTGTAGACATTATGGGTGGGGGAAGATTAAAAAAGATTCATTCCTTGCCACTTTGCGGTCAAACCCTAAAACCAAAGGGGACTAGGACATTTCTGTTCGGGCTCAGTTGTGGAATGACCTGCCATTGAAAATCAGGCAATCTAACAATCTTCTTTTAAGTCAATTTCAAATTTCAAAAAGACCGAGCTATACGTTTCTTACAGCTGAACCAATTTGATGGTGATACGTAATGGACGTAAACATGCGTTGTGTAGTGCTGGGTATCGTTAAAAAATATTCTATACCGGTACCAATATCAATACCTTGACTTCGATACCGGTTCCGGAACAATTCTTTTTTCGATACCAATTTTACAAAATCCATTTTAACAAAAAGAAATTATGGCAAAATCTTTTTATTTATTTTCCTGCTCCTAAAATGTGAGCCGGTCTCTCTGTGTATCGTGGAATTTTTCCTGCATGTTTCTATGACACAATCACTAGCATTATTAGATCTTGGTAGAAGCATGCTGCATGCTGATTGGCTCACTGACGCTGATGATATTTACTCCTTTAGGTATTGAATGACGAGGCATTTTTTGATACTCAATACTTTAGAGGCAATTCGGTCGGTGCCTAATACGTATTGACTTTGGTACCCAGCCCTAGCGTCGTGTTTACATTCTAAGCTAAGATCCTTGAGTTTTGGTGAGGATGGCTGAGCGTGAACAACTGCAGATTGATAAAATCCGACCTGCACCCCCTGGCTTAAAAGCTAGGTCATGGAAGCTTCTATAAAAGTTGAAGGAAAAAGGGACCTGGACAAGAGCCAAACTGTATGCAAGTTGTCAAGCACACTTTTGTTTCTTTTCTTGTTGGTTCTTTGCAATCCTGGGATATATGTTGGCAAATGTAACGTTCCAGTTGACACATCTCATCCATTTCCAATACAAGTATTGTATTAATAAAATATAATGGAAGTAAATTCATCTGTAATTTGAATTATGGATAATTACGCAATGTTTTAAAAGTAGCAAGTAGTCACACAGTAAAAAATAATAAAATATAAATAAATCATGTATAGAAATCAAACATTTTGTTGCATCGAGATGTATCGATAATTGTTTTATAATCGCATCGTAGCCCATTGAATTGAATTGAGAGGTGCCCAAGTGTGCAGTCCCATCTTCTACAGTACATCTGTTTCAGGTCACATGCTAAACTTTTTAATATTCACACATACAGGCTATTTTTAGTTTTCAGAGCAGTCAGTGGGTTCAAACCATGACCCTGATGTTGTAAAGGACGGTGCTAACCTATGCAGCCATGTGGGAGACAACCTAAAGTCTTGAAAAGAGGACAGTCTGACATCATGATTTGCTGAATGGATTTGTGTTCCTTCAATTATTTATGATAGTAAGAAGAGTCACAGAGGAGTGCCTGTAGCTGCATTCAGAATTTGCTCATAAAAAAGTATAAACCTAGTCATGATATTATGACACCTTATATGAATAAGTGTACCTGCAATGTCAATCTACTTTAAAAATATCACATTCTTAAAAAGGAAAAACAAATGTTTATTGCTGATGTTTATTTTTTACGTGTCTGACTTTCTTATCAGACTTTTTAATAAAGGATTTGTTGCTGAATTGTAAACTCGACGATGAATGCTGTACTTGTACTCAATAAAAGGATTTTAAGCAGCCTGAACGCTTTCAGACACAGCAGAGAGTTAAATGTGTATCTGAATGCAGCTTTCAGTAACCTGCAGACAGGTGGCCTCTTTATGTATTCTACTGTATCTCTCACTAATGCATCCACAATACACTCTATTATTTATCTTGTCGCATTGCATGTGTCCAGCTCAAACACAAACATTTTCAATAGCGAGCCAAGCATTGGGGCCTGACTTGATCTGTACCTACATTCAGCCAGTACACTGTAAACAAACAAACACACACACACACACACACACACACACACACACACACACACACACACACACACACACACACACACACATAATGGACAGTGCATACACATAGGACAAAATAATATTAATACCCTGAGAAGGATAGATTTATAGCAGTCAAGAATTTGCTATCAAGTGCAGCTCATCTATCATTAAACAGAATCATAAAATCTTGAGAAGGCAGGAGAGGAGAGGGTGGAGAAGGTACAATGTTGAGAGAGTGTGGGTGGATGTGAGAAACAGAAGGGAAGATCGAGGGGACAGGGAGTAACAGGAGTACAGAGTAGAGGGGCAAGTGAGAAACACAGAAGGACAGGATAGAGGAGGTTTGAAACAGACTCCAGTATAATGAAGGCACCATACTGTTCAGAGGAACTTAAAGATACCACAGTAGATGTACTGGAGAAGAGAGGTGAGAGGGTCTGAGGGGGTCCTGCTTCCATCTGGAGTATTTTACAAAGTCCTGCTGTCATCAGGTTTGTCAGACACCTGGATGTTGAACACCGACCAGCATCACCCTCTTTTCCTGCCTGCCTGCCTGTATGCCTCTGTGGCTGTTTCTTCCTCTGCCTCTCCCTTACCTCCTCCCACTTCCACTCCCATAAAACAACCAATGGCATGCGACCAGTTCCAGACAGCTTCATCTCTCCTGGAGCAAATGCTTTCATATGAATCTTTTTCCTTTTATGGCCAGAAATGTACCATTCATATTGATGTCTCAGATGGATAGGTGAACAAACACACAAAACCTGAATTTATCAACCACGTCTCCTAGAAATTATGTTGTTTATATACTACAAATTTGTTTTCCAAGTTACTTTTTGTACAAAATGTAATTGCTGCGTTGATTCTGTTCAGTAGAAACATTTAGGCAACAAAATCACTTCGATTAAGGTTAGTGAAAGGATGTAGGATGGGAATGTAAAATACATTATACATAAATACATAAATCTGCTATCTTTGCATTTGACAAGAGAGATCATTTTATCCTATTAGACATTTGAGTAAAATGTTATCATAAGCAATAGCATTATCAATAGGTTGTACATTCTTGATCTATGTCCATAAGTGTGTTATGTGAGGTCACAGTGACCTTAATATTAACACTTAAAAATCCCTCCAGGCGTTCCTGAGATATCACGTTCACAGGAATGGGACAGACCAAAAGACGGCCAACCCAAAAACATAATGCCAACGGCCACGGCTGTCGCCTGGGTGGAGGCATAACAAACAAAAGATAATATGTAAGAAAGAGACAAGGACTATGAAGGGGAACCTACAGTGGCAGCGGAGACAAGAGAAGGACAGGACAATCCTATTAAAAGAAATCAGTAACATTCTGACAAGGACATGGAGATAAAGTGACAAAAGGACAAATACAAACCAGACTATTCGGTATGAAAGAAGAAGGTGGGTGACACAAAAAACTAAGACAGAGACATAGATAACATGAGAATAAACAAAGATAAGAAATGGGTTTGTCAGGTTCAGTGGGTTTTGGTACTCCAAAGGAATGATAGCAAGATTTAAGGAGCACTTAACATACTTTATAAGTCTAGTAGGCAATCATAATTTTTACACTACAAAATTATGGAAATTTAGCTTAGCACTTTTTTCTTCTGAATAGCCCAGTTATCTCTGGGGGCGAGGAGGGGGAGGGGAGGAAAGCAGGACAGACAGAGAGAGTAGGAAATGCCAGCGGATCAAAATGTATAGGAGGAATTACAGTTGCTCCAGCAGCAGCCAATAGCTCAGAGTGAAGCTCATTAGCATATGAATCATTAGCAAGGCGCTGGAGGCTGAAGGCAAGCAGCCATGATGCACAAAGCTCAGAGCTAACAAAGCCATGTTCACAGAGAGCACTAAGGTTTTTGATCATGTTTGCTGTCATGGCCAAACATACATCCTCTCTCTGGCTCCCGTGCCACGGAGCACAGAAAGCAAAAAACTATTCAACAACAATACATTGCAGGAAATCACTACTTTCAATTCAAGGTCACAGTCAGAAAAACCTGACTGTCCACACAACTGCAGTACATCTTCAATGGCAAAGGACTGTTCGGGAACATGGCGAACTTTACAAAATGTTGTGGAGAACAAAGTGTTTTCATTAAAGCCATTTGCCCTCAGTCATAGAGCTCGGTATTGAACCTCAATACTGTTGGTACCGACTGCAGACTGCCTGTGGCACTGAGCATCAAAACTTCTGAAGTACCAAAACCTAACAGTGAATGTTTAATTATTCTTTGATGAAACAGATACTTATTTCAATCACAGATTTTTCAAATTTTAGACAATATTTTATTTGGGCAAAGTTCTGTTTATATGAAGTTTAGAGATTAGATTCTTTTGTTAAATGAAAATTATGTTTTGTAGAAGAAAAAGTTTACATTTTAGTAAGGAATCACAAAAAGTAGCGTTTTGGAATAGGATGGAATTATTTTTACTATCAATTTATCTGATGGTTAATTTCTTTATTATTCTATTTATCTTTCGGATAATTATATGGCCTTTTCAGAAAATTGTAAAAATGCCTATCACAATTTTCTGAAGCCCAATGTGACATCTTTAAAGGAACATGCCGACTTATTGGGAATTTAGCATATTCACCGTAACCCCCAGAGTTAGACAATTCGATACATACCCTTCTCATCTCTGTGCGTGCTGTAATGCTGTCTGACGGCTCCAGCGGCATCAGGCCAGCACAGAACATGCAGGTGAATGGTTCCAGCAATCCTACTGCTCCGAATAAGTGACAAAATAACGCCAACATGTTCCTATTTACATGTTGTGATTTATAGAGTCACAGCGTGTACAAAAAACAACGTAACATGAGACACAGCCGTCTTCTAACTGTAAACAACCGGTTTGTTTACTGTTAGAAGACGGCTGTTTATTTATTTGTTTATTTATTGAGGATCCCATTAGCTGAAAGTCTATGCAATCAGCTAGTCTCCCTAGGGTCCATTCTAAAAAAAATTACATTACAACAATATACACATTTCAATCATAACAAAATCGCATATACACATTTCATATCTATACATACATACACAAACACATACATATATACAATCTAGTTTCCATTCATAGTAGGACTAAATATGAATACAATATTAATATAATTACTTTAATAAAAACATAAAAACCTACATCAACACAAAACATCTAAGATTTCTTTTAAATGACCGCTTATTACAAAGCTGACGCACTTCAATAGGAATGTTATTCCAAATGACAATAGCTCTATACGGGACAGTTTTCATCATAAAATTAGTTTTTGGATAAGGGATTGTTATATGACCAGTAGGGGTGTGACGAGACGCTTACTCCACGAGACGAGACACATCACGAGATTGGGTTCACGAGAACGAGACGAGACGAGATTTTAAATTTTTTTTTAAAGAAATCCTCAATGATGAAATATATGAATGGAAAATAGTTTTTTTATTCAACTGAAAAATCACAAAATGCAAAACAATTTAGGTGCCTTTTGAAATCAACTATTAATGATGAATGTTATTTAACTTTTTTTTTTACTATTTTAATGAATCATATGCAGTAAAGGACATGCAAACACTGCAAAATGTTTTGTATAAAATCTACCAACTGGCTTCTGCCCTGTAAAATCTAACTCCTTCCCACAAATCGAACATAAAAAAATAAACAGTATAAATAAAATAAATGTGTAAACAACAGAAAATGTTTAAATGCAAACAGTAAGTGTATCAATAACCAAAGTACTGCTCTCTCAAAACTAGAAGTGCAAACAGAAACAATTTTTTTCTATAAGATAAACTACACAGAACAGCCTAAGATATGGTCATGTTATTTTTCAAGAATATAAGCATGTCGACTATTTCTGGCAGCAGTTGAGACCTTTGGGCAGTAACTATGTCTCCTGCAGTAGAAAAAACACACTCACTTGGAACTGAGGTAGCAGGGATGGAAAGGTATGCTTTGGCAAGTGGAGACAGCAAAGGATATTTAGGAGTTGCCGAAATCCGACATTTTCCACCACAGAAAATGGCCTCATATCAGCTGCAATGAAAACGCCTATGTCCCTCGTTATTGCCGTGGCTCTTGCACTTACCGGTGGCAGAGATGCAAAGGCTTTTAGAGTTGTTTGGCCTTTTAATGTTTTCGTCGCGGTCGCTGTAGTTGGTAGAGAGCTGTGGTGGTGCTGTAAGTGTTTTTGCATAGTGCTCGTGTTAGCCGCGGTATACGGCATTTTTTTCTTACAATATTTACATATTGTGTTCGTCTTGTCTGTCACTCTTTCGCCGTTTATTATTTCCGCAGGAAAACCAAAATGTTTGCACACAAATGATTTAAAAGTGGAAGGGGGATCTTCAATAGTAATTTCACGCGGACATCACATCGCCTCACGAGACAACTTTTCACCTCGACGAGAAGTCTCGTCACGTTTTAATCTCGCGAGATCTCGTAAAACGAGATCTCGTCACACCCTTAATGACCAGTATTTGCCTTTCTAGTGTTATGATTATGCACGGAGTAGCAATACACTAATTGATTAAACTGAGTAATCGGCATTTTCATTGTCAATGTGTTATATATCATAGTACCTAAAGTAACTGTTATTATTTGGTGTAAAGTGAGCCAAGAAAGAGTGGAATACATCTGATCTCTACTTGTTTTAATTGAGCAGCCCAGTACAAGTCTCGCTGCTTTATTTTGCGCGACCTGAATTTTAGTTAAGTCCTTTTTAGTTGCAGAGGACCACACCTCGGTGCAATATGACAAATGACATAATATTAATGACTCTGTTACTATTTTTAAAGTTTCCTGATTTACATATTGACAACATTTTTTTGTTATTGCAATGCCACATCCTATTCTGTTAACAATCATATTTATGTGTTCTGTCTATGAGAGACTACTATCAATAACCAAACCTAACAGTTTAGCCTTTTCTACTTGTTGTATTCTTTGTCCGGCTATTTGTAACTTTAATTCCGATCCTAGCATAAATTTTTGTTTTGATCCGATGATCATACTATTTGTTTTGGATATATTTAATGCTAATTTGTTTCCACTAACCCACTTATACACCGAATCCAATTCTCTAGACAGAACATGATTAATTTTATCACATGAATCTGAAGCATAGTAAACAGTTGAGTCATCTGCAAACATTGTCATTGATGCTTTTTTAACAGTTAAGGGCAAATCGTTACTAAAAACCGAAAACAAAAGAGGACCCAAGCAACTTCCTTGTGGTAAACCACAAACTAAACTTTTGCAATTAGATAAAGAACCATTATAAAAAACCCGCTGAGTTCTATATGAAAGATAATGTAACAGCAGAGGGAGAAAATCTGTAGCTCTCTAATTTCTCAATTAAAATATGATCAATTACATCAAAAGCAGCACTGAAGTCCAACATAACCACACCAACTATTTCAGAATTATCCATACTTCTAAGCCATCCATCAGTCATTTGTGTAAGAGCTGTACTGGTCGAATGTGCCTTTCTATATGTGTGCTGAAACATAGTCATCAAATTATTATTCTGGAAATAATTACAAATTTGTGTATGAATGATCTTTTCCAATATTTTACTGAGTGCAGGCAGGTCTACAGTTATGCCCATTATAAGGTAATCAATTGTCTTTTATTAATGGAATCATTTTTCCTTCCTTCCACAAAGATGGATAAATCCCACTCGCTATGCACTGATTAAATATACAACACAACGGAGCAGCAATACATTCAGCAGTTTTGTTCAATACTATGCTGTCTAAGTTGTCTGTGCCTGGACTACCATGTGTTGGAAGAGACTTTAACAGGGCCATAACTTCAGCAAATTGTACGTAATTAAAATTAAAGCTACACACTTTATCTGCCATGATTTCATTTTTGATCAATTCACAGTAATTAAATTCTTCTGTTCTAAATCCTTTTCTCAAATTACCAACTTTATTTATAAAATAATTATTAAAATAATCAGCAATGTCTTTAGAATCTGTTATAAAACCTCCGTCAGACTCTACAAAAGAAGGTGATGCATTTTTATTTCTCCACATAATTTCATTTAGAATACGCCAGAGCTTTTTGCCATCATGCTTAACATTGTCAATTCTATTTTTGTAGTACTCTCTCTTTTTCCTTTTATTAATTTTAGTAACTTGGTTCCTTAATTTACAGTATATTAATCTGTCCTCCAATACTCTCGTTTTCACAGCCACTTGTTTAGCTTCATCTCTTTGCTTCATCATATTTTTCAATGTTGAATCAATCCACCTCCCAGCATGTGATTTTATTTTCCTATTTTTCATCGGTGCATATTTATCAACAATATTCAAAAGTATACTCATGAAAGCATTTAAGGAATCTCCTAGGTTGTGTCCACCGTACACATCTTTCCAGTCAACATTTGTTACCTCTCCCACAATCTTTTCGATAGCGGATACTTTATAAGACCTTTTATAAGTACTAAAAATGGCTTTAGCTTTAGGGACCTTAGCTATCTTATTAACAGCAATGAGATTATGATCATTGAACCCTACTGGTATTGACACAATATCATTACATAATTCTGGTACATTAGTATAGATGTGATCAATACATGTTGCTTTTGTAATAGAGAATCTTGTTGGCACATTAACAATTTGATGTAAATTACAAACACTTATATAGGAAAGTAATTTCTTTTTCTTTGTGCATTTATCATCATTCCAATCAATATTCATATCTCCAAACAAATATAATTCACAATTGACATCAGAGACTTTATCAAGCATTTCACCTAAGCGTGTCAGATAATCCACGTGTGCATTAGGAGGTCTATAACAGCAGCCCACATGCACTGGTTTCATATAAGGTACATGGATTTCTACCCATATAGCTTCAATGTCATTACATGTTAAATTATGTTTTAACTTACAAAGAATGTTGCTTTGCACAAGAATCGCCACACCACCACCAGAACTAATAATTCAGAGTTTTGAATAGAACTTTCAAGATGTGTCTCAGATAGGGCTAATATATTAATTGAATACTTGTGCACTAAATCATTAATATCTTGAATTTTATTCCTTATGCTACAAATATTTAAATGTGCCAAAACCAAACCTTTACTAGTTTTAGTTGTACACATTAGTATGATATAAGGAATACAATTACCAAACCCATCAGAAACATAATCCTTTTACCCTAAAATGTATCTCAGTCCTAAGTCCTTTCATCTCTAGGCAAAATCACCAATTTATTATACCTTAGTATTGCCTTTTCACCTTGGGCTCTAGCAGCTTTAAGCTTTGGCCACAGTTCCTTTCTTCTTTGAAGCACAGCCCCAGAGAAATCTTCGTTTATGTAAGTGTTAGTCCCCTTAAGCTTTCTAGCGGAGGAAAGAATGCGTTGTTTATCCTTCAAACGCAGTAGATTCACCATGATTCTCCTTGGCCTTCCGCCCTCCTGGTACTGACCCATCCTCTGGACACGCTCAATTTCAATCTTCCCATCCAGTCCCAGATTATTGGAGAACATGTGTTGTATCTTCTGCTCCAAACCACTCCAACTCTCTTCCTTATCATCTATTATACCATCAATGACTAAATTTTTCCTTTTATGTTGATTTTCAATGAGGTCAAACTTAGTGAACATTTCACCAATGTCTCGTTTCAAATTCATTAAGTCGTTTCCAGAAGATTTTATTTTGGCTTCAGATTCTTTATATCCTGATTTCATCTCCTCCATCATTTGTTGTGTGAATTCCAGACTTGTCTTCAACTCTTGTACATTGCGTATAACACCATCCAATCTCTTATTTGTTCCCTCCATAAACACTTGTGTCTCATGTTACATTGTTTTTTGTACACGATGTGACTATACAAATCACAACATGTAAATAGGAACATGTTGGCGTTATTTTGTCACTTTTGTCACAATTCGGAGCAGTAGGCTAGTTGGAACCAGTTACCTGCAGGATCTGTGCTGGGCTAAGCTAATGCTGGAACCGTCAGACAGCGTTACAGCACGCACGGAGATGAGAAGGGTATGTATCGACTTGTCTTACTCTGGGGGTTACGGTGAATAAGCTAAATTCCCAATAAGTCGGCGTGTTCCTTTAAATGTCTTGTTTTTTTTCTGATCAACAGTCTAAAACATTAAGATAACAATTTAAAGCAACATATCTTTCGCACACCCTGAAGAAGGCTGTCTGTGCCGTTACGCGTGGGTTGCCTCTCCCTATGTCTTTTACATTTTCTATCTAATAGCCAGTAAAATAAAGGCTATTTAAATAATTTTGAAGAAGAGTGCCTTGGAGTTTCCTTTTTTTCTAAACATATTGTGGTGTATTCGGTAGCGATGTTGTAATGTTGTGTGAAGAGGAATCCGCTGACGCTGTTTCTTGATTATAAAGGTTTATTTACATCAAAGAATTCAGCATCATTATCTTTACATTCGAAAATCTTGGTTCAGGGAGTGTTTGTTTTTACTTAAATGATGAATCGATTATTAAAACAGATCGACTTATTGATTAATCAACAAATTGTTACTATTTTGGTATCAAGTCCAAAACTAAGATTATAGTGAGTAATGAAAGGGGTGTGGCTTAAGCATAGAGGGCGGGGCAAATCAGCACCAAACAAAAGAGGAACTCTGCTGAGTGCAATAATACCTCCTACAAGAGTCTACTTCAAATAGTTGATTAGTTATGACAGGGGCGTGGCTAAAGTACAGGGGGCGGCACGAGACAAGTGTAAAGCACACATTGTAAATTTCACATAATAGGGTGATGTTGGCTGACTCCCTGTTGCCAGCAGGTGGCGCTATGACTAAGAGTAAATATTGGCAAGTATCTGTCCTCCGGCCTGGATTCTTATCAAGCAGTGGAAATTTCGGGCAGATTGGACAATGTACATTTGAGTTACAACAAATTCATGGTTAATGAAAAAATGCTCAAAATGCCACGCCAGCGTCGTTTGAAGAAAAAGCTTTTAATTCCTTTTTTCCATCTTTAAAGCTCTTTAGATTGCACAGAAAACATTTAGGGCCCTATTTTAACAATCTGAAACGCAAGTATCAAACGTGAAACGCAAGTAGCTTTGTGGGCAGATCTCGGCCGCTGTTGCTATTTTACTGGCGGGATAAATGACTCTTGCGCCCCACGCAAATCTAAAATGGGTTGGTCTGAAGTAGCTTGGTGTGGTTTGGGCGTAACGTGCAATAAACCAATCAGAGCGTCATCTCACATTCCCTTTAAGAGCAGGCGCGCTTGTTCCACGGGGGATTGCTATTATGACGGAGGATTTGCCTGGTGCACGCCAGCGGGATCTGTCCAAGATGCGGCAAAGTAATAAATGTCCGTCTTGATCGTGTGGCGATGTTGCTGCTCCTCCCGGGCGCATCTCCTCAAGTCTGAAGAGGATTGCTGCAGCCATGGAGCGTGGGCCTCCAAACGCACCACCTGCACCTGTTGTGCCCCTTCCTCCTCCCCCCCACTCCACCTCCGTCCACCCGCTCCACCAGGAGCACATCAACGTGCGTCTGTGGAGGGAAATGTCCGCTGTGCGTCAGGTGCAAAATAGGAATGATACATGGTTCGGTGTACAAAGGCAATTGCGCTGAGTGCAAGATAGGGCCCTTGAAGTCAATCAGGTTAGATCTGTAGGATGAGTTCGTTATACCAGGCTGACTTCCGGTTGCCAGCAGGTGACCCTATGACAATAGCCGCTTTCCGACCAAGTAGTTACAGGAACGTAATTATAGGAAAAGTCCACTTCTAAGCAGTTCTACTAACTACTCTTCCCCCAAAACCGCTTTTTCCATTTGCATTCGCACTGGCCAAGTTGCCATAGGAGGGGTAAGGCAGTGATGAAAGCACAGCAACGGTCTTTATAGTGTTTAAATCAGAAACCAAATACTGGACTGGGCAAGTGACGAGCTAGCGGCCGGGGCAGGCGCCTGCCGACTGTTGCCTCCCTTCATGGAGCTTCTCACCTCTGAAAACTTTGAAGCAAATTGTCAATTCGGCATCAATTTTCGCAAGACTGCCTATAGTCGAAATCTAAACAGTTCATTTCTTGCCTAAAACGTTGTCAGAAGTGAATTTAGTGATGAATAAGATGGCAAAAATTGTTAAAATTGTCCGGTTGTTGGTCTGTCTGTACCGGAAACCCGACCCTCGTTGACCTAGGTCCCTATGCTGAAAAGGGAACAGCGAAAAGACCCTGCCCTGAAGTTGGAGCTGAAGGAGTTACATGAACTGCAGCCAGAGGGACTTAAAAATCCCCAAATTGGTCCAGTCGGAACACGAGAAAAAAAGAGTTCTAGGAATTTTATGTTCTAGGAACTGCAAAAATCCCTCCGGTCGGAAAGCAGCTAATGAGTCCATATAGAGAGCCAAAGTCCCGCCCCTTCCGGTGGACCTCATGGGATCTAAACTCAGAAGAAATATGAACGGTAGTGAACGGGGAGAAGCAAATTATTTTTTTATCCTGTTTGAATTGAGCCATGGATTACAAATATGATGTTTGTCAATTTAAAAGATAATTTTTCGACCGAAGAAAGTCTCAGTTAGCCGTAGGTTTGTCGTAGTACCACTTAGTTTTGTGTGAAACCACTCAGTAAACTACATCTCCCGTCTCACACAATCTACCTCACCTAGCTTGATGCTCGGCTCGCTAGCTAGCTGTAACGTTATCTCACCTGATGTGTTTTATCCAGTCAAGTGTTTTCAGCAGATAAGCAAAAGAACAAGCGAGATCCTCTGCTCATTTGAGTAACATTACATCCCCGGTACAATACACAGAGACATCGTAGCTTCAGCCAGACGTCATCTATGAAGTGTGTAGTCTTTTAATTACGTATTTTCACAGTCTTATACTGAACAAAAGCATTGACAACATTCTTTGTGTACACAGATTTACTAAAAAGAAAGTTTTTGAGGAACTCACCACAGCTGTTGTTGTTTTCGGCCGCTACCACCTCGGCAGTCAAAACGAGTCGATATCCGAATGCGAATGAACGGACTCCATATGAGGCTCCTTTTTCAACTACAAGGTCAATATTGTTTTTCAATAACGACAAAATAACGACTTATCCGTGCATTTATATGGAACTAAGCTTTAGGAGCTTTCCGTCTTTACTCTCCTCCCTGTTACGTTGCATTTGGAAATTGATTGTTTTTGACTGACAAAATGGCTGCGGCCGGAAACAACAACAGCTGCGGTTAGTTGCTCAAAAACTTTCTTTTTAGTAAATCTGTGTACACAAAGAATGTTGTCAATGCTTGCGTTAAGGTGTAGAGCCCCTGGTGATACTTAGAGCATAGTTTCATGTTGTGTCGAGCCTTCTTAGTATTTCGAAAATAGCTATTTTGAGACTAGCATGAGAGTGCCCCTAGCTCTCCCATTCAAAAGGCCATTTGACCCAAAAACGAGAATACGGTGAATCTTAAAAGTGGCGATTCGGTCCTAAATATGCTTTTAAACTAAAGTTTGACTCACGTACATTCACAAAAATACCCCAGGATGCATTTTGGCGAGAGTTACACTTTAAGGTTAGGTAAGGTTAAGATTGCACATACAAAATTGAAATTGATTGGGTAAATCTCAAGGAGGAGTGCCTTTAAAGAGGAACTAGTTTTTTTAAGCTTAATTTACCTATACTGAACAGCTTCTGAGTCACTGGAATGGTTATATGACTTTTTTTGGTTGTTTCACTCCCCCTAGCGCCTGCGAGCGGAAAAACTATTGCGTGATATCAGGTCTCGCGATGGAACAAATTGCTTCACGGCACTGCACACATACGCCCATTCAGGAACCGGCTAACAAGGTAGCGATGGAGTTTTTCACACCATCGTCATGGCTGAGACGGTTAAAAAGAAACAGAAAGCTAGGAAAGCATTGTCGGAGGAACAGAGAAAGAGGAAACGGTAGACTGACCAAGTGAGGAGTCAGACACAAGTAAACATAGGAGCTGCCAAATATCTATTCCGAAGCTGTAGGGGGAGCTCTACAGAGAAACCTGCAAGCAAAAGCGAAAACTGCACAGCGCCTCTTTAAGTACAGCACCTTGAAATGATGAAAAAAACACATTCAATTCAAAATGGCTGACTTCCTGTTGGGTTTAGATTATACCTCCAAGGGGCTTTTTTTGTACATCTGGAGATATTACATATGCCTACCCAAAACACAATCAAAACCTAGTCACTAAAAAAATCCCAAAAGTGTTGTGGTTCAAAGAGGGCCTCAGCTCAGTTGAAATAACTTTCTCTAAACATTTTATATAAATGTCAATATTGTAATGTAAATAATAAGCACTGTAACTTACCAGTTTACGTTGACACCAGGTGCAGACGCCACATAGAGCTACCAGCCAAACGGCACATACTACAGATGCAACAGACACCAGGAACACACTGAGAGACACTGAGCCTGAGGGAGAGAGACAAAGACACATAGAGAGGAGGGTATTAGTGCAATTAATATAACACTTGCCCTGTTGCGATTCATGAGGTTTTAAGTCTAAGTTTACTGTTGAAACAAAGTCTGTCAGAGTTGAAGTGTGGCAAAACGCCCCATTTTAGGGGAACATATAACCATAATCAGGAGAAACGCTCTGTAATGTGCCTTCTTTCCTTTTCCTTATTCATCCTTGTCATCTTGCATCTGTCATCAGTAAGACACACTGAAACTGTGTCATGCTCATGTTCCTCTGCATGTAGCAATGGATGTGGGCATGTCAGGAAGAGATAATATCATGGGGCCAGAAGCCGTGCAATTACCAGCTTCCGTTTTCTCTCTACTATCTCGTAAATCCTTCAGCAACTTTGTTCCCATCTTGAGAAATGACAACTTCTTCCACAGCCTTCTATTCCTCATCTCCATGTCTTTCAATTACTGCCTCTCAATGATGCTGTTCATTCAGTTGTCTGCCACATTGTCTACCAAGTAATAGTAACTCAAAATGCAATGGCACGCTGGCAAAACAATGTCTGCAAACAATGAACTCATAACTGTGCTACATCCTTTTTCCCAACAATACAGGAGATCTACCTGAAAAATTCATCTGACTGCTCATTCCTCTTCTTCTTTATCCCCCCATTTCACTTTTCATCCCTGCCTGACCATGTTCAACATTTGTACCTTTTTTTTAAACCAACATGTTTGTTGGCAAGTGGATTAACTAAGCCAATTTAATCATAGTTATCCACACTCTTCCTTCACATTTTATTAACTTTCCCTCTTCGTCTCCTTCAGGGGTATTATGAACCTTTTAAACACAATTCTGTACACTGTTATTCTCTGGTAAAATTGCATTTCCTACATGTCTTCAGTAACACAAAACATCAATAAACATGTCAAAAAGCTCAGGAAGCTATTTAGCTATTTAACAGCTATACTTAAGTTACAAATTGTGGCATTTATTCACATTAGATGCTGGCTCCTCCTGACACAAACATGTCTAGAATACCTATTATTATCTAACATTATTGTGCTAGGTTAAAACACTTTAACTGAGAGACTCCCTGGTTTGTTGCATGTGATTCCCCATCTCTCTCATGCCACTCACTTTTATGTCTCCTTATTGTCAACTTATGTTCAACAATACTTCAACTGAAAAATAGTGCTAACTGCTTTTTTGTTATCTTGCAAAATACAAAAAAATAAAAAATACAAATTAAAATCTGAAAACACGGTTACTTAAAGAAAAGTTTGAAATGTACTGCTTGAGGCACATGGCATTGATTAAATATCATTAGGAGATGGGTTTAGAAAGTGATTTCCTGTTGTTCACAAAAATAAAATTAACAGCTAGGCTGGCTGATACAACCTTACATAGAATCTATCCTTGCATGTCTCCCAGAGGCTCATCCAGCTTACATTTATTCAGAGCTTTGTAGCCTTGCATTTAGCGGTTTGAATTCATCCACTTAATAAAGTGTCAGCTTCTTTTAAGCCAGCCTTACCCAAATTAAAATCTACTGTTTGATAAGGTATATGATTTTAAAATGTGAAATATTAGACATGGCAGAATATGGTGACAATTTAGATCACAGGGTTTAATTTGTTCTTGCTCTGAGCCTTTCAGTCGGGCTGCAGAGTGTGTGTTGTGGTAACATTGTTTTCAAAAACGTTTCAATGCTTAAACAGATAAGTGGTCACAATCTTACCGGTGTTTCCTTGCCAATTTAGAGCAACACAAAGAGAAAAACAGAAAGCCATCTCTGTTGAAAAAGCTAAAGAAGCTGAAATACTCTCCAGCTGGAGGAAACGCAATTCAATTCAAAATATGTTATTCGTCCCTTAAGAGGCAATATAATGCAAATGCAAACAGAAATACACATAGACAATTCATTTAACCACATAAAAAAAACTTTAGAAGCCACTTATGCGTATTGTCGGCATATGATATTATCTTTGTTAGATATATTTTGCAGTACACTTGGTGCATAGGGTTGTACATTATACAAAGGGGCATAGATGGCAGAAAAGAGAGGGCACAGGAAAGAGAGGGCACAGGAAGATGGCACACATACAGTTCTCACCAGACATACAGACAGACCAGACAGACTAACAACAGAGCAACACGCTGCTACAAGTGGCAGAATTGGAAAACACGGTACATTCAGCGACTTTGAGTCCTTGAAATGCACTATACAAATTAAATGTATTATTATTATTATTATTATTCATCTTTTATGACATCTGTATTTTCACTAAATCTCAATCTGTCATCAAACACGGTTCCCAAGTATTTGTAGGTCTGGATGATTTCAAAACTTGTGCTATCAATGACTGTTGGAAGACTGTGTTTTGGTGAAATGATCATTTCTTTAGTTTTGGATACATTTAAATAAACAAAATGATCTGTCTGACCGACTGGGAAGAGCCATAATAACACTGTCATCAGCTAATTTGACAATATGTTGATTATAGTTACTATACATATGATTACAGTCATCTGTGACTTTCCTTTCAGATCTTTTAGAACTGCCAGACCTCCGTGTGGATACGCAAGCCTGACAGTTTTTCACTTGGTGGGGTGTTATCAGCATGAGGACTTCATGACTTCAGGCACTAACCCACTAGAAAAGTGAATTAGAAAAGCCAATACATAGTATAACATATATTATGTAACACTTAAAGGAACATGCCGACTTATTGGGAATTTAGCTTATTCACCGTAACCCCCAGAGTTAGACAAGTCAATACATACCCTTCTTATCTCCGTGCATGCTGTAAGGCTGTCTGATGGCTCCAGCTGCATCAGGCCAGCACAGAACATGCAGGTGAATGGTTCCAGCAATCCTACTGCTCCAAATAAGTGACAAAATAATGCCAACATGTTCCTATTTACATGTTGTGATTTATAGAGTCACAGCGTGTACAAAAAACAACGTAACATGAGACACAGCCACCTTCAATGCCTAAACAAACCAGGAACTATATTATCAGGCGGAAGAATATAGTACTTTGGCGGAGTGATATGCTCGCAGCAAGCCTGTCTGAGAATATAGTTCCCGGCTTATTTACGGTTAGAAGATGGCTGTGTCTCATGTTACGTTGTTTTGTGTACACGCTGTGACTCTACAAATCACAACATGTAAATAGGAACATGTTGGCATTATTTTGTCACTTTTGTCACAATTCGGAGCAGTAGGATTACTGGAGCCATTCACCTGCAGGATCTGTGCTGGGCTAAGCTAATGCTGGAGCCGTCAGACAGCGTTACAGCACGCATGGAGATGAGAAGGGTATGTATGGACTTATCTACTGTAACTCTGGGGGTTACAGTGAATAAGCTAAAGTCCCAATAAGTCGGCGTGTTCCTTTAAGGTTAACAAGGCAAATCATGATTGATAATGATATACATGCAATAAAATCCTGTTTTTTTCTTTTACTTTTGTACTATTATTTTGTGCCACTCTATATAGCCTAATAGTTTTTCTTCTTGCTGCTGGTGGAATCCACCTTTAAATGGTGTGCCCAAGTTTAAGGGACTGCACTTACAATGCATGCACATACTTGATGAGATCCACAAGACAAAAGCCTGTGCATGCTAGCACTTAACAGGTGTCCCCTCAGTGCACGGTTTGTTTTTGTGCACTTTAAACAAACACACAAAGTTGTTACTCTATTGTTGCATATCTGACAGATTAGCTACTCGAGGCGTATTTGCTGCCCCAAACGGCCAATACACATCATTTCAAAAAGGACTGTAGGACCTGCATTATGAAAACCACCAGTGACCACAGGTGTTACCAAATCAACCCCATTCTAAATGTTATAACTTTAAAATAAAAAATGGCAAATTTGCTTTTGACAATCAGCTGCAGAACTGTGTTTGTCAGTTGAGGCAGTTTCTTTTCTGCAGTTCAGCACCATGGACAGCGTCCATCCCCACTGGCCCTCCACCTGCAGGCTAAAGTAAGATTTGTACACCTGGTGGACAAACTAGGCTGAGCTGGTTCAAATGGAGCTTAGGAGCACGTTTGTTATCCTGTTTCATCATTCAAGTTTTTATTTTAAATATATTAAACAAATATCAAAAAAGTCAACTGCAAGAATGTCAAGAAAGATTCCTCAATCTATATTACCTTAAAACGTCTTCATTGAATCTCGACATGTTGAGATGATTGCATGTATGTTTTCAGGGCATGTTTCTTGTCACATAGAGGAGCCAACAACCCTACAAATGGAACAATCTTAGTCTGAATACACGTTTGCAGATACCTACACATTCACAAATCGCACACGCACGAATTGAGATACAGTTTCACAACTGTACACACACATTTGCAAATAACATTCAATAGTACCACCCCCATACCTAAATACAGAGAAACCTCATTTAGAGTCTCATCTTTTGTCTTATGATAAACAATGAGGGCTACACACTGCTTTGTGGTTCAGCTCTCACTTTACTATGATGAGTACTATGAACACTCATATTATCTCAGCTGCTGTGCCCTTTTAGCAATCTGTGTGATCTCTTTCACCCTCACCTGAGAACAATATATTTGCCAATATGTTTGCAAAGGAGTAAGCACATATCCTCCAAAATCCACTACCCACTGTGACCTCACTCATAAAATGACCTACTGAGCATCTGTTGCAGTAACTGGCCTCATTAAAATGTACTAATCATTGTTGACCAACAATCTGAGCTTCTAAAGCACTTTAAAGGTCATTAGAAAAACTATTACTGGGGTTTCCATGTGTCTTACTGATGAAGTTGATCATCTAAAAGCCATCACCGTATTTGCAGTGAACTTGTAATTTTAAAATGTGCTTAAAAATGAACAAATTCAGATGGATGGCAGAGGTCCACATCAGAGGAAACAGCAAATGAACATGTTAACGTTAACAATTCATGGCAGGGCGAGGAGCTCAGTGAACCAAAAGGACCTCTGTGTTGAGCAACTGCTCCTCTACTTTGAGGAGAGCCAGCTGAAGTGGTTCGGCCACCAGGGAAGAATACCTCTCTTTGGAGCTGTAGTGGCCTCGACAGACTACAGGGAGACCACAGGACAGGATATGATCTCCCATCTGACTGCATGAAGCTGCTCCTTGGCTAGCCCAGTTGATTTAGAGCTAAATATGATGTAATCTAGATAAATTAGGTAATGTCAGCAAGTAGCCTTATCAATGTTGCTTCAGTCTAGCTGCTGTGGCTTTTGTTTTGGGCCTTTTAGGGTGACTTGGCTTCAAGCTCTGTTCAGGAATTATAATTTCAGTAGATTTTACTTTTTGTCCAGAGATTATTCTCATTATCTATTGTGTTCAATATAATCCCTTACAGCAGATACACACAAAGAATCGTTTCACACAATAACCTAAATCAAGGTCTACTTGACTCCAAAACTTTCAACCAAATCATACAGTCTTGATCAGTGGATGGGGTTTGCTCAGTTGTCATGGAGATGATCTGTTGACATGCAAACTCGGTAGCTGCTATGATATTATCAGTAGCACATTTAAGACTCATTCATGTTGGTTTAAAGTTAGCATCATGGAGCAAACTCCATCTTCTGATGAAGACTGTGTGATACAGTTCAAAGGTCAAAATAATGCTAGTAAGAGGAACTTGAGTTGTGATTGTTCGGTTAAACTACTATTTCTTATGTTAAGAATACATTTTGATTCTAATCTAAAATAATCTTAATATGCAGCTTCAAAAGCCTAACTCACATTTGAGAAAATCTTAAAATGTACATTAGCCCACTCTTTCCATGGTAGTCCACAAGTTGCAGTAGCATACACTACTGCAACTTGTGGTGTAACTTATTAAAAGTCAAAAAACAATCATGGCATGTTAAAACCCTTTCTTAAAGAGTACATGCTCTGTTGATGTGATCATGTAACATCAGGTTGTGGGAGGTTAACTAAATGTGGATTACCTCCAGATTCATAACCTACTGTGCCTTGTTTGGAATCATACTGGGCACCTCCCATGGCTCCAAGTGTTAACAAAAGTCTCTTCCAGTAGTACTGCTCCTATCACTCAAACTCTCTCTATTGTTCCCTATATGTTGTGTATTGTGGAGTAACTGTATAGTCTGAGATCATTTACTTAATAACCACTAAACGTAATGCACAGACTTTTAATTTAGGGAAGAAGTGTAATGCCGTTCTCAATATTCTCTTATTAATTGTTATTCTTGTCTGCCATCTTCCTCCTTGCAGTCTCTGCCAACACGCAGCACGCCGTTATTTTTACTTGTGGTAATTATATAATTTATAACACAATTGATTAGAACTGCTCATGAGAAAAATAGCTTTCATAAAACTGCTTGTGTCTCTCTCTGTCCCCACATGCAGCCCCCCTCCTTACCCCCAGTCCTACGCCTATTTAGTCAAAATTTTGCAGCAATTTACAACACCGGATTGATAACACGGAACGTACATAGTCAGGTTTCATACACTTTTCTTATTAAGAAAAGGGAGACTGGTAATGGAAATTTTTCCTTCTCAACACTGAACTATGATAGGCTATACTGAGCACAAGCTAACTTGTCAGAATTTATTGTAGACTAATATTGTACAACATATCACATTAATAACATGAAAATGTGTATGTATTGTTGACTTTACTCCAGTTTGATAATATTGTAAGAATTGGCCTGTGAACAGAACTCAGCTGGGTCATGTTGTTTAACGTTGGCATTACAGCTACTCTCAGTTGCAACCTCTGTCAAACGCATACTTTAATACATAAATTACGTTACCGTTATTCTGTGTTATCAGTGGCGGGTTTAGGTGGACAAAAGATAGTGGTTTACTTCGGACAGATGCAAAACCAGAACATTACACAATTTGACATAATGCGCTATATTCCACTTTTCACAGTTCAACACAGGTTATAATCCGACTGAGCACTACCTGTTATACTGCTCAACTGCACAGTTTATCAGGTTGGGTCGCTATTATAGCTCTGCCGAGCAAAACCAATTTTTGCCACGTTATCCTGCTGCTTTCATGTTTGATAATCCTCCCAGAAAGATACTTCCTGAAAGCCTGTTTTTTTAACCAGGTTCCATCTCCTCTGAATCTTTCTAAAAAAAAGCAAAAAAAAAGCATCTTCTCTGACAAGCTAAAGCTAGCAGTAAGCGCTAACGTTATACGATAGACATTTCTTCCTGGAGAACCACTTATTATTTTATAACAGAGGTTTGGTTTATAACAATATTTGCAGCTGGTGGGTACCGAGGTGTTTAATCTCAAATGTTGATAGAAGTAGAAGATAATCTAGCTCGTTATGATCCAATGTATGCCAATTACGAGCAAATGACAACAATAGGCAAACAGCCAATAAAATTTCAGTAGGGCAACAGATGAATGTCTTTGGGGCATGCGTATTGCTGCTTTCCCAGGAACTTTGTGATCGTGATAGGGGCCTCTCGAGCCAAGCAAAATTTAAACTAGGCTATATCAGACACTGACCTTAAATTGTAGAACAATGATAAACAGTACCAACGGAGGATGTTTTACGTCATGCATTAATCCAGAATTATATTAATTCATAAATTACTCAGTAGCTAGCTACCACCAAAACCACACTGTAGACTTTATATTCATTAGCCTACACTGTTGTTTGTTGAGTTACTGACTGTTGAACGGTCTTGAAATTACAGTTCTTGGTGATGATATTGGCTATGAAGGACTAATGATGAATTAGAAAACATACAAAGTACGACTCAAAATAAAATGCAACTTAAAATGAAGGAATTATATGACCCTTTCCAAAGAAACAAAGCAAATCCCTTATAACTCAATTCTACATTACAATTTCTACGTTCAATTCATAGTTGAAAACTATTACCTTTAACAACTTCCACCTGGCTTAATTACTTTCAAAAAACACCTGTGTGGCTAACTTCTTTCTGTTTAGGCTTTTCCAGTAAGGCCAAGAGGGTGTTGAATCAAATGGCTTGGTGCGATGTAAAATGAGGTTGTTCGTAGTGAGGACCTTACAAAGAATTAGCCTATCGCCCAACTCTGCAGGCTCTAGCAGACTCACCTTCTCTCTCAAACACTTCCCACTCTCTCCTTCCTAATTCAGTAGACGCTCTCTTCTCATGTGGGCACCAGTATCTCTCTCTCTGTGAAATGGGGCCCTTACTCTCTCTGCGTCTCCTCTCTTCCACCTGCTGTGCTAATCTGTTTATGCTCTGTTCACTCATCCCCTGGTGCAAGCAACTGGCACGACACGGAGAATAAGCACTATTAGTCACCGGAGACCTCCGGAGGAGCATCTCTTGCCGTAGGTCGGAACAACATGTAGAGGGCCGCAACCACGGGAGGTGACCCTTGACTGGCACAACAGACGCATTGCCAGCAGAGTGGCGACCAGTGGGAAGAACATGGGCATGCAATTATGCAGAAAACCAAAGGGGAATAAGACAGAAAAACTTGTATCTGTTTAACTCTGTATCAATGCTTCAAGTGTCTCTGTTTTTTGGACTGCTCGTTGCATGGATTGAAACACCTCTGGTTATAGTTCTTTAACTCTGAAGATTACATTATTTACTCCTCGTGAAGTAGGCTATCAATGACAGGAGTGAAGAAGAGGGAAGAAGCTGTGAGAAGTTTGGCGGGTAAAGACAGCCTGCTCAATCTTAAAAAAATCCCACCAGTCTCACACCACCTGACTGCCTCGTTGGCTGGAGTTCAGCTTTGCTGAACCTTGCTGTCGCAAGTACATGGTTGAGTAGTCAGTAAGCATTTATTTGTGCCTTTTATTTGGCTCCATTTTTTCCGACCAGCTAGATGCATTTGATCCCACAGATCTATTCTTTGGTTTGACTTCCACTTATACATCCCTGGACTCCCTCAGGACATTTTGTTCCGAGCAACTCTTACTCTAAATCTTTGTCCAAAAATGCTGGTTGCCTGGGGGCGATCTCCTTCTTTCCACTGCTTTACCCCAAGGTACAGCCTAAGGCATGCTATTTTTATAAGTGTTACAGAAAAATTGGATAATGAAAATAAATGCTTAAGTCAGGATAACTTACTCATGTATATTATATGCTGGTTAATCTAGATATAAAGAAGTTTTGGTAATTTTCAGTGTATACTTTGATTGAAACTGAAACTTAATTCGTTAGCTCACAGACCAAATACATAGCAAGCTTAAAACTAAGTTGCTGCTGGTCAAGATAATGACTATACTGTGGCCAAGCAACTGTGGTTCAGGCACATTGCTAACGGTGTTTCTGCACCACAAGAACAGCAGCTTACTGACATCTATTACATGTTAGAGGTTCCTCCAAAATTACAATAAGTAGCCATCACCTCTTTGCCCACGTAGCCTCATTTTTTATGTTTTGGGCTCATAAACCAAATCCTGGCCCTGTTATTCCAGCATAACAAAAGGTTTTGCTTCTTTCCTCCTGTTAATGTCAGAGAGGATCCTCACTGTTATCTGATTTGCTCCAAAACCACAAACATTGTGATTTTACACCTAACCTGGTGGGTATGGTTTAAACAAACTGCGGTTTGTTTGCCTGGTTTATTTGAGCTGATGTGAAAGTGTTCATTCAATCGGATAGAGACCACTTAAAAAAGTGGGTCTGGGTCCAGTACCAGGCAAACTCTGGTGCAGTTTGTTTGTGGTGTGAAGTGGACCAACACCAGACATTTGTGATAGGAAATATATGCTTTTCAGCATAATTTTTAGAACAAAACTATAATATAAATTTTATCTGATGATCGTGAACTATCAATAAAGGATCTGTCTCAGCAGTGTAGCCTCTATTTTTATGCAACATAATTGGACTACCATGGTAACACACATGCATGTCAACATGTAAGTGCAGATTTCTCTGATACATCAGAAAGTGGAAAGGTGTTAAAACAGAGGTGTGTTGTGCCTGTGTCACACTCCCTGTGTCCCTAATTTTGTGCAAAAATGTGTTCAAAAGTTTACATGGAGCTGGGCGCCTGGGTAGCTCACCTGGTAGAGCAGGTGCCCATATATAGAGGTTCACTAGTGACGCAGCGGCCACAGGTTTGGCTCCGACCTGCAGCCCTTTGCTGCATGTCATTCCCACCTCTCTCTCCCCTTCCATGTCTTCAGCTGTCCTCTGATAATAAGGGCTTAAAAATGGCCAAAAAAATAATAATAATAAAAAAAAGTTTATATGATCTATTATATCTATATATACTATACTATAGTTCCTTCTTTTTGCTTCCCTGTTGAGCTGCAGTGGAAGGATAATAATGAAAAGAGGGAATGTTGTAGTAAAACGTCTGTAACTGTAAGAAGATATCCAATTTGTTTCAGTCTGCTAAAGTCTCATATTAACTTCTGATAAACTTTTGCATACAATTTTTGACAAAACAAGGACTGTGAATTTTGTTGCGGAACGGCTGTGGACACACGAGATCTCGCGATTTCACGTAGAATAGAACCACAAAACCACCACCAGTTAGTTTTCATCCAGAGGAGTAGAGGGGAAACGACTCTGTGCTGTGTTTTCAAGGTGTAGTGCAGGGAAATATGATTTTATTTTGAAAATTAACCGGATGTTTTATTTTGTTTCTGTGCTCGACTTCCTGTCCCGCACAATCTGAATTGTGCTGAATTGCTGCGGAGCTCTCCGGCGTCCGGCAAAAATAGAAGCTCTGCGTATCGGCTCCAGAGGGCTGCGGACGCAGTTGGAATGCAGCCTTTCCGCAGTCAGTGTAAATACGCACATTGACTTTAATGGAAACCTAATGACTCCGCTGCCGTTCTGCAGCCATTCCACAGCCGTTCCACAGCCGGTGGAAATTGCCAGTTACAGTTGAAGTGCTTTAGGATGTGCTCCTATGAACAGGAGGAATGATTACAGCAAGCAAAACCTGTTTCAATTTACATATGGGCCTATTGGTGTCTGTAACACGAACCAAGTGTTAATTATTGCCCCTATGACAATTAAGGTCCCTACCCGTAACAAATTTTAACCCAAACCACGAGTTTTTCCTAAACCTTAACAAGACGTTTTTGTGCATAAGGCTAACCAAACCTTAACCATAGCGTTGTCACATCATAAAACAGATGTATTTTTCAACATTGACTGGTGATGGTTTTGGCCAGAAAAGAAAACGTTTCTATGTGTCGTTATAGAGTGCATGGGCAAATAACACAATCTGTTGTTTAATTTGAAGGATACTACTAAGTAAGCGAGAACACAAATGGACCAGAACTAAAAGGCATCAGAGGTATGAAAGTGACAACAATGTGGGCTGACTGTAAAATCTCTAACTGTAAATGTGCAGTGGAAGCACAGTTCATCACTGTGTGACATGGCTCAAGGGTGCAATACACTGTAGTTCCAGTTGAAAAACAGGATTGCACTGAGCTATTTTTTGCATGTTTGTGAATGAGACATGAGAATAAGACAGATCCCACTTTCATTCACTGTAAGTCCAATTTTTCATCACACCTGCATTTTGTTTCCCCGCTCTCTCAGGAAACCATACATCCCCTTTTCAGATCATTCCCTAACGCATGCCAGCTGACTTCATTACACTCCTGCCAAACCATCACTGTGAATCGGTAACCCTGCTACTCATTCAACTGAAACGTCAAAAGCATTCGCTCTGTGCCTGCTTTATAACCAAGCCAAGCCCCACAGGGGATGGGCATCCACCGCATTGGTGACTTTCCAGTTTAAACAGTATTTTTTTTCTTTTCAATAAACATGTGAGTCTATCAAGAGAGATGTGTGACTACTGCTGGGATCAAGCAAAGAGGGAAACCTTTGGCAAAACAAACACTCATACGTTTTCCTGTTGATCGCTACAGTGACTAAACACAGAGTGCCATGTGTTTTGTTTCAGCACATGTGAAGTGCAGCAAACAGGCTGTTGTTTGCTGTCTCAGAGGGCCACAACACCACAGACCCATGACAGGCTCGTAACCTAATACTCTTGACTGGCAGGTGTGTTTATCCATGGTAAACATCTTAACAGTCTGCAGGCAGAGCCATCAAAGTGTTTTTGTGTATGAACTGTGATCTGTCCATAATAACGAGGATCCAGAGGTTTGCTGCGTGCAACAAGGCAGGCTATGGGTGAATGGACACTGCTGAAGAGTCATTATGACTCACACAGAGATGCTGAAGAGGAGGAGAGAAAGATAGGTTCTTGGGGAGAGGTTAATAACTCTCATAAAGTGGTGGACGACGAGTAGAAACGTCTGCCTAAAACACAGTAAAAACAGATACAGTATTATCATGGGGAGGATAACAAGTAAGCTTTACAATCAAATTCCATTATCAGAGTTTCATTATTATTTACTATTGATTAAGTGTCACACAACGCCATTCAAGATATTATTATTATATTGCAATTTCTCATGCTGTGATCTAATCATGTACTACAATGCAGTGTAAGGCTGGTGATAATCTATATTTTTCTAATGGTCGACAAATCCCATGAAAAGAGATTGATCCCACTAACAAGTAATGTAGCTCAGCGCAAATTCTTTCAGGAAGGCCTAACAAGTAATCAGTCCCTCCTAAAGCGAATCAGCGCTGGAGGCGTTCACCTTCTGATAAACCAATCAGGAACGGCCAAGGATCCCATAGGCCAATCACAGCATCACATCACTGTTTTAAAAAGCTGCTTCTCTCCCTGTGCTATCAGCTGTCATTTCAGGAAGACGTCGTCCCTCCTCCTCCCCTTCCACCTCCTGTCCTGGTGGTTCTCCGGCTGTCGCTCCAGTGCCTCCTAGGTCTGGTTTTCCGGCCGTCTCCGCCACCACCGGTGTCTGGATTCCATCGGGGGGTTACATCTTGGTTCCCTACCCCTACATTAAATGTATTAATATATTAAATGTATTAATAACGATGGAGTTCAATCTCCAATACACTGTACACTACATGCTGTTGTACATTAAAACCTTTTGCATATCTGCAAACAAGTCTCTCCTGATTGAATTGTCTGTGTAGCCAAATCTTGATATACCGTATCCCACTACTCTGTGCCACAGACCTCCATTGTTGTCCAAAAAACTATTAAAAATACATCAGTAAGCAACACTGTTGCACTGGGTGACACATTCCTTAATTACAATGCTAATACAAAAACACAGCTGCTGTTGTTAATTTTGAGTTGATCCCACATACACTGCTGTAAATACTCACTAACGTGCCAAATCTGCAGCTGCCCAACAAATTCACAATTTCTCCTGTTTGTTAAAAACTACAGCAATCAGAAAACTGTTTTTTTCAATCACTATAAAAATTAAGCTATACAGCGAAAAGAGTTACATATCAGAGAATATAAATTGTGTGTAAACGTTACGTTTACATTCATCAAACATTTGCCATGAGCATATTTATTACAATATATTATGGGAGGAAATATTTAAAAATATATATATCATGGTAAAAATGTGAATGTGAACTCAAAACATTTTCTTTTGGGTACACATGTAGCACAGTCAGTAACAGCTCTTCCCTTAAGCAAAAATAAATAAATTACATAACCAAGCGTCTCACTATGCAAATGTAGAGCTGGAATCAGCTGCATTCACAATAAATAAGATTGACTTTGTGGATTTATAAGATGTGAATAATAACTCATTTATAATAATATTATAACTTTATAACATTATCTCCACGGTTGTTAGATATAAAATGCAACCCATGAAAATAATCCTGAATGCCTCTTTCAGTGCAAAATTAATTCTTTCTGCAGTGTGACTCCAACAAATAGCTATGTTAAAAGCCTGGTGTTGCATTTTTTCACATAATTTTTTATCACCTTTTTGAAAACCATGTAAACCTATTTACACCCCTATTATCTAATTAATGAGTGAAATGGTACGTTTCTGCGTTTTCACACATAATTTCCACAAAATCATGCTCCTGTTTCAGCGGTTCATTAATCTGTACCGTTCATTCTGGCTCTGCTGCAGTTGCGGTTTGTGTAAGTATAATTCCCTGTTGCACTATTGCCTGAGAGAGACACTGCCTCCAGCTCCTCCAACCCTGAAAATGCAGACTTGTAAGCTGGCATGTTGAAACCTACTTGGCTATCCTGAGCTTGAGCTTATCATTTTTGATGAAAAGAAAAGCAGACCCATGAGCCCTTTTCACAGATGCATCTGAAGAAGCTTACACAAAGTTTTGTTTTTACAGTTGCTTTTGGAGCTGCAGTTGATTTACAAGACAAAATGATCCAACAGTCTCCTTGCTTAAGGCCTGGGGCTTTCAAGAACAGCTGCTAACTAACTGGCTGATTTAAACTGCAATGATTGATTTTTTTTTGGCTACTTAGGTGCAGCAGAAACAAGTTACAACATTTAACTCTTAAGTTGATATGGCGAACTTGTTAGCAAACAGTTTCTTATTTACACATTCAGCAGTTACGGAGCAACATTATCATTCATTTACAGTCCTGTAAGTCCAATATTAGCTCTCTTTTAGCTCTGTTTTTTCCACAAACTCCTGAGGGAAATATTAGGGGTGTAACGATACATCGATCTGAATCAATATATCGATTCAATCATCCACGATACAATATTATCGCCGCAAAGTGAAAATATTGATACATATCGTCTGAAAGATGCCCCTTTATTTTAGATACTTACTTTATATTTATTCTTTTTATTAAAAAGAGAAGTCTTAATTTAAATGCCTGGAAGAGCTCAGGAATAAAATTGTCAAATCCTATTTTAGTTGCTATTTTGAGTTGATATAAATGAAGATGTGTTAAATGGGCATATATTGTCTCATACTGAACGCATGCTCCTGAATTGTACCAAAACAAAATCGTATCGTGACAGACTTTAAGATATCAGCATCGTTGTCCAAAGAACCAATACAATATTGCATGGTGATAAAACTTGTGATTTACACCCGCAGGAAATATCTGACTCTTAAGATGCTAAATGCTCCTCTGCGTTCACAAGCTAGTCACTAACTGTGTGCATGTGTGCCGTGTGGTGCTGAGGAGGTAATGTGCAGTGGGTTTTTAGCGCTTCTTTGATGAAAGCAGCTGCCTGCTGCAGCTTAAACTGACGCCATGAGAGACAGTAAAGTTGCTGCTGGACAGCTGAACAATTAACTGAAACTCATAAAACTCTGTAAAGCCGAGGGCAGCTGCAGATTCAGGTGATAATTCTCTGTAGGTTCATTACAAGTGACCTCTTTTACATGTTTACTTTGTCATTTGATACATTGTTAGTATAAAAATATTAATTATAACAGCTTTAAGAACAACTCCTAAGAACAATTCCTATTTATAACACTCTTGGGAGTGGGAGTAATTCATAAAGCATTTTAGCACTAAGCATCGCCCCTTTTAATTGAAATATGGTGCTCTTTACCTTTGCATGTCCTTGTTGTTAAAATTGTCCAATAGATCTACTCTTATGTGGGTATGACCCTAAATTGTTGTTACGTTACACCAGGTAGGCCTATATAAGTTGTTTTGTAGAGAAATCATAGTTTGTACGTTAGCTTCATGACATTGACTCGTAGTGTTGTTTGGACCAGAAGAGTCTGGATTTTGAAAACCAGTCAAATGAGTCTTTTTCATACATTTCCTTTAAACTGGACAGACTCTGAAACAAAGAAGCCAGGATAAGAATAATAACATACATTAATGTCAAAGCATCTCCTGTTCCCTCTCTTTCTTTTGCCTCCAATTCACACTCGTATTAGTCTCTTGCTGTGTCCCAGTTCAGTTGCTGGATCCTCTAAAGTCCACATTTCTGGATGAAATATGTCAAGCCGACGTGGCCTGTCCTATTTCAAAGATTCCTCCAAATGTGGAAATGCAGCTATTTGATACAACCAGCATATCCTTTACAGCCCCTAGTTCCCCACAATCCATTGTGTAGTAGTTTCTTCAAGTGAAAGGGGTTGATGAAGATGATTTCTAGATTTGTGGAGTAGAAAGCAATTAGAAAGCTTCTGAATAAAAACACCAGCACCTGACAGTGAAACAACAGCTGATGCCATAGAGAAAACCATCCAAACAAAAAAGAAATGATGGACAAACAAATGTAATAAACAAACACTGGTATTGTCTAGCATATCCATCAGTGTCAAAAACTGTATGTGCACCACCTGTACTTTCCTAAAAGCAGATCTATGCTAAAATACATGAAAGCCAAATATATAAGGTGACCCTGAAACTCAGGAATTCAATTTTTAAATTTGTTACTATACAAATCCATTTGCAGCCGAGGAGAGAGTGCCAGGAGACTGGCAAATAGAACTGAATACATTTCCCTGCAGCAGCACGCAGAGAGCCAAGTTCGAATCTCTGGTGGGGAGAGAATTTGCCTAACAGGATGGCTCTGCTCCGCCTTCAGGCCACCCGTACTTTATCTGGAAGTGCTTACTTTTGTTGTTGTGTGAACAAATATCCTCTGTGATGAAGATCCACATGTCATTTTACATGCCCCCCTACCAAACATCTTCTCTCTATTCAGCTCAGGACCACACTTCCACTGCAGAACTGGTGAAAAGTCACCAAAAATGATGTGCTGCGAGTGTGTGAAACATTCATATTACCACCTCATTTCTTTGAACTACAACTTTACAGTTATAGTGTTCATATTATGTTAAAATTTTATATAAAGTACATTAAATTGCCATTTTGTTAAAAGCTGAACTTCTGTCTGTGTAGCATGGAATTCACAAAAAACACAATTCCATTGTATAATCCTGTATTGTATAATTGCAAAAAAGCAAAACCTTGAACCTTTCAATCAAGTCACTTTTAGGGTTTACATTAAGTAGAGTGAGTGTTAAAAGGCCATGTCGGGCTTTGAAATGGTGAAACATTACTTTTATTAACTGATAATTAACTGTAAAAGAATGCCCTGGTTTCGACTTGATTCTTTAAAATATAGTTCTTTGAAATTGAATTTATGTCTGTGGGTTAAAATGTCCCAAATTATACCAATATCATACTTCAGAGACAGAAAATTGACCGAGGTGACAAAAGTTTAAATGCGTGAACAGATGAGGCAAAGAAATGAAAAAGATGGAGAGAGTGCCTTGGGTTCAGCCGGCTAGTCTGCCTGCAGTGCTCACACATTCTGAATATAAAAGTCTAGTTTTTTTTTTTGCCTTGTATAATGTGTTGTTTTTTGAAGGATCACTGCATATGGTCTCGTATATGTGCTGTCAGTCATCCCTAGGAGCAGATGGAGCAGCCAGACTACTGGTGATCTTCACATTAAAGCAGCCACTTTAATGCAATCCAGCGGGTGGCTGCATACAAGTTTATATATTTTAACAGAGCCACTTACGATCAACAACCTCCCCATACATTAACATCATTAACCCCAATGAAAGACCTATTTAAAAGAGATAAAACATTTCTCCTTGCAATGTTCACCCATTAATATATTGTATAATTTACCTTTATTATTATTGTATCTGTGCCCTTAATTTCAGAGCTGTGGACTTCTGCCAGGATTCAAATTCTAATCTTCACAGTATAACATCAGTGCAGCGATAAGATCAGTCTTCCATCTCAGCTCATCTGCCGTCTTGTTCCTATCTGATCTGTCTTTCTCTGTATCTTTCCTTCTTGCTCTTCTTGCTCAAAGACACAAAGACAGATACAAACACATACACCTGCGCACACATTTCCCCTATTACACAATATAATGTATGTAGAAGATATGACTACAGAGAGCATCCATTAAGAAACTCATGTCATTTTAATTTCTCTACCTTTTTTTACTTTTATCTTTTGGATGTTGTGTATCCTTACTGGTGTGTGCTTGTAGGTGTGCATGGGTCTGTGTTGTTTGTCCCCCTCTGTTTTGGACCTGAACTGGGTTGGTTTGCAGGTGGGTAGGGGAATGGAGGGGAAGTGACATACTGTTTTAACTATGCTTTGTTCACTTTGGCCTATGTTGTATGTCATTTATTGTTAAAATTTAAATAAAAAAAGTTGAAAAAAAAAAGAAAAAGCTCATGTCACATGTAAAAAGAAAGATATAGTACCAGTTGATGGCTGTAGAAATCAGGAAATCAGGCTACACCCGCAGACATCCGCACCATCAGCTAACTGAATCATTTACTGTAGATGTTGCAACGTTGGGTGTGGATTTGTTATTAGGTTACCAAGAAGCACCTCCCTCCACATCTACAGACAACCAGGCGTTCTAGACCATTATGAGCCCTTAAAATGAGGCAAGCTTGCGGTCAACAGTTCAACGAAAGAACAATTTCCAAAATTGGCTTTGAGACCAAATATGATTCAGTATTTCACAAGAACAAAAACTGGGTCTTGTGTTACACGGCTAAGCTAACCTGGGCTCATAGAACAACAAAGGAACACAGCTACTAAAGGCTGACCTAACTCGTTACATTAATGGTATTAGTCTCCTCTCGCTGCGTGATGCTTTTAACGTGAGAATGAGACCTGTGCTTGCTTGGATGAGTTATTTCCTACCTAAGAGGGGTTGTGCTGTGTCTCACCGAGTCGCTGTTTCAGTTCACGCTCCGCAGGCGGGCCTGCTTGATTTGCTGACCACGGCGTTTTGAGCAACCTCAGCTCCAGGTCTGCTTTCCAGCGTCGTAGTTCAGGTTTTAAAAGGTGTATTTACAAAAAGTCGTGTTGTGGGAAACAAGAAGCAAGAATTGTCTTTCAGAGTCTTTGTCTTCAATAGTGTTCTGCGTGTGGAAACATGTGATTTGCAGCCGTCAGCCTGCCGCATGCTGCTCCTTTCTGAATCAACCACCTGAATACATCTCTCCCACACACCTGCATTGGCTGGGTTAAATCAGATCAACATGTGACGTGTCAGTCTGACCCAGTCAATCCGTTAACCACTTCTCCAAAGACACTATACTGATATCATAACACTTGCTAGCAGCTCTGTGAGACTCATAGACAGTATATAATGGACCAATAGACCCCGTTGCTCTGGACGGAGACCAGTGAAGGCTATTAGAAGCACTTTTCCGGTGATCTCTTGCTTTACTGCGCAGCCTCCAACTGACAGAGACAACGTAAATGTGACGTGAGCAACGTGTCTGAAAGTTGTAAGTCTTCTGGTAGCTGTGCCAAGAGAAATCTCAATCATTTCCAATCTTACAGAGACGGAGAGCGTGGGTATATGTAAGGAGATAACATAAGCACAGGCTAATTATTGCTAACTAACATGCTAGTTAACATTAGTAATTAAACTTAAACAGCTAATGTAAGTCGAAACTGCCTGCGAGCTTCTCCTGTACTAAGTCACTTGGTTATGACACAATTGTTAGCTTATTTTTACAAAAACGTCTGCTACGGAGCTATAACGTGAGGTACAAGGTAATGGAGCCTTTTATACATTGTCGTGTTTCTTTAGAAATAAACAATGGACAAATAGAGTCTTTAAACGCTTCAGATGTAAAGTTGGCGGTCAGTGTAATGCTAACAAGAGGTGATCGCTTTGTAGCAACAAAATGGCGCCATCGGAGGTTTGCGTTCTGAAGCGAAGCTTACCCCCTTGGTGAGACTGTACTGTACTTTGGCAAAGAGGTGCTTAAAGCTAACATCACCATGCTAGCATGCTCACAATAGAGTGCTGCAGGGTTGACATATTTTTGTAGGCAAACCCGGAAGTTAACATCGCTCTGGTTCCCTCGACAAAAAAACAAAGGGATTTTTCCATTGGATTTGGGATTATTGCAGAAAATAAATCTGTGGTTTATGAAGTTTATTTATTTTCAAGTTTTGTTCAGCAAGATAATCTTAAATTATTATAAATGCAATTGCCAGAAGAAAACAGCTAACACTGCCCTTTATGACAATTATGTTTATCATGTTTACCATCTTAATATAGCATTTTAGCATGCTAACATTTGCTAATAACTATAAAAATACAAAGTACAGCTAAGGCTGATGGGAATGACATTAGTTTTGTGTTTGGTGATTAACCAAAGTATTAAACTTAATTCGAATTGTGATCTGTCGTTGGCTCTAGAATGTCAGAGGATCAGCAGTTGTTTTATTATATAGTGTGGGGACCATAAATGTCTGCACAGAAATTTGTGCCAATCCATCTAATAGAAGTTGAGATATTTCGCAGAGTATGTGAAAGATTTGTGGCAATACAGTTAATTAGGGATCACCAAAGTAATAAATTAAGTAAGATTCATCCTCTGGGCACCATGGATGTTGATACAAATTTCTATTATTATTTATTTTACATTTATGTATATAAAAATAGACATGCTAAAGATTAACTGTATAATAGAAATTATTTATTTTTTTATCCCATAAATCAATCCGATCCTCCAAAATGATATCCAAAACACCCCCAGATGGAGAACTTGGTCTAAAAGAATCCGTCAGGATAAATGCAGTCAGGCTGAAAAAGGCTCTAAGAAAACATGCACCTCTTGAAGTTTAACTCTGTCAACTTCTTGTCACCCACCTATTGTTCTTCAGCGGTAACATAGCAACAACCGCTCAGTAGCATACTTACTAGCGCGTGCCCTGGAGCAGTGTGACTGGCATTTTTAAACGGGGCTCTCTGACTGTCACCTTAATCACATAAACAAGAGAGTAAGGTAGGAACAGAGTCGAGCAGAGCCCATAAACCCCACTAGCAGCGAGTGCAGTTAGATACTGTACACTACATTGTACACGTACTGTATATGACAACTATTTCTAGTAAGGCACTCCTAAAACCCTTTTAGGAGTGTTCAGTTATGACTCATAAAAGGGTTTATGAGTCATAATTTATTGCCTACTTAACGGTTAATATATTTAGAAATTTTTGAAACATTTACAAATGCTTCATAGGTTAAGTCATTAATAAGATCAACTTTTGGGCTGCTAAGTTGTAAAAAATAATTTTGCTGGTGAGTCAATAATAGCTAAATCAAGAATAAATGGTCACAGGTTTCTAAATACCGTATTAGCCAGGAGCAAAAGTGAAGTATGAATGAATAAAGGATTCTTAAAACAATTCATCAAGTCAGCAGTTGTATATTGTAATAAGTTATTAATAAATGTATTATGATGCAGGAGGAGGCTAAACAGAGATTTTTCACAACTGGGCAACCATAAAGCAGTTCTTATTAACAGCTTAACTGATGTATGACACATAAATAAACTACTATTTGTTAATTATTAAAAAATCCATGTTACAACATATGAACCATTTATAAATGACTGAAATGTGGTAACAAATCTTGAAACTTAAATTTGGTTCTGTAAAAAAAGTGGGATCAAACTTGTCTATGAAGAACAAATTTGGAACAGCAACACTGTTTAAGAATTATTATACTGTATAAGTATTTGTATAGAATCACAATCCCAACATTAATCAACCAACTTGCAGACATGTGGATTTGTCCTATTAGCTAGAAAATAGCAGGAAGGGTTGCTAGACCAGAACACTGCTTCATAATTTAATGTATTTTTGTCATTTCTCTGCTCACTTGCTACTTATTGGCCAACAAGCACGCTGATACCGGTAGACATAAAGTGTTTTATCTGCCACATGCACCAGCTTAATGAGAATGAGCTGGGACATGTTGCCCAAAAAAGCAGGCTGACATGGTGGCTTTGTCTGCTCTTGTGTGCCCTGTGTGGCTTTAAGTCTATTGTTGGCTCAATTCTTTTTTCAGTGATATCTGCAGCTTTTGTAGGCATATAGAAATATCTACAAAGTCACTCATGCATGGAGACAGATAAATGCAAAGACAAAGACAGGTTGTGATGTACAGTGCAAAGATGAGTAGTGCTGAAGACACTCTGCAGAAGACAGAGTGATCAGGAGTGTATGTGTGTGTGTGTGTGTGTGTGTGTGTGTGTGTGTTTGTGGATGCGCTGGTAAGTAGGTTGGACTCCAAACAGCCTCAGGACCAGCGAGATCATCAGTCAGACCCTGTCACGTCTGTTGTCTGTCTGACAAGAGAAGGTTTCGCTCATGGAGGAGCTGTACTGTCATTCTACGCTCTAGTTTGCACCCGTTAACAAAGCACCCATGACGCCCTCATCACCCATCACATCAGGAGCACTTTTAAAGATGCCAATGATTAGAGATGGCACAGCGTTAAGGTCACAATCAGAGACAGGAAGTGGACCACACCATTGTTTTCTGCTGCATTCACGCTTTCCACAGATCCACAGGTCCCATTTCCCAAGTTGAGAAGTCGTTCTTCTGACTTCGGTATGTTCATGACCTTTAAGTCGTAATGTGGGGAAAAAACAGGACGCTACAAAGAAGATGTGTGGTATTTATTGCTCAGAGGGTTTAAACAATATCTGCTATATATATTATATTATATCTTATTTATTAGCATTAACCCTGATAACAAGTCAGGTTACAGTTACAACATAATACCATCTTTATAATTACATGTGAGCAAAAAATGAATATGCAATACCTAAATTAATAAAAAGTTTCTCATCATTAACCCAACATTTACAGTTTAATAAAAGCAAAGATGGGAGAGTTAGAAGAGAAAAAATTGTGGTTGAAATAAAAACAGCAGAGGCCAAGCTTTCCTGACTTTCAGTCCCTAGCATGGGTCGACACCCATAACACTGTATCCTACATGTAATGTATAAATTCATTGAAGAGCTCCTTTAAGATTTAAGAATGGTTGCATTTAAGCATTTCAAACTTATATTTGTTGAAATGAAAGTCATTCATTATATTTCTTTTAGCAGATTGATGCAGGTGAACCAACATGATTTATAATCATTTAATGATGTAGTGAATTAATCCATATGCCAGAAAGCAAGGCCAGGTGCCATGGTAGTTTGTCATTTTCATGAAATGTGGTGATAGTGTGGGTTTTGTGAAGCGCATATTTTCACTGCCAGTCTGCCAGTGGAGGTGACAAATCAATATAGTTGGTGTTAATTGGTGTTTTGTCCAATAATGGACAATATCAACAGCTAATTTATTTTCTCCTGTCAAGAACCGAATACCGATCCACATATCCAAACCCCAACCTTTTGGGGTTTGCCAGACTTCCATGTATTCAATTTTACATTCAACTACAAGCTGCTTTTCCATTTAGAAGCAACACAACACTGCTTAGTGCTTGGATCTCACACAACTCAACAGACTTTGAAAATGTAATCTTAATCTGAGTTATCTTTTAATAGACCAGAAACAGACAACGTTTTTTTATTGGCATTTCATATTGGTTTTGCATTCATTTTTCATTCCCCCTGCATGGAGATTTTCTCTAGTTAAAAGCCACTTGGAGGCATGCCAGCAGGCATTTAGGAGAGTGTTGTTGCTTGAGATAGATGAACCCAGATGAGGACAAAAACAATTAGGCTTGAGAGTCCCTTGTCTCCTACAATTTGTTATTACTTCATCTAAACTTTAAAAATGCACTGTAAAAAATTATTTCCCCTTTTTGTTGTCTCAACTTCTGTTTTGGGGTCAAGTCAACTTTCAACTCAAAACTTTTCAATACTTTTGTTAAGATAACACACATATCTGTGTTTTGCTCAGAAATTCTAATGCACAGTTGACACAACTGAGTCATGCTTGTCTTCTCAAATGTAAGTTGAAGTTCACCCAGGGTTCACCACGCTACGTCCTTTTGCACATGCGCAGAGCGGCAGACCACGTTAGTCAACGTCTCCTCCATTGAAGGACCGAGCGCGAGAAACGAGCTGACCGTTGGCGTAAGTAAACTTTTAACTTTTTCTATGGTCTAATATTTCAGTATAGTTTGAGTTTTGTTTTTACTAAGCTAAAGTTTTTAACGAAATACTGTGAACTGACCATTCAAACCTACAGTATAACGTGCAAGCCCTTAGTTTAAAAAACTTAGCTAGCTAAGTGATATGTTAGGTGTGTGTGTGTGTGTGTGTGTGTGTGTGTGTGTGTGTGTGTGTGTGTGTGTGTGTGTGTGTGTGTGTGTGAGTGAGAGAGAGAGAATTACGGGAAAAGAACAAACATTGCTCATTAATTAGCTAGTAGTAGCTAGCTAGCTATGTAATGATTATGTGGAGAAATTCTGAACTTGCCTTCAACTAAGTTATGCAAGTAACGAACTAATCCTCTGAATGTTAGTTAAGTTAGTTAGCCCTTATGTTGACTAGCTAGCTGGTTTGTTTGATGAAGGCTGTATATCTATGGATGAAGGCATGCATGGGGAAATGTTGTTTTCTTTTGAATTTCTGTCATGGCTAAATATGCAGGCTGAGGTGGTTTAATTTAGGCACGCTTGTCCGAACATGTTCTGATAACGTATCTTTTGCATATGGTCAGATGTGGCAAATGAGCTATGACGTTGAAACACGTTAACTAGTTTAAACAAGCAAGATACTATTTTTTTTTATCATGAATTGTGCGCCCACTTTTGCTCTAGATTTAGCGACTTTTCAAACCCCCGTTTTTCACGAAAGCGACTAGCCACAAATCTGGCGACTTTCTGTTGAAAAGACGCCAGTATTGTCCGGCGAGCAGGCAAGGTATTTCTCTGTTGTGTCCGCCAAAACAGTCTGTGACTGAGGAGCCCCCCCCCCTCTGCTTTCTCCTCATCTGCAGCAGCACTGATCAGGCAGGTAGCTAGAAGGGGAGGGGGTGCGGGGGCCGGGTAGGTAGGAGAGACAGCGGGACGGCGGAGGGAGCTACCTAAGTAATACTTAGAATTTTGGCTAAAGATTTATAGTCTCTCATATCCTCTTCCCCAACCGTCATTTTAATAACTAAATGAAGTGAAACGTTAACGTGAATATTATCAATAATAATAATATTGAAGAAGTGAACTATTTATAGTTCTCAATCTGAACTGAAATATTCATTACTCACGCTACCGTGTGTGTGTGTGTGTGTGTGTGTGTGTGTGTGTGTGTGTGTGTGTGTGTGTGTGTGTGTGTGTGTGTTGAAGTGAGGGTTATCAGACTGACTTGCTTTGTTTTCTTTGGATAGATGTAGGCTTTAGTACACTAGGGAAAGGGCTGACCAATGCATTATTTTTGATTGGTATAAAATAGCCTTCCAACATAGGGCATAGTCCTTAAATTGCATTACATTTCATGAAATAACAAGCTTGTCTGACAACACACCTATGCTATTTGTTTGTATTTTAAGCCACACTAATGCAGTATTTTTGTTTCTATTTCTTTCTTCAGAATCAACTGACCGAAGATTAATTCAGTGTCATGACTGATGCAGTGGAACTGTAAGTTTTGTAGTTTTTCCTCAACAAATCAACGCAAAGTAATAAGGCATTACAAAGTTCAGCATGGATTCAATGGAACTACTTGCCCCTTTCCCTGCATATACAAAGTTGTGTACATTTTTTTTTATTATTTATGAAGCACTGATGTCCTTTCTGGTCTGTATCCCTCTTCTATTGTCCAGAACTAAAAGAGAGAGAGAGAGAGCAGTTGTTCTCCTTGGCCTGGCCCATTTCCAGAAAGAGGATCCCTCCCAATTCTTCAAGATTTGTAAGGTATGTGAGGAATCAATGCCACTCTGGAATCCATATCACTTGCTAATCTCAATCTTTTTGATCCAAATGAAGTCATGATCCTGTAGTTATAGGATATCTAGAAAATATGTCTTGTTTTAAAAATCTAGACGTGGAAAGACATCTGCTTAAATGGAGAACAAGTGAATTGTTCAAAGTTGCAGTGACAGGATTCCTTGCTCAATTAATTTGACATTGTAATGTATTTGAATTTCTTCCATTTACATAGGTTTACATTAGTTTGCATCAGACATTTTCATACCCAAGTTTGCTATGCATCTTGAATTTTCATCTGTTGAAGAAATAATGCTGATTTGCAATCTATTCTTATTACTTTGTTGTGTCATTAGCCAAACGAAGAGAGTGAGGCAGTGAAAGGAATGAACGTAGGAATCTTGGTGGTTACAGAGGAGGATCCTCAACGCCCTGTCCCCAAGGAGATGATTGATATTGCACTGATTCTGGAGAAGCATATCGTTCTTGGGACCTGAAGGATGTGCCCAACGATTCGCCCTGCTGATGGGTCTGCTTCACGTCTTCAACATCCATTACCCAAAAGGGCTCAAGTACATGTTCAAGGTAATACAAAAGGTGATAATGAACATTGGTGGAGACCTTTGCTCTTCAAGAGTTAATGGACTCCGGTCTCTGTGCGGCTGATGGACAGATGGACTAGACAGTCATAGCTGTTTTTTATATTTCTCAAAAGTGCCACCCGTTATCTTGGCTACATATGTCATGGAGTTACTGTTCCTTTTTTTTTTTTTTTCTTTTAAAAACTTGTAAGGTCAGTTGTTTGTGGGATGAAAAGGAGAAAATTATTGCCTTTTGGTTGTACTACCTCAAATAGTCTTGTTAAATTATCATGTTGCACACAGTTATGTAAATATTAGCTGTCAATGCTAAGGTGGACTAGAAGTCCTGAGAGTTGTTTTGCTCTGTCTCTCAAAATATGCTGTTTTTATTGCCTCTATAGTTGACATATGTGACTGTATATGTTCTCTTATTTTGCCACCACCTTGCACACTCAGGCTATCTCCCACACACTGGCTCTCTCACTCACTCATTCACTCCCTCTCTGTCTCACACTCACTCACACAAACACTCACTCTCTGTCTCACTCACTCTGTCTCACACACTCACTCACATAAACACTCACTCTGTCGTCTCACACACTCACTCTGTCTCACTCACTCTGTCTCTCTCACTCACTCTGTCTCACACACACTCACTCACTGTCTGTCTCACACACACAATCACTCTCTGTCACACTCACTCTCTGTCTGTCTCACTCACTCTGTCTCACACACTCACTCTGTCTCACACACACACACACACTCACTCACTCTCTGTCTCGCTCACTCTGTTGCACTCACTCACTCTCTGTCTCAGTCACTCTGTCGCACACACTCACTCACACAAACACTCACTCTCTGTCTCACTCACTCACACAAACTCACTCTGTCTCACACACACCACCACACAAACACTTACTCTGTCTCACACACTCACACAAACACTCACTCTCTGTCTCACTCACACAAACACTCACTCTGTCTCACTTACACTCACTCACTCTCTGTCTCACTCACACAAACACTCACTGTCTGTCTCACACACAAACACTCACTCTCTGTCTCACTCACTCTCTTGTCTCACACACTCACTCTGTTTCACTCACTCTCTGTCTGTCTCACTCACTGTCTCACACACACTCACTCTCTGTCTCGCTCACTCTGTCGCACTCACTCACTCTCTGTCTCACTCACTCTGTCGCACACACTCACTCACTCTCTGTCTCACAGTCACCACAAAAACACTCTCTCTGTCTCACTCACTCTGTCTCACACACTCACACAAACACTCACTCTCTGTCTCACTCACTCTGTCTCACTCACTCACACAAACACTCACTCTCTGTCTCACTCACTCACACAAACACTCACTCTGTCTCACTCACTCTGTCTCACACACTCACTCACACAAACACTTACTCTGTCTCACACACTCACACAAACACTCATTCTCTGTCTCACTCACACAAACACTCACTCTGTCTCACTCACACTCACTCACTCTGTCTCACACTCACTCACACAAACACTCACTCTCTCTTACTCACTCTCTTGTCTCACACACTCACTCACTCTGTTTCACTCACTCTGTCTGTCTCACTCACTCTGTCTCACACACACTCACTCTTTCTCACACACTCTCACTCACTCTCTGTCTCATACACTCACTCACTCTCTATTGGACATTCACTCACTCTGTCTCACACACTTACTGTCTCACACACATTCACTCTCTGTCTTACACACTCACTCTGTCTCACACACTCACTCACTCACACTGTCTCATACACACACACTCTGTCTCACACACTCACACAAACACTCACTCTGTTTCACACTCACTCACACAAACACTCATTCGCTGTCTCACTCTGTCTCACACACTCACTCACACAAACACTCACTCTCTGTCTCACTCACTCACTGTCTCACTCATTTTCTGTCTCACACACACTCACTCACACAAACACTCACTCTCTTTCTCACTCACTCTCTTGTCTCACACACTCACTCACTCTGTCTTACTCACTCTCTGTCTCTCTCACTCACTGTCTCACACACATTAGCTCACTCTGTCTCACACACACAATCACTCTGTCACACTCACTCTCTGTCTCACTCACTCTGTCTCACACACTCACTCTGTCTCACACAAACACACTCACTCTCTGTCTCGCTCACTCTGTCGCACTCACTCACTCTCTGTCTCACTCACTCTCTGTCTCACACACTCACTCACTCACACAAACACTCACTCTGTCTCACTCACTCACACAAACACTCACTCCCTGTCTCACTCACTCTCTGTCTCCCACACTCATTCACTCACACACTCATTCACTCTGTCTCACTCACTCTGTCTCTCTCACTCACTCTCTCACACACACTCACTCTGTCTCACACACACAATCACTCTATGTCACACTCACTCTGTTGCACACACTCACTCTGTCTCAAACACACTCACTCACTGTCTCACACACACAATCACTCTGTCTCACTCACTCTCTGTCTCACACACTCACTCTCTCTGTCGCACTCACTCACTCTCTGTCTCACTCACTCTGTTGCACACACTCACTCTGTCTCACACACACACTCACTCAGTCGCACTCACTTTCTCTCTGTCTCATACACTCACTCTCTGTTGCACATTCACTCACTCTGTCTCACACACACTCACTGTCTCACACACATTCACTCACTCACACTGTCTCATACACACATCACTCTCTGTCTTACACACTCACTCACTCACACTGTCTCATACACACATCACTCTCTGTCTCACACACTCACTCACTTACACACTCACTCTCTGTCTCACACACTCACTCACTCACTTACACACACAGTCTCTCTCACACACACACACACACACACACACACAGTAACAGTAAGGCTTATGATTTGTAATGGCAGAAAAAGGCAGATAGATATTTAACAGAGTGGATAAGGAAAAAAATGTTGATGCTGTGTCTTACCATTGTTTTATATTGTATGAAACACTTGAATGTGTGGAATAAATGTTTTTGTTAATCTTGACTCACATTCTTGTGTTGTGTAAACTTTAAAAAAAAAGTTGGTAGAACTTAGATTTTCAAGGCAACCGAGTCAACTTACTTGATATGTTAATACAACACACATAATAAAGTCAACACAAATACAAAGCTTAGTCAAGACAACTTGAAAATGCACATTAGCCCCACTACATAAAGTTGTTGAATTGATGTAGATTGGAGTTGACTCCACACAATCATTAGTTCATATAATGCATAATTAGAAGTTGGATCCACTAAATTGAATGTTGTGTTTACAAATAAACCTTAGTTGACTGAACATGTTATTAGTACAGTGAACTTGCAACATTAAGTTGAGAGAACTGAATAGCCTCTTTGTGCCAACTTAATATCTGATTTCCAATCAACTTATAATTTCAAGGCAACCAGGTTACACATATTTTTAAGTTGAGTCAACAAATTTTTTTTTACAGTGTGTAATGCAATCTAAACCTAATTTAAATAACAAAAACTTAAGAATATTGACTGGTAGCTTTTTGTTCCACAATGAAAACAAGCACAACTATGCAATTCAAATTACTGCACTAGAACAATATTTCAAATTTCATCCATGACAATATGGCATATTCTATTAATCTGAGCATTAAAATATATTGTGCTCTTTAAAGGTGTCCTGCCATACAAAACCGTTTTAACTTGCATTTTTTGAAATACAGTATGTTAGGTCCATATGTGTTTGTGTTATGTTGTGAATGTGAAAATGAACTGCTACCTCCTTTGTCAGCTCTAGCCACTGAAAAGAAATAAGCAGAGAAATCAGGCCAATTACAAAAGTTAATCAGTCTGACATCATATTGCCTGAGCTCATTACTATTTATTAGCTCGCCCAGTTGGGCTGGATAAAGGATTCTGACAGCCCGGCTCTCATTGGCTAGCTGTTAGCCAACCAGATTCAAACAGCTTAGCTTGTTGAATATTAATGAGAACTGGCAGAAATTGAGCTGAGTCTTCCTGTAGGCTTTCTATACCACGCTAGAATGGCTTGAAACAAGGTAACCAAGGCATTTTTTCCACAAAAAAATGTTATAGAGTCCATGGTAGAACTTCAGACATTACCATTACCATTATCAGTAATGAAATATGTGTGGCAGGGCACCTTTAATTCTTTGGAACAAAGCTTTAACCCACAGCTACACTTTGGGTAAAGAGAAAAAGAATGGCTTGTTCATTGTTTCAGTAGTGAATGTCTTGTCAAAGCAAAGGCTATGTGTCATGTAGGACAGACAAGCCGCAGGGACGGGTGTTCAAAAGCAGTTTATCAAACTTTGGAAAATAGATGAAAAAGTATGACACTGTAAGCAGAAGAGAGAAGCAAGACAGAACTGTGAAATATCAAGCTGTTCTCATGAACCATTCATACATATAGCTACAAAAAGTAATGCACTGTATTTTGTATGTATTTCACGTATTTATTGCTAAATGCACCACACTGACTGCTGCTGTATAAGATTGCTCTGTTCAATGTAAAACACAGGACATTGGGGGCAGCAAGTCCAGCTCGGACCATGTCACGGAGCATGGACTGGTAGCTGGAGAGGTGCCAGTGCAGCTCCTGGCCACTCTTGAGGTACCCTTCAGCAAAGTCCCAACTGCTTGGAGCGCAGAGTATGTGGCAGCTGCAACACTCTGGCATTTCTCCAATGCATGTGCATGTGTGTGTATTTCCTATGTATGTGTAATAAAATAACAATAGAGTGAAAAAAACTCCCCACAGGATGAAAATCTGTACAAAAATTCACACCAAACAAATACTTCTTAGCAGTTGTTGGACAGATGGACCAACCAACTTGGCAACCAATGTCTACATATTACTAGGACAGGTTTCTCAGTTGGACATGGAGGCAGAATTATGTAGTTATGTAATTATCTAAATATTTCCTTTAGAAATTCTATATTTTGCAGACAACATGCAGCTTCAGTACAAAGTGTTTAACAGGCAGTTGACATCAGCAGACTTTGTGTGTTATGATGGTTAGATGGGATGATTCAACTACGCCTGGTCAGCCAAAACATTTGCATGTTGATGTAATTGACTTTGGAGATGGTTGGAATTACAACAGTATAGGTGGTGTAGTGAAAAGCAAAAGCAAAGCAATATCTGTGCTGCGGAAAGGTATAGCGGTTGTTGTTGGAAGACCTGAATAACCAAAGTTTTAACGATGGAAGGTGCTCACAACTGTAATATATAAACAATGATATATCAACACTCACCTTCAACTCATTTTTTGTCCAAAATCCGAGCCAGTGTTTATCAGTTTGTACAGAAAGAGTGTCATTACATCCACTGAAACTTATGAATGCTATGCGTGTTTTACAAAACAACCCTTTGAAGATCTGAAAGGGTTCAGGGTAAGATATGCCTTAGCGCTATAGCCAACCTAATTTATTTTTAGAAATCAGTAGGTGTTTTCAGTCCAGGACGGTGTACTGCAACTACTACAGTCTTGGAGATCTCACGGACTAGGCTACACAAAACATTGGATAGAGTGCACTGACATAATGTTTGCAAGTCTAATATCCGTGAAGATGTCTTTTTCATGCACTCAGTCCACTTCCTTCCCTTTTCTTGCCCACTTTCCTTTGTTAAACCTGGTTCAGACGGCAGGATAATTAGGCCGATTTTAACCCCCGATTCACCCCTCCCGACAATCCTAAAGATGCTCCGATTATCGTAAAATAATCTGATCAGATATTCCTGCCATGTGTGGTGTGTTAAGACTGCTCTCGGTCTGCTCGGAAGGACGTCGGGACCGCTACAATCTCAAATCGGGGATATCCAACATGTTGGATTTTTTTGGCCCGATTTCTGCTCGTGTGTGGTGTCCCCCGGGGACAAACGAGCACGCAGTCCACCAGAGTACATGGAAACGAATATATGAACGTTTATTTCGTAATTAATCTGTGTAATACATAATGACATTTCTATGAGAAAAAACTAATCACCTCCATATCATGATGTAGCAAGTATAGTTCATGCTCGCGTTGTCTTCTTTGACCATCGCCTTTTCTTTTGATAACGTTTTTTTTCGGTTAAAAACAAACTACAAACTATCGCCACTGCATCCTCTTCATCCGCAATGATTGTTTACTCTGAAGTCACGTTTGATCTCGAGGGATTTTGCGAGATTTCCCGTCTGACCTGGGAATGCTCGGGAGTCAAATCGGTTTGTGTGTGATGTGTTGATTTTGCCGTGTGCTGCACACCACACACTGTACGACCAAAACTGTTAGTGTGTGGGGTCTCTCAGGATTGGAAAATCGGCCGACAATTTTAAAATCGTCCCGTGTGAAGCAGGCTTTAGTCCCAGCCGGCTGGCTTTCTTCACTTTCTCTTAAGCCCTATTCGCACAGGTCTAGTATAACCAGGGGACCTCATGTGATTTAGAAATTCCTCCCAGATGTCTGTGTTTCGTGCGTTCGCACAAGGTAATGTCAAGATTCTGTCAAAACTTTAAATTATAATTGCCAAAGCAGCCAATACAACCCTTAATCACAGAGATGCAGATTCACACTGGACTAATATTATAACACAACCTTTGTGGTGGAATTTTTACTTGACAAATTACAGACATGGCAGATTCGCACAATATTAAGATCACAGACTACCTCTGCAATTATTACAAATTAGTAAAGGTCCTCAGGTAATACTAGCCATGTGCTAATAGGGCTTTAGTCGTGTGTTGGATCCTTGTTGCTCGAGACATGCCCTCTGAGTGTTTGTGCCTCATTGAGTTATTTAATCTGGTCTAATCCCTAAAGAGGCTTTAACAGTTTAATCAAGAAAAGTTTGACTTAATGCTGTTTCCTTTTTTTGCTCTAAATAAGGATGACATTTATCACATCATGTTTGTATGATCCTGAGTTGGAGGGTGCCCTAAAAGACTGCAGGTTTTACAAACCTATATTATGTTTATTCCATTAGTATGGCCCAGAACATTAAGTAGTTTTGTCCAAAGGCATTCAAATGGAGTGTATTTTTCATACACCAACACTATCATACTGTATGCTACACCAGTCTAAGTCTCTGTTTTTAAAACACTAAGTAATTTCTTACCATTAACAGTGTTTCTGCAAGACACAGAGGAGATCTTTCAACAGAACTCTTATCGATTGATCATTGGCTAAGCACACTGTTGTTGCAACGCCTGTCAAGCTTTCTGTTCTTGCATGGTACATATGCACTTTACATGATGGCAGATTTAGCCTAACCCTCAAAGATCTTTTTGTTAAACAATGGGTGCTTGATTTCAGACATAGGAGACTTCACATTTCCTGCCGTGACCATCAATTGTGACGACTGTCACTAGCAGATTTTATCAGCTGTGGCTAACAAGCTAATTAAGCTAACAATTCTGGCTGACTTTTTAATGTTCTCAGCTGACTCGTTTAAAACAAAAATCTAGTAAAAGGGGTGTCAAGTATGAACTTGACGGCTATATGCATACAATTGTGCTAAAAGAACAAGGCTAAAACTAACATTTGCCAGGCAAAAAAAAATTAGCATCCTCATGTAGGCCTATAATAACAAAAGAAGTTGTTCTAACATGGCTATGTTGCACTTTTAACTTTAACTTATGTGTTTGGCTAATACTATCTTGGGTAACATTAGCTAGGGTTCCTAGAGCATTAAACCGCCACAAATCCAATACAGAGCAGGACAGAGCTGCTAACTTTACCCTAAATTCTATGCTCAGTTACTATTTTAAAAAGGGAGCTAATTAGAAGAAAATGGACAAAAATGAGAATTACTGCTGTGTAGTGTGTTCAGACAGCAGCCTGATTAACTGGTTTGGATTGGTTCATAGTCTGGAGTTATCTGCAGGTGATTGGATACCCAGAGGACGTCAGCCCATAAAGGGAGCCAGACAGACCTGTGGATGCTGGGGAAAGACTCTTATTCCTCATCTTTCAGCCCAGCCACGCTTGACCACATTTGTTGCAGAAGTGTAATTATAAAATGTTGGACGTGTCATACTGATGGCTGCTTTTTGTGGGGAATAGTAGGGGTGGACTAGGCTGCCACTAAATGATCCTTATTCTGTCCTGTTTACTGACTGCAGGTAAGTAACTGTTTTCTTCAATGTTGTTAGGTAATTTGCTGCATTGTACTCCCTTTTTATTATGTTGCCCACTCGTCTTCTTCTGTACCAAGCTGATACAAAATATAAATACTATGAGACCGTGACGAATAAGAGTATCTTTCCAACTTTTGAGTTATTCACAGGAAAAAAAAAAAAGGAGAAACTATATGGTTAGAGGTTAAAGGGGCTGTAGTTGATATTCAGAACATTAATAAAACAGTAAACAAATATTTGCTCTGTAAAGATACAGCATAGTGGAGTAATGGCATCCTTAGTCTGGATCAATGGAAGTATTGTTTACAGGATAATTGCCTGACATCCGGTGCGTGAGCCACACACGTCTCTCACCTTCCGCTCTCTGTGTGTTGCTGTTTTTTAACGCCGTTCTCTTCGGGAAACAACAACAAACTTCGAGCTAACAAGCTACATGCTGAAAATGGCAAGTTTTGAAGAAAATTTGGATCGTGCAACAAGGCAGGCCTGCTTGTTTTTTTTGGTGAATGACTGTAAAGATTTACAAAAAATATGTTTACGGCATTTACTATCTAACTGGAAACAAGCTACCACAAACCGGTGATTAGCTTGTAACGCTAGTAGTCGGGGCCGAGGGTAAATCGCTATTTCTACACCACTAACAAGACTCAAAATAGCACCACACTTCAACGGTAGCATAATGAGGGTCCCTACATGTAAACCGAAGCATTGAGAACTTTGTAAGTGTACAGACACTTTATTAAAAAGATAGATTATAAAGACAGAAGCGTTCATGTTTACATGCGGACGCCATCTTGGAAAACAATCATGACAAGTCAAACGATGACCGCCGTGCAACCAGTAACCAGTAACATAGCTCAAACACGGTGTTCGTTGCTGCAATTTTGTTAATTTTACAGGAAAAAACACAACCAATAATGAAAAAACTATGTTATTATTAGATGAGGAGCCTACGATCAAAATGATGAAGTTACTGTTTTTTTTCATGTTGTGGTCAATTTAGAGATTTTGGTCTATTTTGCTTCCATGTCTTCTTTTACTCTAATGGAAATAAAACTTCCGAAATACAGATTAAGATGGTATATGTTTTAGGCTACTTCTGTAGATTTCTTTTAAATTAATCTATATTTAATATTTAATCATATTTAAACCTAACATTTCAGGGGAAAAGACTCTTTAGTTTAGTTATTTTGTTTATCCTGTTCACCTGCAGTGCCTTGTCAAATGAATGCAAATTAACGCATTTTAATTAGTTATTGCCTAATTTACATTTGAATGTAGCAATTGTGATGACGTTATTAGACACTGATTTTACTGTAGCTGTTCACCTGGAATGTTTCCATTAACTACAGAACATTAGCCTGTAGGGCCATGGTGCCTCAGCTAAACCTATGCTAACTTATTACATAAGCTAATAGCTCATGGATGTTAGCCAGACAGACGTTTACTATTTGTTATGTCTTTTCGCTAATTAGCTGTAAACTCGAGGCACTGGCTGCTTAGTTTTTTGTTCATCACCACTCACCTTCACGCAAACAAAGAAAAACTTTCTGGGGTGGGAGCTGGAAGGGACTGCTGCCTTTCTGCCTGCCTGTCTGCCTCTCTCTCTCTGTGTGTGTGTGTGTGTGTGGTGCGAGGTGGCAAATTGAGGAGGGAGAGAGAGAGAGACAGAGAGAGAAAGAGAAAGAGAGAGAGAGAGAGAGAGAGAGAGAGAGAGAGAGAGAGAGAGAAAGAGGGATCAACAAAGTCTAATCTCCCGATATGATATTTAGATTTTTTAATTTAAGAAATATATTTGTTTGACAGGGAAGCTGTGTGCAAACAGGAATATAGGCTATATTTATTAATAAAAAAATAAAAAAAACATGCATCCAGAAAAAAGGGCACTTTCTCTCGAGGAAGAAAAAAGGCAGGTGCTCAAGCCCCTTTTGATGTCTATGTGTGCACGTGCCTGGTGGAAAATAGGGGTTAGTGCATGTGAGTGCCTTGTGCGTTGGTCTCAGACACTGAGGGTTTGAATAAAGCGTCGGTATTGGGGAAGAGTCTGTGTGGAGGCAATCCCAGACCACTTTTTTTTTTTTATGTCGAGTACAGCCCCTTTAAGTTGCTGTATGATCATGCCTTGTAGAAAAAATCTGTAATATTAAGCCTGGTAATGAGAGGGCCGAGGCAGAAAAGTGTTTGGTTCTGTAAAATCAAGGCCCTGTAGCATTCTGTAAATAATAAGTCATTCTTAAAGGTAGACTATTTTAATATTGGAATCAAGCTAAAAGCCCTTGTCATGATTAATGTAATGCACTCTCTAATATGTTATATCTAATTCATAAAAGAAGTCAAGCTATCCTCACTGAACTCTACTTTGCAACGCCCGGGAAGCATAACAATGGTAACCTAATGCACCTTGTCATTAAGTGCATGAAGCTGCTGGATGATTATCTGTCTTCTTTAGACCGGTGCGTATGTTTGTGAGGATCCAGGCACAGGATCAGATCCATCCAGACACACAATGGCACTGACACTGGATTTACATATAGGCCACCAAAAATGTACTTGGCCTTCTAATTTAGGGGCAGGGCGGCCAATGCTTAAAAATATTAGCATCTATTCTTGTTATTAATTTTTGCTTTTTTTATATATTTACTATTGCTACTCACTATAAAGCAAAAGCATTTCTTATCCGATTACTCGATTAATCGATGGAATAATCAGTAGAATACTCGATTACTAAAATAATCGATAGCTGCAGCCCTACACCGTAATAACTTTCCACATTGATGAAATCCTTTCTAGTCGTCTAACTTTTTTAGTAATTATTTGAATACTTGTTGCATCACTATAAATAAATATATCTTGTATACTAAGTTTGTTTATGTCTACATTGTTGTGCTTGTGTGCCCCTGTGGGTGCATATAATTACTCAGACATGCAAGGTGACTCACCAAAGAGCCTTGAGCGAGATAAAGAGAAAGCGAGTAAAGAGAAGAGACAGCGGGATGGGGAGACAGGCGGGTGAAAGATTTGAGGAAAGGGGATATAAATGATGACCTAGACTTGGATGTGTACGATTTCATTTGAAACGTCTCACAAATCTAACTGCTGGCTGAGGAGAGGTTCAGCGACGTCATAAATGGCAAAATCATGTAGGAGCAGTGTTTTTAAAATTGGGTTCCCTTTTTGTTTGTTCTCATACAAGCATGCAGTTGACGCAAAACAACAAACACTGTTCCATGAATCTACATTGTGGCGGTAATGCACCAAGAAATGCAGCAATGCACCATCAAAGGAAGAAGACTGCTAGCCAGTAAACCGGTGTTAAGAATGGAAATGTTTTATGAGGAAGATAAATGCATTCAACATGTTAAGCCTCAAGGATTTACACGATGCATTTTGGTGAGTAACACCAAATGCAAACAAAAACTTTGTTCATTACATGAAACTCCACAGGGCAGCTTTTATAAATCAGTATTATTCAAAATAAACTTTTTTGGAATTACGAAAATGATAATGATAATTGCCCGGTACTATTGCATTTTGGCCATTAGAGCTTCTCATCGCTGTTTGCCCGCACCACAACACTTATTTTTTCAAATCAGTCTACACATTCAGTGCATTACAATGTCAACTTAACACCACTTAATTGAACATAAAAGAAAGCTTTCTTTGATGAAAAACCCCTTAGTTCCACAGACATACAGGAGTTTCTTTTTATTTAATTTTATAAATCTTTTTGCCAGAGGGTCAGCGAGTAAATGCTTTTATCAATATTTAATGGAATCTTTGATTCATTTATCATGCCTGTGGGATAAACATTGTTTGTCTACCAAGTGCTGTCCATTGCTAATTTCTAAAAACAAACCACTAAATATGGATATGCTGTACTTACATAATCTTTCTGTCGACAACAGAGAGGGCAGATGTAACTGAGCCTCTCCGATACACTTTTAACTAATGCACGGTATGCTGTGAGCCGACTTAGGCAACGTCTTTAGTGTTGAAGCCAAACTATGTGATAAATGAACGTGAACATTAAACACAAGTGAATCAAAGCTTTATTTTATCAAGCGAATCTGGATGGATGATGTAACAAGTTGTAACTTGTTTTGGAGCATAGCGGAAAGAAGAAATAGAATGATTACTGAAGCTTGTGAGAGTCTTATTTAAACAATATATCTTATGCTGAGTTCAAGAAGCTAATTCCTTGCTTTTTGCTTTTAAATCCACCAGTATTTACATATTTAAGGTGGTGCTTTTAGCTTGTTGGAAGCCTTAAACATAACTCTGAAACAAAGCCACTGTATTCTGTATTCATACTGTATCTCAGCTATGGATGAAATGCAGTGCAACTAAATGAAAAGAGCTCATTTTGCCCCTTTACCTTCTGTCACACTCTCAGTTTATCATCCTTAGTGACTCTGTAACCCCTCTTCTCCCTTTCTACAACAGATTCCGGCAGACATACAACTCTTTTCCTCTCACACATCCAAACACAGATTCCCTGTTGCATAGTTGCACTCTCTTTCTTTTTGCTTTTTTTGCCTTCGCTATTTATCTCTGCCTCTGTGTCTCTGATTTGTGTGCTCCTGTGATCCATGCAGCATGCCATTGTTTTATGATTCTGGGCCTCAGTGCCACAGCAATCTAGGACAACATCACAAGGAGCAGACGCTGCAAATACTGTGGCATATGTAGAATAAAGAGACACAAAGAGACAGACATAGAGAGAGGGACCATTGATGAATAAAGAGGTTACAACATGATGGACTTGTTTTTTGCTGGCACAGTTTTAAAAAGATAGAGGACAGACAGTAGTCTGGTGATGTTATCTGAGCTAATATTCATCATATCTATCTATTTTCTGTCTGAAAAATTTATGGAGATTTTTTTTCCACTGAAGCTTGTCTTCCTCAGGTGCATCTTTTTTGAGGACATGACAAACCTGAAAGTAGCCTGAAAAATTCAGGATTTGGTTTTGCATCCTCTTCTTATCCAACTTGAGAATATCCCACATGGTCTCTTGATGGTTCCTCTAAATTATTCAAAGCATTATTTATAAATAAACACTGACTTGGCCTGTACCCAGCTGTCTGGTTTTCTCTCCTGTAACTCAGTAACCTCCAGCAACCAATCACTCCAACCGAGTAAACAACCATAAAACTTACCAACCAGCCCCAAAACTTCAGTTTTTATGTCCTTCTTACTGTACCTCGCCATAAATCTAACTCCCCTGCCTCTTTTTCCTTCCTTTTCCAATAATTCTCTCGCACATTTTTTAGGCATGCTTGAGGCTTAGCAATGTCGGTCTGTTTGTTAGTCGGTCCACCACTTTGGTCCAGACTGAAATATCTCAACAACTATTGAATGGATTGACATGAAATTACGCTATATGTAATATAACTGATACACAACAATCTGCCCGGATTCGGAAATGAACAGACAAGGTGGAGGTATAAAACACCACCTTGGAGATGGATGCCAGGAAGGTTAGATCAGAGTGTAGTATTGTGAATATACTGAACCCTCTCATAAAGTATAGCTGTAGTAATCCTATAGTTCCTATAGTAATCCATCTTTCATTCTGAAGCCAAGCAGTGTGTCAGATCCCTGTTAAAGCCTGGTCAGGCGTATAGTCACAAACACATGTTGATTCACATGTTGATAACATGTTGATTCAGGCTGATCTCTAACACTGTTTTACCCTGTCTCAATGTGTATGTATGAGAGGGATAAAAATGTCAGAGCTTAGTAGTGTATGACGTTAGAACTATTGCATATTTAGGGTCTCAGCTGGCCCAGCCTCTGGCTTTTTTTCTGTTTCATAGATGAATGCAGATATATTAATCCCCACTTTCTTTAAACTATATTTTCTTACTCTTCAAATCACCGCTGCTTTGCTTACTCTCCTCTCATCGCTCCAAAATCCCCAGTGGAGTGCCATCGTTGCCCTCCATTCTCCTCCTTTCCCTCCCTTCCCATTCATGGCCACTTTCCATCACTATAATTTCAGCATTTTGAATGTATGATGGTTTTAGATATTAAGGGGATATAAAAAACATTAAAAGTAAAGGGAAAGAAAATTGAAGGAGAAAGCAGCAGAAGTGATGCTGGTGCAGGAGAACATCAGCTTGACACTGAGGCAAAAATGGATGAGGACATTGCTACACAACGCAGACACACACTCATATGCATGAGCAAACATCCTGATTTACAAACGGGTTGGGACCCACCATTTTCCTAACCTGTAAACAAACACATTCATATTTCTCCATCTCATTTCCCTGCGGTGGGAACCGTGTATAGATAGCTAATAAGAAGAATATGGCAATTACATTCATCAGTGACAGTGTGCAGGTGGTGGGCGTTAAGTTATGGAAAATATGGTTGGCTTGTATCGAAAGGTTGTGCTGGTCATACCAGGCTTTTAAAAGCACTTTATTTTCTATATGTGCATTTATACTTTCAGTTTTATAAATAGCCTTTGTGTTTTTTCTGTGGATCCTCAAACACAAATTCACTGCATCCACTGTAATATACACAACACCTGCATAGTGCTGGCTATACAAACAACAGATAATAAGAGCAGTGTGCCAAGAGTGAGTAGACTACTAATGAGTGAAGAGAGGAGAGATACCTATACCTATGTGTAGTCCATAGTAACCATGGGAATACATGGGTACTGCACATATAAAACATATATTAAAGGGAAAGATTGTGCTGCACAATCAGGAAGGAAATATACAAGAAAACTCAAGAGACAGATAGGAATTCAGTAAGAGAAGTGCATTTCTATGCAACCTACTCAGAATTTTTAAGTTAATTCACTGTCTCTGCCTGTCCAGTCTGTTCTTCATGAGTGAGGCTGAGTCACCTCCATGCCCTCGGTGCCTCAGGAGAAGAACGCTGCTGCAAATCTTCAGCTGCTGCTCAGTGGCCCTGAGACGGACACATCGTCCGCATAGTGACCAGGTGCTGAAGGCTGAAGTAGACATCATCCTTCGGGGCTCCATCCAAGGCAAGCCACCTCATCCAGTAACGCACACCTCTGCTTTCAGCGGTGGGGGAGAAACAAAAGTCGGGATCGCCAGGCCTCAGAGCAGAGTGAAACTGGCAGCTGAAGGTTGACGGGGGGAAGAAGCTTAAATTCTCAGACACCACGAAGTGTGAATTGTCAGGTCAGACATTGTGCTTCTGTCTGAAACAGAGGGGATTGTTTCACAATAGGATGTGGCAGACAAGCCAAAGAGACAACACTACAGCTAAAACAATAAATTGATTGATCAATAATCGACAGAAAGAAATTTGTAACAATTTTGATAATCATTTATCATTTAAGTCATTTATCAAGCGTCAAGACTAAAAGTACAGCCATGCTGGCAGCTCTATGACACTGTACTTAGTACATAATGGTGCTTTAGGATAAATGCTAATGTAAACATGCAACATGCTCACAGTGACAATGCTAACATGCTGATGTTTAATAGGTACAGTATTTAGCATGCTAACACTTGTTAATTAGCACCAAACATAAAGTAGGCCTACAGCAGAGAGATATTTTAGTATGGGCCATGTTGCCAATCTGAGCCAAGAAGCCGCCCACAAGCAAAAAGAAAAACAAATCGGTCCTATCATCTATTGCCTCTGGTCTTCTTTTTTATCAATAAAATTTGTCAAACTAATAAGCCCAATCTGTCAACACTACCAATAGACCAACATTGCCCTAGAACTATGCCGCTAACATGAATAAAAAATGTATACAAGTACATATATGCAATATATTGACTGATAATAAAAACAATAGATATTAGTATGAACGAATATTGACTGAGATGTCATTGACCCTTGCAGCTCGATCAAACAGCAAATTATGGGGAGTGATTTAGGTGATGACGTGATTCACCACAACTCTCAATAACCTTATACTGCAGCTATTCAAGCAGGTACAATCATGACCTCTTTCCCACCCTGGATTTAATAGAAACCGATTGTGGTGAATAATGTAAGACATTGTTCCAAGGACAGCTGCATTAAAGAACCAAAGACCTTAGGCAGCCGAGCAAGTGTACTATTATCCAGTAGGGGCAGAAAAGGTTAACATTTTCATTCCAGAAGCATACTTGTCTATCATTTATTGTGCAGCATTTAAAAGAAAGTCTCTTCAGAACACAACGAGTGAAAGTTTGCAAGAAAATGGGAATGTGTGCCAGAGCTAGGTATACACACCAGCTTTCCCTACAGGGCCCACACCTCCTAAGTGTGACAGCCCTCCAGGACACCCAGGACTCCACACGCTACCTGGACACAAACCGGAGCCTGCTCTATCCCCGAGTGATGCTTTGGTTGGGATGTCGGATGTGCGTCAGACAAAGTATAAACCTAATTAACTGTGAACTAAACATTTGTGCTACATTTAAAAAGTCCCTAAGAGCTTCTTTGCTTTAGCTTATTTAATTATATTGCCTCTCTACTACCTGTTATGAATAATTTACCAGTCGGACATAAATGTTTTTGCCAGGAAGCAGCATCTAAAACTGGATCAAATGAAAGTGCAGTGTATCGCTAAGGCACCAGTGTTTGTTAGCATTCAAATGCATTATCATAACATTTCAAAGTGACACAATGAAGAAAAACTGTAGAGTCGTTGGAAAGAGTTAGTGGAAGAAGATGAGTGTTGGTACAGTAACAGAAATTTGTAAAGGAGAGGAAACAGAACAAAAGAGGAGTGAGGAAATAAAGGGTTGGGGGTGTGACAGTGACAGCAATGCAGCCTTTTGAGATCATTAATGCTCCTTCATCAAAACTTTTACTAATCCAAGACTGTGTTTGTATGTGTCTGTGCATGTACATGCTGATGCTATTCTCTGTTTGGCATTAAAATCATGTCTGTGTGTAGCTCTGTCTCACCATCTGTTCCTGGCAAGACTGCTGATATCTCTTCTTATAATATCCTGTTCCCCTCTCTCAGTCTAGGTGCACATGTCTTGTGTCTCCTATTCTTTGTCATCCATCCATCCATCCATCCATCCATCCATCCATTATTAGAGCCAGCCATTAATCCTCCCTTTAAACAATACATGTTTGTGTCCTGTTCAATAATATGGGAAGTGCCAAGATGCACTCTTACTCTTGATGCAACAGTGATCCCCTCTCTCAAGCTTATATTCTGGGCAGGAGTACAAACCACAAATAACCCTCTGCCTTACTCATCCTGAAAATAAAGAATTCACCACTTTAAGTTTGTTGCTGCAAGCAGTGGGTTTCCAAGCAGGTTTTCTTCCATCAGAAGCTTAGAGATCAACAGTCAGTGCCAAACAGAGGGCCTGTGAGAAGCATGACCTTATCCAAGAAGCCTCACTGTTCATTCAGCTGTTAGAAAAGCATGATTGGTGCCCGGCGGCACAGAGGCACAGATGAAACGCTATAGTGCCCGTAGTACTGCAAACTGGCAGTGTTTGCTGGTCACGTCTTTGTAACCCTATCGCCATACAAGAATGTCGATACTGGACAAATAACACCCATATTACTCTAATGACGCTTTTTTTATATTAAATGCAAATATTTTTTTGGTGGGCGCATTTTTAGGTCTTTATTTGAGAGAACAGCTTAAAACGTGAGAGAGGAGAGGGAGGGGGATTGACATGCAGCAAAGGCCTGCAGGTCAGAATCGAACCCGCGGCTGCTGCAATAAGGACTGAGTCTTTGTACATGTGGCACATGCTCAACCAGGTGAGTTACAGGGTATGAGTTCTCACTTTCTACAGTGTCTTTGCACAGCAACCAGAGAATGGTATGGGAAGACTGTAGTAATGGCAACTAAAAGATCTGGTTAGGGTTAAAACAGAACCTGGTTACAGTTAAAGCTGTGGTAGGCAATTTATTTTTGGCATTGTTGGGCAAAAAATCCATAATAATGTTTTATCCATCCATCCATCCATCCATCTTCGTCCGCTTATCCGGTGTCGGGTCGCGGGGGGAGCAGCTCCAGCAGGGGACCCCAAACTTCCCTTTCCCGAGCAACATTAACCAGCTCCGACTGGGGATCGGCGTTCCCAGGCCAGGTTGGAGATATAATCCCTCCACCTAGTCCTGGGTCTTCCCCGAGGCCTCCTCCCAGCTGGACGTGCCTGGAACACCTCCTAGGGGGCGCCCAGGGGCATCCTTACCAGATGCCCGAACCACCTCAACTGGCTCCTTTCGACGCAAAGGAGCAGCGGCTCTACTCCGAGCTCCTCACGGATGACTGAGCTTCTCACCCTATCTCTAAGGGAGACGCCAGCCACCCTCCTGAGGAAACCCATTTCAGCCGCTTGTACCCTGGATCTCGTTCTTTCGGTCATGACCCAGCCTTCATGACCATAGGTGAGGGTAGGAACGAAAACTGACCCGGTAGATCGAGAGCTTTGCCTTCTGGCTAAGCTCTCTTTTCGTCACAACGGTGCGATAGATTGAATGCAATACCGCACCCGCTGCGCCCGATTCTCCGACCAATCTCCCGCTCCATTGTCCCCTCACTCGCGAACACAACCCCAAGGTACTTGAACTCCTTCACTTGGGGTAAGGACTCATTCCCTACCTGGAGAAGGCATTCCATCGGTTTCCTGCTGAGAACCATGGCCTCAGATTTAGAGGTGCTGATCCTCATCCCAACCGCTTCACACTCGGTTGCGAACCGATCCAGTGAGTGCTGAAGGTCGCAGGCCGATGATGCCATCAGGACCACATCATCTGCAAAGAGCAGCGATGAGATCCCCAGCCCACCAAACTGCAACCCCTCCCCACCCCGACCACGCCTCGATATCCTGTCCATAAATACTACAAACAGGATTGGTGACAAAGCGCAGCCCTGGCGGAGGCCAACCCTCACCTGAAAAGAGTCCGACTTACTACCGAGAACCCGGACACAGCTCTCGCTTTGGTTGTACAGAGATTGGATGGCCCTGAGAAGAGACCCCCTCACCCCATACTCCCGCAGCACCTCCCACAGTATCTCCCGGGGACCCGGTCATACGCCTTCTCCAAATCCACAAAACACATGTAGACCGGTTGGGCATACTCCCAGGCTCCCTCCAGGATCCTTGCGAGAGTGAAGAGCTGGTCCGTTGTTCCACGACCAGGACGGAATCCGCATTGTTCCTCCTCAACCCGAGGTTCGACTATCGGCCGAACCCTCCTTTCCAGCACCTTGGAGTAGACTTTACCAGGGAGGCTGAGAAGTGTGATACCCCTATAATTGGCACACACCCTCTGGTCCCCCTTTTAAAAAAGGGGAACCACCACCCCAGTCTGCCACTCCTTTGGCACCGTCCCAGACTTCCACGCAATGTTGAAAAGGCGTGTCAACCAGGACAGCCCCTCCACACCCAGAGCCTTGAGCATTTCTGGACGGATCTCATCAATCCCGGGGCTTTGCCACTGTGTAGTTGTTTGACTACATCAGTGACTTCCGCCTGGGAAATCGGCGACAATCCCCCATTATCCTCCAGCTCTGCCTCTAACATAGAGGGCGTATTAGTCGGATTCAGGAGTTCCTCAAAGTGCTCCTTCCACCGCCCTATTACCTCCTCAGTTGAGGTCAACAGTGTCCCATCCTTACTGTACACAGCTTGGATGGTTCCCCTTCCCCTCCTGAGGTGGCGAACAGTTTTCCAGAAGCACTTTGGTGCCGACCGAAAGTCCTTCTCCATGTCTTCTCCAAACTTCTCCCACACCCGCTGCTTTGCCTCTTTCACGGCAGAGGCTGCAGCCCTTCGGGCCCGCCGGTACCCTGCAACTGCCTCCGAGTCCTCCGGGATAACATATCCCGGAAAGACTCCTTCTTCAGTCGGACGGCTTCCCTGACCACCGTTGTCCACCACGGTGTTCGTGGGTTACCGCCCCTTGAGGCACCTAAGACCCTAAGACCACAGCTCCTCGCTGCAGCTTCAGCAATGGAAACTTTGAACATTGTCCACTCGGGTTCAATGCCCCCAGCCTCCACAGGGATGCACGAAAAGCTCCGCCCGGAGGTGTGAGTTGAAAGTCTGTTGGACAGGGGCCTCCTCCAGACGTTCCCAATTTACCCGCACTACACGTTTGGGCTTACCAGGTCTGTCCAGAGTCTTCCCCCACCCTCTGACCCAACTCACCACCAGATGGTGATCGGTTGACAGCTCTGCCCCTCTCTTCACCCGAGTGTCCAAAACATACGGCCTCAGATCAGATGAAACGATTATGAAATCGATCATTGACCTTCGGCCTAGGGTGCTCTGGTACCAGGTACACTTATGAGCATCCCTATGTTCGAACATGGTGTTCGTTATAGACAATCCATGACTAGCACAGAAGTCCAACAACAAACAACCACTCTGGTTTAGATCAGGGAGGCCGTTCCTCCCAATCACGCCTCTCCAGGTGTCTCCATCATTGCCCACGTGTGCGTTGAAGTCCCCCAGCAGAACAATAATAATAATAATGTTTTAGCATATTGTAATTCAAGTAGTCTGAGAGAAAACTAAACTTCTGCATCTCGTCCTGGGTCTGTTTCCAGGCTTTTGAAAATCTAGTCCATGACAGGACACTTCGGACAATCACAGGTAATTTCAGAGACAGTGCCTGTGCGACGTAGAGGGGAGAGGGAGAGCTTTAGGAAAAAGTCTTACTCTACTTCAAATGTTGTCATGTTTTTGCTTTCTACCCACTGCAGCTTAAATATAAAGGAGAACATTAATTGCACGTCTGTGCTGTATGAAAGTCAGACACCCAGCGACCACCACACCCTTACTTTAAATCTCGCTACATAAAGGTCACACTACTTCCTGCACTGGCATTGAATGTTGGAATTAAACGTAAATTGTGAGGTGCAAAATTGCCACAATATGGACTATGTAACTGCATTGGACACTGGACTGCGTCTTGGTGTGTGACTCCTAGTGTTTGGTTAGGGCCCCTGTGCTAATGTGGGTTGGAATCTGAACATAATAACCTGAAGCATTTCAACCTCATCAACATCACATGGCGGTCTACACACTCTCCAGGCCAGGGGTGGGCACTAGCAGAGGAAAGGAGCACAGCGGGAATTGGCTACTCCAAACTGAGGAGTAAATACAGATAGACATAAAGTGTGTGTGTGTGAAGATTCAACATTTGTTGTTTGCATCACACGTTCGAGTAAATGCTCCAATAAATCTAAGTCATGTTAATTCTATACGGTGTTCTTCTGTCTCACCCCACAAACCTTATCGAGATATCAGACTGATTATATTTAGTTGAACACATTTTTTATATAATCATTGTCAGCATTTTACCAAACAGAAGAGCTTCTTTTTCTTTCCTGTGTCTTTCTCCTCTTAACTGTTTCTGTGTACAGTGTCTGGAGACCAGTGTTGCTTCAATGAGTTCACTGATTAAAAGGCATAGTGTAGCCAATGTCTCTTTCCCTCTTTTGCTTCCTCTTCAAAAGTACTCACTACTAGGAGGCATAACATAGATATTCTCTCAAAATATAGGCTGCCTCTCTCTCTCTGCCTCTGTCTCCAATTATCTATTTCTGTCTTTCTCCACTAGCCCCCTTTATCTGCCAGTAACATTGTCAACCCACACTGGTACAGTGGTGCATCCAGATTCCCAAATCTCTTCTCCACCATCTCTGGCTGTCTGTTTTCCTTGTGCGTTACTACATAATTGCAAGGCACTAAGTAAAACCCAGACAACACGGTAAACAGGGTCAAGCGATAGGAGAGACAGAAGCCAGACAAATGTAGCGTACAATGAGGATGCTGTCTTATGAAGAGCACAGGCATGTCTAACCAAACACCACACATACAATACATAAAAATACACTAAATGTTGCAATGTGTTTGTCTTTGCCAAAACGGGTTTATAATTGTGATGTTAACTACAACATTTAGATAGGAACAGATAATGGCTTTCAATATTTATCACCTCCATGCAACAGTAAACAGAAACTGACAAGCTGAAGTTAGGGACCGTATCAAAAGGGCCTGCAAAATAGCCAAGAGAGCTCTTTTTGAAACTTTTTTTTTTTTTGGAAAATTTGCTTTCTCTTTTGTTCACAAATACTTAAAAAAATGTCTGTGGTCTTCCTCACATTGTATGTGCAACCTCCCTCTTTCAAAATGATGCAATATGACCAAATGCTATTAAAGAGTAATTTAACACCAGGCTGAACAGCAGTCTTTCAAGCCTGTTTCATCTCAGATCACACGCAGGAAGGCTCACTGACGGGTGTGGTTGGGTGTGGTCGGGTGTGGTCAGAGGCTGTTCTGTTGGGTTTTTGAAACTCTTGGCCCCTCCCTTTGCAGTGCACTGTAGTAGGCTTTGACAAACCAACCACAGAAAACTATGAAATGTATCTCTGCTTACCGGGGATTTCTACTGGATGCGTAACAGCTGCGGACCGGCTCCGCTGCGTGTCTGCTGCGTGCTCCGCCGTCCGTCAATACCCACCGGGTCCGGATTTGTTGCGGAACGGCTGCGGCCGTGACTGACAGCTGTAGTCACGAGGACCCACAAGTTCTTTCGAATTTGAAAATTAACCGGACATTTATTTTGTTTGTGTGCTCGACTTCCTGTCCTGCCGTGTGCTGAATTGCTGCGGAGCTCTCCATCGTCCGTCAAAAATAGAAGCTCTGCGTATCTGCTGCGGAGGGCTGCGGACTGACGGAACTGGGACGGAGTAGGGACGCAGACGTTCCGCAGTCAGTGGAAATGCAAAAATTGACTTTAATGGAAACCTAATGACTCCGCCGCCGTTCCGGAGACATTCCACAGACGTTCCGAATCCAGTGGAAATTGCCGGTTATGCTCCACAATGCAGTCCTTTCTCTTATTCATCACACATTTTTCCTAGAGATACAATTAAGTGTGCTCTTGTAAATAAATACACAATAAGATCCAAACCGATATCTCCATTTCTATTTTATTTTACTAAATAATGTTTTTCTCAAATTGGCGTTGGTTTATGCATTTTTTTTTTAAATGGCTTGTATCTGTTTTTACCAATGTTTTTACTATTGCTAGCCGCTGCCATTACAGCTCAGCCAGCTCCATGTGTACTTGTGTCATGTCAGAGGCGAATGCCGTGTGCAGCCATTCCTGGCCCAGACTCTGAATGTCAATCAAACTATGATGAGAGCCATGTGGAGGCAATCCCAGCTTGTATTTTGAGTACAGCACCTTGAACCATAGCAATATCACATCATTAAACTGAGTTATTTTTAAACAGTTGTTTTCGAAGGCACAGAAAAAAACGATGTGGTCCTGCCGATAGGGGTGTCAGATCAGAAACTGTACAAGAGGGCATGGACAAACAACGTATTTTGTCGTTCCATTTGGAGAACTGACTTATTGTGCGTTACACCCCTGGCTTAAAAAAATAAATGGCACTACAATAAAAAAGCTAGTCATCTTACAACTCACATTTTGGTGTTTTTATTTACAACTAAAGGACTGACAAATCTGCTGACGTGTTACAACATGATGCCTTTACCAGAGAAAAAGAAATGTTTTTGTTGAATCTTTCATTTCAAATTGTACTCCATGACGAAAATCATTTTGACAGTTTACTGAAACTGAAGACTATTAATTCAGCTCTGCTCACCACACAGAAACCCATCTCCCTCTCCGTCACACATTTTGTCTTTTGGACCCCATTCCTGTCTGACTTTTCTATTTAGCTATCATGTTGACGTGATCGTCTATCATATTCCTCTTTGGTTGTAAAATATGTGTGTGTAGAACAGATTAATATTTCCCCTTTCATGGCCTCAGTGTCTCGTCCCTTGAGTCTGTAAATCTAAGTGGCTTGCTTCCCAATATTGTGGCTCAGAGTTAAACAGGGAATATAACTACCTTTGTTTGAGATTTTATTAATTACTGCTCTGTCTCTCTCTTCTCTCTCGCAGCTTGTCTCAAACCACTAATAAGATTCCAGCACATTAGTTTTGAACCATAACATAATTAAACATTTCCCTCTGAAACTGAATGCTACTAATATTAAGCAATTATCTCTGACTGTTCACGTGCCGGATTAATAATGATTCTGTATTGCACCTTGCATTGAGGCCTACTTGACACCTGGGCTGCTCTAGAGAGATTACAACAACACTGCAGGAAGGCTTTTTTCACAAACCAACCACAGAATACTACGAAACGTATCTCTGCTTATGCTCCACAATGCAGTCCTTCCTCTTACTCATCACACATTTTTCCTAGAGATGCAATTGGCTGTGCTCTTGTAAAGAAATTCACAATGAGATCCACAACCAATATTTCCATTATTATTTTATTTTACTAAATACATTTTTTTTTCTGTGTCCAATCCAGGGAATATCAATTAAATTGGCGTTGGATTATGCATGTTTTAGAATGGCTTGTATCTGTTTTTACAAATGACCTCTTCTAACAAATCAACTACTACTGCCCACTCACAGCTCACAGTGGGTTAGGGTTAGCAGGATTAAATTTGAACAGGCTGTCAAGGAGTTAACACATGTAGACATACAACCATTTATTCAATTCTGTGATCAGTTACATTGATTGAGTCACTGGACACTCACTTTTTAGAGACACAGCAATCCCTCGCATCATGCTATATTACCTAAACAGTGTCTCAATGAGTTCCACACACTTTAGTATGCAGCTTTCAAATTAGAAATGAGTGGTACTCTGTATTGGTATTGATATCCTGCATTGAGGTATCGGAAACGATAATCAGGAGAGAAAAAATTGCATTGCTCAATATACAATATACAGAGATGCCCCAGAAATAATCTTGCTGCATGAACCTCAAGTATGAAGGAAAACATGGTTTCAAAGCACATGAAAACTAATAATCACACTAAGTACTGCTCCGTCGTGTTGATTACTTTTCGTCACTTCACAGGTAAATACAATTTGGGAGGGAGTACGAATGTTTTAGCAAACAAACGCTTTATGCTTTCCTAAAATTACTATATATATAATATATATAATGCAACATGACAATTAAAGCTGGCGGCTGGGGCTATACATTTTTTGGTACTGAATGTGAGCCATTTATCTGATTCATTTTGACACAGTAGACAGCCTTTAAGCATAAAACACTATCTGTTTCAGTTATAGGGTAGAAGTGGTAAAACAGGCTATAGCCTTACAGACCATTAAAGAACTTCAGGGATCTTCAATATGTCACACACAGTGAGTTACACTGTTGGAACAGCTGTTTGTCAGAGTTAGAGATTTACAGTTCAAAGATTGGCTCAGAGGTTTTCATGATTACTGTTTGTTTTTGTTTCATCATCATGTAAGTTTGATGGAAGATATTTACTTGATTAAAAATGTATATAATTTGAAGTGAAGGTTAACCAAAGTACCGTGAGCACTTTATACTTTTAAATATTATGCATTTTAATTATTTACTGAATAAGTTTGTCCTATATTTCATTGAAATGTACGTTATGTTTTGGCTGTACTTTTAAACAAGCTGGGGATGAATAGTTATTGAATTGACTTAATGAGGAGTTTTCTGGAATTTTTAATAATAATTATTATTATTATTATTATTATTATTATTATTATTATTATTATTATTATTATTGACTGCTGTAATGCTGCAATTTCCATTTGTTTTTTGTTTTTTTTAATACGTACTCAATACTCAATGTCAGTCTATCTGTATATTTATTGTTCTTATTATCGGTAGTAGCAGCACTGATGTTATTTATACATTTTTTCATTGGTAGAAATCGTCAAAGAAGATTCAGATGCATTTACAGAAAACTTACATCAGTATTTTTAAAATATAAAATCCTGTGCTTCAGTATGACTGTATATTTCACCTTTTCATCAATGCTCTTTGACTTGTACACCTCTCTCTCTTTCACACCTCCCTCTCACTTTCAGATGCTCACACACACTCTCTCTCTCTCTCTCTCTCTCTCTCTATCTCTCTCTCTCTCTGAGACACACACACTCTCACACATACACACACACACACACACACCTGTCATGTAATCAAGAAATCACTTCTAGTTGCAGATGGTGACTCACGTATGTCCCTGGTGAAAACATATCGAGCAACGAGGTTGTAAGACATTTTGGATGAGGGACGATGCAGAATGCCACTGTGCAGGGCACCACTCACCACATGGGGAACTCCTCACTAAACAGCATGCTTTACAGCTGGTACAAACAAAGATATTTGCAGACCATAAAGCCTGACAGCTGCACATAAAAAAATTAAATGTTATATTCCCATGCCAGCAATATTACATCATTATCAGCATGCTTCTCAGATGTGAGAACATTAGAGTTTATGGAGAGATTTCTAACACAGTGTGTTACAGAATTGTGTCTACTTTTTGTAACTAAAAGAAACTGGGATTATTGCTGGAACTGCACTGCTGATATCACACCTACATTTTACATTTGCAGTTGGAGAGTTTTTGAACATTACATGCAATAAATTGGTCAAACGAATACAAGTCTACAGGTTAGACAGTGCAGGTGGTGGTCATACTGTAGATGATGCTAAATACTGTATACTGAATGGGAGTGTGGTGGACACCAGACAAGTCATATTGGTGTCATTTAACAATGCATAATAAGACACAGGCTGCGTCATTTCGACAGACATTCAGAGGCAGATCTCCTTCAGCATCAGGTGTTAGTCAGTGACCTCGACCTCAGTATAAAGATTGGGAGTAAAAATACTCTGCATGGCTCTGGCAGAGGCATCAGCAGCTATTTACTCTATCATTACTTATCCTGATGGAGGGGTTCGTGTCATTACACACCGTCTGTTCTCTAATTCTCCCCTCCGACCACATCGGAGGACAAACACACATCCGTGGCGACTCAATTACAGCAACAGTACAAACACAAGCAGCTCGCAGCTACCCCAACACGGCACGCTGCTCATCAATATGATCGAGAATGGATGACCTTGTGCATTTACGCTCAGGTCACCTCGTGCGAAAACGACCGAATCGGACACACAAGTGCTCAAGTGGCTGTCTGTCACAGACAGTCCCCACATTGCCACCTTGGGTGTATATGCAACAGCCTTTCTCGCTGCCATGCAAGGCTTTTTTGGTGAAAGGCAGCCATGCAATAAGAGAACCATCACAGCAGTCACCATTAGCTTGTTGGCATGACCCCAGCATCATTACTTGACATCAACATGACACACTCAAGGGCATCTGGCAACCAACGCGAGAGCTTAAAACTATACAGAGAGTCTGGATTAAAACCATCCACCGATGGCCGCTCAAATCTTTTGCTCACCTTTGCTGTTATCTTCTTCTCTGTTGAGATGCATGGTTCTTCTTACCATGTACTCATTTAGGCTGTCTTTTTTCTTGTAGCAAAAGCTGTGCTCTTTTCCAAAGAGTTCTCAAGATGAACTCTTAGTCCAATTTTTGGATTTGTGGTCCTTTTGCCCGCTTATTGTCTTGTTCGGTTGGCACGCATGGACGCGCCTGCACTTGTGCGTCCTCTTCCTTGTTGTGCTGGATGGAGCAGGTAGTCTAGGTGATGTTTGGAGTCTGCATGTATTTCTCTCTCACACACTTTCTCCCCTCTGTCTCTCTCAGTTTCTTTTCTGCCCCTCAGCCCAGAGTCGCTCAGAGGGATGGTCGCAGAAAAGGTTTTAGGGAGGAGACGGCAGGCAGACGGGCGGGGTGACGTGAAGTAAGTCGGTAGGAGGTCGCCTACTCAGCTGAGGAGAGATATCCGTGCGCCCTCAGTGTTGTTGACCGTTTAATCAGAGGCTCCAGACCACAGAGACATTTAGCGCACACTTTCACTCCGAAACTACACAATGATGAGAAGCTCACGATGACAGTTGAACGGAAATAATTTGGGATATTCATATGCATAGTTTGTATTTTTATATAGGCCATTATGGCCATATTACATATTACGTGGCCATGAAATAGCCTACAGCTTTCAGACTTGTTGTAGCCATCCATTTTTGACAATAGTGGTGATTTTGACAGGCAACCGATTCTATTATAGCCTATGTTTTCACAGTTAGCCCTCATCAACAGTAATCCTTAAACCGATGCTTTCACTGTGGAATTCATAAGGATTCACGTGTGCATAGAGATACCTTTTTACGCATAACATGCCGAAGTTGTAGCCTACACGTTTATCTCTCACTCACGTGTTGAGCATTTATCAAGCTTTTCATTAGTGTCAATGTCACGAGCAGCCCGTGTGCTTTCATTATGACCATCATGCATTTACAGCCAATACAGGCCCATACAGTCGATAAGGCACATTTACTCACCGTACACGTTCGCCCAGAGCCACGCGCGTAACATGGCTCACTGGCGGTCTCTAGTGTTACACATCAATCAGTGGCAGTCAGCTGGGTCCCATCCAATATTACAGGCTGTTAACATTTAAAGTAAATGGCTATTTCCAATACTATAAGGTATATAATAAAGCATGTAGTGTTTCACTAGCAGTGAAAGGAAAAGGGCATTATGTAACAAAAAAAAGAAAAATATATGAATGAGGATGAATATAATATATATCACAGGAGATTTAAGACCGACAAGTGTGTGTGTGTGTGTGTGTGTGTGTGTGTGTGTGTGTGTGTGTGTGTGTGTGTGTGTGTGTGTGTGTGTGTGTGTGTGTGTGTGTGTGTGTGTGTGTGATGTGGGTCATTTAACACTTTGTCTTGTATTGTACTCAGGATAGTATTATATATTGTCATGCAACATATGTTTGTGTACAATTCAACAACAGAAACAGAGCATGGAACTCATTTATAAGCTTATTATGGTACACTGGTAACTAAGACGATTACGATTAGTAAAGTTCTTTGAGGCAACTTTGTGATTTGTGATTTTGGGCTGCTTAAATGAAATTGATTTAACTTGACTTGATTTATCTTATATTATCTTCCATGCATTGTAAATAACTTGCTAAAAAAGATTTGCAAATTACACAAAGCTTAAATCTAAATCTAAACATCTGAGTATTACACAAGGCTTTGATTAATCATCCATCAATTTTTTTTCATAGGAAAAGCCCATAGAAACATGTGTTGTATGCACTGCTATATTGAGTCTTTGTTGTATCTCTCAGATTTCTGTCTCACACCTTTTTTGCGATATCACCTTTGACATCTTTTGTGATTTTATGTGCATCTGTGTAAAGAGGATAGTCTTCTGATACTACACTTGCTGATACTGCTTTATGGCAAATGTGGAATCTGTTTAATCTATTGCAGACACACAACACATTAATTCCTGAAAAAATATGCTTTATCTGTGTGTCAGACATAAGACACAAATAGCTTATCCTGTTCCAAGCTCCTCATTGCATCAGCTTTCTTTCTCACCCTCACTTTTTCCTCTCACACTATCTTTTGTGATGAATATTTATTAGCCTGTCACAGTGTCTTCTCTGAGCTCAAAACAACACATTCATCAACACAACTTGAGCCATGCTTTAATCCAGGGCTTTTTACAGTGATGTTGTGTAATTTATTCACAAAGATTTGCTCAGTGTGTGGGATGTTGTTTTATTTCAAACTATAAAAGAGAGGTTTGAGAGCACCCACAGATCCCAGGTAATTTTAAAGCCATTATATCACAATCAACTCTATTACTGCTATAAGCATTAAAGCAACCCAGCTGAGCAAGTGCACAGCAGTCTGAAGAATAATGTGCTGTAATGTTACAGCACATTTATAGACCTCAGATATGCACAAGTCAAAGTCTGAACTATGCAACAAACAGATGGGCCAACAAATATTAGAGCATATTTGATTTTATATATCATTGTTACACTCAGATGTGTAATATGGTGATACTCATATTCTTGGTCATTGCTGTTATCAGACCAGATAAAGGCATTTAAAGTGCCCAAACTATTTAGTGTTTTTCAAGAGTGTCATTACATTTTCCTACAAGGTTTTATGCATTTGTTTAAACTCTGACAGGCAGGATTTCATACCGACCTCTTGAAGGGTCAGTGTTTATCCCATAAATGAATTGCATAATGTCAGAGCAAGAAAAAGAATGTGGAAGACAACCTTTGACCCGTCTCCCCCAGAAAGCCACTTCTGTTGTATTCTTTGAAGGTCTAATAGCAGAAGATGCTCTAGAGGCCTTTGACTTCTCCTTCTCTCTGGAAAAAAAGCATCAGAGGAGTGGCAATTTTGGGATTACAAGCTCATTCTGTTTTATGTTATTTTCATAGAAATCTGACAAGAAAGGGCAATCCAATCTATTCCAAAAAATGAAAGGTCTATTTCTGTTACTTCTCTTATATAATGAGGAATCAAAGATTTGACAGTTGACACATTGGTGCAAATACAGTACAATGCACTTGCAGTGGTAGGATGTATAAGCATGTTTATCAAAAAAATGTATTGATTTGATTTCCAATCAGCACAATAGAAGACAGATTTCACTTCTTGTATTGTTGAAGAATGCAAATGAGCTAAATGATAATTGTGGTCCAGTGAAATGCAACCCTTTAAGTGCTTTGTAGTGCTGTGAGTCATTGACAATTGTATTTAAAGTATTTACCCTGCCACCGTTACATAAGTCTTTTTGGAGTCTGTCAAGTTTCACAAAACGTCAAAATGCAAATACGGTATGTGGGACATGTCTGATATATGATCTGAAATATGTCTAATTTGAGAGAACATTTACACTAATGTCCACTGTTTCACTGCAGAGATGTGCTTTATAATACTGGTTTCCTTAAGTTTGGTAAAATCTGCAAATATAAATTTTACCAAAGTTTAAAATCTCCCCTCTAACATAAAATCTTTCTTCTAGGTCACCAAAATGGTTTGTGGTTAGGGAAATTGTGGGAACGAAAAAGAATGCAAATGCAGAGGTATTTCAACTATCGAGCGGAACATGTCGGATGAAAAGAAAATCACTGTTTAAAAGCTCAGGGAGCAGATTCAACATCACAGCTGCACAAAGAGCAGTGTCATTGAGGGTGTGATAAGAGGCTTGGAGAGTACAAACAGGTCAGTGCTGTCAATCAAGCTGCAGTTTCAGTGGATTAGTAAAAAAAAAATTTGTAAAGGGTCATAATGGATATTAAAGGTCCAATATGTAATATATTTACTTTATTTCAATCAAAAAATGACCACAATATGTCATCGGATATTAAGGAAACATGCTAAGTTGAAATACTATCTTCTCTGACAACAATGCTAAAGCCAGTATTTTCTTTTTTTATTTGTCTGGCAATGAGGGACTAGCATCTAGTTAACATTGACACTGTGGGACATTGGGTTCAGGGTTTGCAACCTGGCAACACCCATGAACTTCGGGTCTGGGGAGGAGGGGCCAGATGAGACGACTCACTCCATTATTTTGAATTTGGACTGCAGTAACCATTTTAAACGCTAGCTGTCAGTGTTATTGGACCTTTAATGTGCACTCTGCCACGAGACTTGTTTATTCAGAGTTGCTAAACAAAATATGCCACTGACCCTTCTTTACAAGAACAACATATGATATCAACATTGATTTTTTGTTTGAGATATTCAAATGAAGGAATCAAAGGACTGTAGAAGACTGAAGGACATGCACAATATAACTAGGATGCACTACTTTGACCCTCACACCATTTAGCTGCTCAAGAAACCTTAAGAGACAACCGTCGTGTGGTTTGGAGGACTTGTTGCTATTATAGCACTTGTGTGTGATCTTGTCATATACTGTATATGTCTAAATATGTTTGTGTACATGGTATTTGTATATGTTCACTGTTTAAAGTTGTTTTTTTTTACCCAGGGACAATTAAGGTCTTAATTGAAGTAAAATATGTAGAATGAGCAAAGTTGATTTTGAATTACTTTTTTTGTTGCTGCAGTCATCTAAGGACTAAATCACAGTCTGACATCACCTCTTTGACAAAAGGCCAATATACTAAGATAAGGCTCCAGAGAAATTTGAACTTTTCTGTTTAGTGGCCAACGTCTGGGTTTTCCACAGAGCATCGATCCTTTATAAAACAAACTATGCTATGATAGCTTGCCGTGTTCTGTTCTTTATCTCAATAAATGTATTTACCTTTTTTGTAACAGTTTTGTTTAGATTTCAACAACACTGGTAATAACAAATATCAATATCAATATCAAATTAAAAGAATAAAGAAATGTAAAACTATTTATCATCATTTTGCCATTAGGATGGGTTCACCATAAATTAATGAACACATTCACTTTAATCAATAAACAGCAAAGTGTGGGTTTGTAAAAACTGATTTTATGGTTACATTTTTTTTAAAGTATAAATGATGATTAAACAAAACACCAATGACCTTTTGATCAGGAGCTCATGATATGTAGCAAGCAAAACAATCCATAAATAACAATAAATTGTTTGCATTAAGCCTTGTTAAGTCTCATGAGAAAAAAAAATCAGTAACACAAAGAAAAACATCAGTTACACATTTGTATCTTAACAAAAATGAGCTTATATTGATGAATTCACACACCAATCAATTATTTCTGTGTTGTCAAATGTTTAGCAAAATGTTGACGGTTAAATACATTCAAATTAAAGTTGTATTGTGTGTCTGATTCTGTCCTGTGTAATAAATAAGGGAAATGTATCTTTCCATGCTAACATTATTATTATTATCATCAGAACAACATCACAGCAAAAATGTGTCTAGTTTCTAAAGTTTCTAAGGTGTTACTGCTGACTGATTTTGTTTTTCTATATATTCGTTTTTTTTCTCCTCCTTTTGTGCTGTAGCTGCACCATAGACTGTTATGAGCTGCACCAGCCCTTCTTTCCAGGACCTATGATATAATTCTGGTCCATCAGCAACAGCTTACTACTGCCACCTATTGCTTTGGAGGTACAGCACAGCACAAATATTTCAAAACACAGCAAAAAGAAACTACATCTTATCGTGATCTTTTTTTGTTGGTAATTAAGTACTAAATACATTATGATTTTAATGGAAACATATCCTGTTGTACCCTTATTATATTTAATAAAATGTTTGAAATAGTGTAACGGATAATGAAGCTCTCACACAAGCTAATGAAAAGTGGCAAATTAATCAGCCTTATGTATTGAGAGGGAGGTGGGGGATGATAAAACATTATCATCATCCCCATCATACATACACAACAGCATCATAAGCAAGAACTGCAGTAGTGGCAACAACAGCAACAACAATAATAATGTTTTGTCACAAATGTTCTAAATTAACATTTAACAACATAACCATAAGCAATCAAGAAACAATCATTGTATGAAGTAGGAGGCCTTTGTTGTGCAGTTGCACAACTAGGGAATATCCTCAGTGTGTTTGCCTGACATTTCTGATCTGTAACCGCCCCTCAAATGGATAGGAATTTCCGTCATTGAGAAATCCTACAACCCAGCAGAATATAAGTAGAGTCAAATCAGTAGAGTCCTCACTGATAAGATACTCCACAATCTTTTAAGACTTAGTCTACACTCTGAAGTAACTTTAAAGTAAGTTTGGATGACCTGAAAAGTATGTATATAATTTTGTGTTTATTGATGAACTATATGTAATTTATTTAGTTTTTCTTTCAGACATCTGTAACCATGAAGATGCTTCTAGCAGGAATTGTTCTGATTCTAATTGTGGAAACCAGTGCCCAGTGGTACAACTTTCCTCATGAAGCTTTTCAAGGTAAGAAACATGAGCTTTTTAATATATCAATAATAAGTCATATATCCAGGATTACTGTGTGTTATATATGACAATGACATGTTTGCTTGTTTTATCTAAATTCTCTTATAAATTTTACTAAATCCTGTCTGTTGTCCTGATCAGGAGCTCGTGATATGTGGCGAGCATACAGTGATATGAGGGAGGCCAACTGGAAAGACTCAGACAAATACTTTCATGCCAGAGGAAACAGTGATGCTGCCAGCAGAGGAGAAGGGGGAAGATGGGCAGCTGAGGTTATCAGGTGAGAAGCAAAGAGTAGGAAAGTATTATCTGCATTTACATTGTTGGCCGTTAAATATTAGTTTATTTTCTCAACAAGAAATTATTATTGTTAATAAAGCTGCAGATGGATCTACGAGAAATTTGGACATGGACATACAAATTGAAAAATCAAAATGTGAATTACATTTATTTTTAGAGGTCTTGCTTTTACTGAAATTGTTTTGTATCCTTCATGTATTAATCATTTATTTTATATATTGTGCCCCCCTAATCTTAAGGGTTTCTGGTCTTGGGCCTTTGGGTTTTGTCATCTGCTGATATTGATTGTCTATTTTCTCATTTCAGTAATGCCAGAGAGTGGGTGCAGGAAAGAACTGGTCATGGTGCTGAGGACTCTGCTGCTGATCAGAAGGCAAACGAGCATGGGCGCAGCGGAGGAGATCCCAACGATTACAGGCCACCGGGACTTCCTGGAAAATATTAGTATGAAAACCATCAACCACTGATAATAAAACTACTAAAAGAAATGTATACTGTTGGAGTTATTGACAATACAGCTATAGTCTCAGGGCAGCACGGTGGCCCAGTGGTTAGTGCTGTGGCCTCACAGCAAGAAGGTTCTGGGTTCAAATCCAGGCCTTTCTGTGTGGAGTTTACATGTTCTCCCCGTGTCTGTGTGGGTTAACTAACTAGCTGATGTGTGGTGAGTGTTCTGGCGTCTGGCATTGTATGGCATCACCCAGGTTGGTGCTACACATTAGTGGTGTTAGAGAGCAGTCCCCCCCTCCCCCCAAATGCACTTTGAGTGTCTATGATAAAGTGCTATATAAATGTAATAAATAATAGTATGCAGTGTTTTACACTGTCTATTGTAAATACACATTTACAATAGATGCTTTGTTTGGTCACGTAGCCTAATTTTACCCTGTTTAATGTTCTGTTGTGTTTGTTGTTACATACACTGAGCCATGCACTTCTGGCTTCTCCTGCCTTATTAGCCTACTGAAAGAAGGCAAAAAGACCAAAAAGTTACTGAATGATACTCAACAAACATAATGCAGCAGTGACAACATTATTTGACACTGGGCAGTGATAAAACAACAAAATCATTAAATGATAATTAGAACATAATTGGCAATGATCATATTTTTGAGCAAACCCGGGATTACAGACACGTACATAATGGCCTCAATATGTTGTCAAATGATGGGCTGTGTATCACTAATACAATTGGCTGCTATCCTTTTTTGTTCTAGTAATTTTAACTTTTCTGCAATCAAAAAGCTATGTTCTGTACATTTTAGCACACATGACTGCCAGGTCATAAATTGCTATTTCTTGAAAATGAGTGAGAACTAATTCTTTAATGTCGCCTTACAAAGGGATTACGTCTGGTTCTCTGAGGCATTTGTGAATTGAATGTGTCAGATTTCATCCCTGTCCATCTGTGATAGTGCTATTGGTGCTTAATTCAGATGTAATGTTAAGACATAGCCACAAAGTGGCAATGCTGTCCTGTTGTCCCTAAAATCTGAGGCTTAAGTGCTTTAGAGAGAATCTTCCTTGTGATTTAACTAATGGGCTTACTTTAATTTAAATGAAAATCAAAGCAACATTTTCATATCATGGATAACACAATAAAGCAAGGATGATCCATTGTGGTTACAGTTTGTAACCTATATAATGAATATGATAACAATTAACATTCAAAATAGAACAAAATACATATCACACTGCACTTTAAAATGTAATATTTCAGCATGTTGAGCACCATAAATTAAATTCCATTTACCTCTAATGTGAAATGTAAGCTGGATATCTCAAAGTCTGCTGCATAGATAACACTAGAGTTGGTTAGTAACTTTTAGTGAACTGACCCTTTAAAAATTCCTACAGATGATTTTAACAAAACTTGCTACATGGTTTAAAGACATCCAGATTCTTCAAATACTTTCAAGGTTACAACAATGATGAATATGTCAATCAAGCACAGTCTGTTTACACTGGGTTCACACCAAAGTCCTGAGAATTGTTCTAATCAGGCAAATAGGCAAAGTGAAAAGTGTGATGGAGAATGGCTGATGTGGGGCTTAGCCTATTTAAAAAACACCCCACCTTTTAACCCATGTCACAAGTTAGACCACTTTTTTCAGGCCAAGATGGTAGCAGGAGGTGAGATATAGTTATATGTTTTATTAATGTTTTTCTTGTTAAGTATTTGGAGATGAGTCACTTCCGGCTGCCATCTTTGCTTAGCTACTGTAGCTAAGTGCTTGGATGTATAGACTAACCTTAGCTAAGTGGCGAGATTGCTTAGTAAAAAGAAATGATTATTTTTTAGTCTTTGGGGAATCTATAACTGTTTTTTTAACAAAGCAGTGAGTTTTGTAAAATAACTTGCGGTATTTCTTAAAGTTTGGCTTGTAGTTAGGATATCTTAATGCATGGCGTCAATGTTGGCTAACGTTAGCAACTTGCTACGGTAGTTAGCTAGCTAATGTTAATGCTAACGTATCTAGCTAAATCTAGCTATATTATTATTATACAGTCTATAATCTAAACATTTATGCAGCAGTAACAACACTTTTATATTTTTATATTACATTTTTATATTACTTTTATATGGTGATACTAAGTCATAGCCTATATTGATTTCTAGTGTCAAATAACGTTAAGTGCAGCAAATAAAAGCACAATAGCGTTGTTTCGAAATTATAATGTAGCTATTTATTATAGAACAATGGTCCCCGTTATATTTTCTGTAAGGTTAGGTAGCTAGGATTACTCTGTCAAAGTAACGGTCGAGCTTGCGCTGCTTGGGTGGGGTGTAGGCCTATATATCTATGGGGTGGGGTAGCTGGCTCTTGAACAGGCGTTGAATTCACCGACCAGACAACTGCAGTGGGCTCGTTTTATTTTATACTCGTTCCGGGGCGCCGCTGTCGGGCACTGTGCTCCGTACGCTTTCTGTCGGTGAAACGCACACTGAGTAATGCGCGACCAGCCACCACCATCCCTCACAAATCCCAAAAGGAGGTGACTTGATCAGCATATGATATACTCCAGGTAAGACATATTTTTTATTTTTATTAATAATCCTTAAACCTCGATGAACCCCGCTCTGTTAGCGAGGCTATAGTCTTCCTCCAAGGCATCCAGAGAAGCGGTGGGTGGATGCTGATCTGCTCAGCCTGTGGATTTGTCATCCGCATCAGTGTTAACAGGGCGATGAGCTTTTGACCGAAAACGTTTCTTGCTTTGAAAGTGTGGCATATAGCCTAATTTAGGCAGTATGAATTCCTGTGAAACTCAAGTTAAAAGATTAGAGCTGTTAGGACTGTACACACCTATTGCTACAATTATCGGTGATTCATCCATGCGCAGCCTTGTCTATACGCCTAAAATTATCGATTGTAGTTATATTGCTATAGGCCTTTAGTGTCTCATGAGATGGGGAAGGTCATTCATTTTTAGATGTCCTTAATAGTCCGATATCTTTCCTGCATCGTTTTATTAAACGACACCTCAGGCATGTGCAGAGTTCTCTTTGTGGGAATGACAAATTCAACCCTTATGTTTACTCATTTTCTTTAATATACCCCTTATTACCGCACACTTTTAACATTTTAAATGACATATTCAGTTCCTCCCATCCATTGTGCTACTCTGAAGATTGAAGTTGAGAACTGTATGAGATACACTACACTCTGCATCAAAGTCCACCACATTAGCCTCTGCTGAAAATACAAGTTGCTTGAGAGCTAAACGTTGTGTAATGCTTGTAAGTATCTTGAATCTTATATTTGGTGGAGTAATTGTGTTATTTAGTGCCTGCTGTGTACCACACTGTGCCAGTTCCGGCCACAGGGGAGGACAGTTGCTGACAGGCGTTGTGTTTGGCTGTTCATTGTTCAGAGGGAGCAGGGGACCGACTCACAAGGTCTGCTTTGCAATTTTATGTCCTTTAGCTTCTGTCCTCATCCAGTCATGCAGAATATATATTGGTAGCCATCGTCCACTTGTATGATAATTTTGGGCTGTCTGATGTTTACAGTGCAAGTCTTGTTTTGTTGTAATATTGTCCCTGGAGTTGATGTCACAGTGGAATATACTATACAATAGGCCTACATGCTGCATTTGGTTAACAGTGGAGCAAGCCTTATAGGTTTTGCTGTGTTACATTAAAAGTTAAATCTTTAACACTTCGATTCAATATTTGGCCATACTTCAAATAATTCAACATCAGGCTGCTTCACTGATCTATGTTCATGGATCCAATATAGGTAATAGAACAAACTATCACTTTTCTAGTCCATTAAAATGATATCATAAGTTAACATTTAGATAGTAGGTTGCCTAGATAGAGGTGGAAAACCTATGTACATCTGATTAAAACATTAGCAATCACAAACCATGTAGCCAATAAAAGACATAATCACTCACATCATAGCCTTTTATAATTGGTATTCTAATCTGAATGTGTGTATTGTTACTAGTGAGTAGACAGAGACATTTAGTGTTGTGTGACACCAAGAGGTAAGCTGATGAAATGTGTAAACATTTCTGTAAAACTGATGCAAACAAAGAGTTAAACAGTGGGACAGAATGGAAGAAAGGGCTTGTATAGTGGGGACTAGAGAACAGACACAGAGGGAGAAAAATGGTTGTGTTGCAGCTGATGAAGAGGGTGATGACCAGTGCTATGAATGAGAGTAATGCATGGCTATTAGAAAAAGTAAGGGGCCCCTGGAGAGCCATGATGAAAACCTATAATGCCTTGGAGGATGCACCCAGCCTCTTGTGTTGTTGGGATGCTAAGCTTTCATTTCCAACCTTTTCCTCAAGGTCTGTGCTCACTTCTTCAGTGCTGTCCTCTTTCACTCCTCTGCTTTGTCTCACCAACTCCGTAGCCTGGGATAGTTTTCTGCATAGCACCTGCACTGAAGGACAAACCCTCTCCCTGCGGCCTGCTGGGATCTAATCCGTGCTGCAGCCGGAGGATACTAAATTGGACTGCAGAGGAGGAAACCGAATAGGGCAACATCCTCCAGCTTTGCTGCACAAATTATGAAAGATAATAACTGTAAGGCAAATTATTGAATTAAATTTTGATTTTGATCTAAACGCATTTGTTACAAGGTTCGGCTAAACAATTCAGCTGCCTTAGCATAGTGGATGGCAGTGCCACAGGGAAATTGGTTATTATATAATATGTATAATATCTTCGTAAAAGCTTTGCTCTGTAAGCTATGGATTGCACATACCAAACATCTACGTTCTCTACTCTGTTCATAACATCAGTGTGGGCGTTGGTACAATAACAGACTATTATGACCTTTGGCAAAAACAAAAGATTCCGAGATAATGAAACCCATAGATAGGGCTACAGGGTGGGTGTTGATTTTCATGTTGCATAAAACTGTCAGAAAGGCAATTTGAAACAATGATTTACGATGAGGCTTTTGTAAGATAAGTGGTGCTGCAGTGTTGTTACAAACGACTGTATTGCTGTAGAAGAACTTTGTGTGAGCAATTAGAGCGAGCAAATTTGTGTTTAACACAGGATTTAACATGTAGGATGGGCTGTAAATCACGCTGTGATTGAGGCATGATGAGGAATTACAGATGGGGGGGGGGGGCTAGGTATAATTAACACCTTGGAGCTTGTAGGTTAATCCGCTAGAAATAAATTTTATGTGAATGTATTTTATTAAAAATGTTGATTGTTAACTATTATTCAGTTCATTCTTTCCCTTTTCAAATTTGATATTGTCAAAAACGCCTATCACCATATCCCAGAGCCCAAGGAGATATTGTTGAAGTGCTTGTTTAATCACACAAACACTCAAACATTGTTTAATTAGGATGACAAGCAAAATGTGAGGACATTTGAGACTTTAAAACCAGCAAATGTTTGGCATTTTATTCTTGATAACTGACTAAAACAATTATTATATTATCAAAAATGTCCATTAGTTTTCTATTGTCCAGCTAATCGACTGTTTCAGCACTATTTTGGACTTCATCAGAGATCATCGTTGTTTTTATGTGAATAGAAATACTCCTCAGAAAATACTAGGGCTGTAGCGAATACCTTTTTTTTTTTTTTTTTTTTTTTTTTTTAAGCTTCGGTGCTTTTCAACAGCAAATATTCTACGCTTCAGTGGCAGCGGCAGGGGAAAACCAACATTTCCGACCGCACTTGAAGGCAGCTTTGGAAAAAGAGAAAAAATAAAAGGCGACGAAAGTGAGTGATGAAGCGACTGCTTTGTTATTGCAGGACAAATTTATCAAACTTTATTAAATCGCCTGAAAACGACACTAGGCTGCTACAGTATAACCATGTAACTCAATATTTCTCTATTCTTGGCTGAGATGGACGACCTAGCGCTGCATAAATTAGCAAGTGGCTAGCAGACATTTAACAAGCAGATTAAGCCCAACAAAACACCACAGTGAATTTCCAACATGGCATCATGACTTTGCGTAAATATACACGCCACTTTCATAAAGCCAAATGGCGTGTTATTGTACCCATTTTCAGCTATCCACGTGTATGCCTATGCTGTGTACAGCTGATGTAAACATACCCACCACGTGGCCTCGCCACGTTGCATGTTATCGTGAGAACGCGACGTACTATCGCGAGAACTGCGTCACACGCCTGTTAAAAAAAGAAAAATGGTTGGGTTTAGGAAAAGAACACAGGGAAAGGCTTTTGTAACAAAACAGTGACAAAAACACGGAAAATAACGACAAAAACACGCTTAGGAAAACAATAAATGGTTGGGTTTAGGAAAGAAACATTGGGTAAGGCTTATTAACAAAAAAAAACCCGGGTCCTGTGTTTTACCCATCCGCCACCCCAACCTACCTCCTTACTCAATCCCCCGTTTCTTTATACTACTCGCTATGGACTCGCAATGTAGGTCAATGGCGGCCGATTTGCGTTGATATACACGCAAAAATGTGATAATGCGTCTTGATAACACGCAAAAACGGAATACAAATTGGCGTTTCATACATACGCCAATTCATGAGATCAGTCTGGAATTTCAGCCTGCAAGCACGTTTAAAAAAAAATAAATAAAAAAAATCCAGAATAGTTGAATCCCAGAATTGAAAATCGAATATCTACCCATTGAACGAATTTTTGAATATTTAGATCCAGTCCTAGGAAATATTCCTATTCCCCTAAGACCACCATGGCTACTGTCATATTGTCCTATGAGTTGTTCCATTCTGTGGAGGATTTATCTCCAGATGACATCATCACCTCAGTCTCTCTGCAGCTCAGCTGCACAAACCAACACAGAGCTGTACAATATTATAGAAATTATTTCTTTTTTTTTCCTTTACAGTTCCCTCTTATACAAAGCTCTCATATTCCCATACAGGATTATTTGCAGAAATCAACCTGATTGTCGATTGCCCTGTCTTTGTTAACTAAGATCTGGGTCCAGATGCAGATAAACTACTACTAATAAAATAGCTAATTTAAAGGATTGTGCAGCCTTGGCAGAGGTATGTGCTATTTGAATGATTTTCTAGCTTTATGATGCAGTCAGCCATATAAAGCTTAATTCAGAGTAAAACCTAGGCAAAAACTTTGTAACGGCCAGCTAGACTGGTCAATAGCGATACATTTAGAGCTGACAGATGCATTTCACCTCTACATGTACTGATTGAAAATATGCTGAACCTTTCAATCCATACTGGTTGTGTTTCATAAGGTAATTTTAAATAGCTGTACCCTAATATATCTAATATCTACAGAGTATGTACTTCATCAGCTTCCACTGCACAGCTTTGCTGGCTGTACCGTTTTCACTGTAAGGACTTTAATCTTCTGGTTTTCAGCTTGCCAGCAGCTGTTTTGTTTTTGCTTTTTCCTCAGGGTTTATAGACTAATCACAGTTCACTGTTCATCACGAGAGGAAACTGTTTTCTGTTTTACTCGTAGGCTTGATTACACCATCAGAACTTATTTAGAGTTGCAAAGTGACCCACCATCACTTATCAGATGATGATGTTACTCTTAAGAAATATCCACATTACATAATCAATTTGACATTCATCTACAAAGTTGGCCTTTTGTGTTCACATTTGTATTCAATAATCATGGCACAATGTATGAATGTGATACTGGATTGAATCATATTTTGTAAGCTTGATGTGACAATCTGACACAGATATTGGTTTTTATAGTTTATAGTTTGTCTCTGGGTGATAACTGAACAAGGATATCATTTTCCATACTATAACCATACAACAGACCAGGCATGTATAACATGTACAGTCAGTTGTCTCTAAATAAAGCGTTAATATCCTGAAGGAGTTGGGTCAGCCCTTGTTGTCCAGCTCAGTATCACACACATGAATATGACAGCCATATCAGTGTTGTTTTGACAGCGCTGTCTCATTCGATTTCAGTATTTACTTGAAAGTGTGATCTGTTTTTCTGCCTCAGTCATGTTTTTTTCCCTAAAACCTCACTAGACTACTTTTATCAGGAGACAAAGCTATCGCTTATAGCTTTCATCCACTGGATACTATCCATCTGAAGTTGCTTGATTGGGCTTTGAGAGACCAAGCGTTATTGTTGCTGAAGTGTTGACTTTTAGCTCAGGAGTATAATGTGCTACTTTTGCTATTTACTAACAGGGAAAGGAAAATCCATTAAGGTTTGAGAAGTTGGTCTCCAGAATACATCAAACACCTTGCTCCTTTGACATTCTCCAACACATCAATGACCTGCACCTTCAAGTAAGCAATATTGAAGCAGTTGAGGCATGAAGAGGTTTGACAGTATACTGAGTCAAGGGTGAAGGACAAGGCCCCATTGTCTCTAGACCAAGCTCCTCAAAACATACAGGTAGTTTACTAAATCTTTTTTGACGTTCCCCTACTAAACAAACCTAAACATACCTAAAATATTTTTACACTCTACTCATAACATTAAAGATCTCTCGTGTGTGTGTTTTGTGCCAATGCTTCAGCAAAGTTCAGTCAGTCACGTCACCCCAAATAAACACCAACAAAGAAGCCTCCACCCTGTTGTATGTGTGCACTCTCACACACAGGCATATGTCATAATCCCAAATGTATTATTTACATTTTGGTGTCTAAAGTGTACTGTTTTATCAATGTTAAAATATATATTGAAGGAAAGAAGAGAAACAATATAACGGGTTAATCCAAACTTGTGAAGGGTGGTGTATTTCTCTTTTTTGCATGTCGATGTGGAATTATGGAATGGTACTACATGCCATTCCCTACTTAAATGTATGAATAATGATTCTGTGAATATTAAAGTTTAAACTGCAGATAATTTTTTCCAAGTGCGGTGGTGTCCCCTAGAATCAATGAGGTGATGCGTGCACATCATTTCACCTCTCCTTTATGGCATTTACATGTAAATGAGTCCAAATCAGTTTCACACTCTGTGACAAAATCAGGTCACATTGGGAGGAAAGCAGAATGGTAAAGTAAGTGAGAGAGAGAGCGAGAACAAAAGAAACCCTTCTCCCACAGTGCTTGCTGAAAGAGAAACCCATTCATAGGTGAATTAATCATGGGTGGCACTAAAGAATCTCTCTAAGTCGACACTCAGAGAGAGAGCATTGAGAAAAAAAATTATTTGTATTTGTTAACTGGATCCGTCTGTTTTCCCTTTAAAGTTGTGTCCTCTGTGATCTAGCTCTGTACATTTTATAATGTAAACATCTGACTCTAGTTAGGTTCAGCTTTGAAAATTTGTTTATTAACCCAATGTTCACAACATGTAGCTATAGTTCAATAATGAGATGAGAAGCATATTAATGTTAAGTAAATATACCACCATCTACTCTCTGAGTTTCTTTTCTGATAACATCTTCTGGTTAATTTTCTCAGACTGTAGAAAGCTCCCTCGAAACCCACAGAAGACATTATACAACTGTGGAGTATTACTCCTCGTGACAATTAAAACTTTCAAATTTATAATTCATAATTTATAATTATTTCTAAAGATCCAATTAAAGATTATTTAGCTTCAGAGCTTACTTGAGTATTTTATCAGTATGGAACTGGGTCCAAAATGGAGCCCAACCCTAATATTGATCTATGACTTTTGTGTAACAAGACAACGGGGTGCAAGAACATGAAAAATATCAACCATAAATATAGCTGCAAGCAACAGTCCGGGGCACCAAGCCAGAGTGTATCAACCAAAATAGATCTCAGATACAGAGAGGACATGCCAGTACTGGGAGTACAAGCTGCAGGACGTGTGCCAGGTGTTACTGACATGATCATGAATCACATAGACATGCACACTATAGTATTTACTGATAAATGTAATGGGGAGTTTGAAGTTCAATCAAATTATCTTAATGCGTTATTCACAAAGGCTTCCTGTCACCTAACAGCCATTTCTGCTCTCACCTACTTTCTCAAAATGAGTCCATTATCTGTCAGGACAGACCGAGCAGGCTTTAGTCCTTTTTATTCTTTATCTTTACTGTTTGATTTGCAATTTACACTTGAAGCCAATTTTATGGCATTTTAATCAATGAGGTACTTGAGGATTTTCAAAGATGCAACACTGCATTTTGTTTGCTTCAACTTTTCATCATTAGTTTGGCTTTTATGGAGTTTATGTCCTGTGTGTGCATGTACCAGCCCAGTCTCACGCCAGGTCGGCCGGCGTGTGGCGCCTCATTTCCCCGATTGCGAGTGGCGGCCCGTTCCGTTGTTTTGGCCGGCGTGTGGCGCCTCATTTCCCCATTGTTGCGTCCCCCAGAGCAACAGGTTCGAAAAGCGTGACCTGTACACGTTCAAAAGTCGTTGCATATACACGAAAAAAACGGCATTTACGTAACCTGTCCACGACTTAATAGATTACAATAACGTGACTATATAACGACCTGGCGTGAGACCGGGTTGGCATGTACATATTTGCAGGCACTTCCCAGGTAGCATATTTGAGATGGCAATAATTGTCACTTTCTTCCAGAATTTGCCTTTTTTATGTTGATTTTGAGATTTATGCACACAGAAGATGAAGATGCAGTTATACACTATGCATGGGATCAGAGTTTCAGAGGATTTAACCTAACCTGCAAACAGTTGTCATTGTTAGTTAGGAGTTGTTTGTGGGTTAGTGCTAGCGTGTTTATGCATGACCTTAACAGACCCATTTTACCAACCCGCCTGCTGCGTTGTAAGTCATAACAGGACTCCTCTCCCTCGGTATGCTGTCACTTATGTTATTACTTAAGCTTAAGATGCAATCACCAAGCAAGCTAATTAGCTACCGCCTTTGTTTGAGAAGCAGCGTGGCATTAGCATTTAGATGTTCAGAGAGCCCCACCTGCTGCTGTCATTGTTGGGATGCGCAGACAAATTCACATCTGGTGATTTCTCTCAATAGCATTCAAAGAAACACTGTCTATAAAGGTAAATGTATTTCCATATACAAAGCAGCATGCTCTTATTCAAGAATGGCAAATTGAATTGCTTTGGAGTACCAACCTCTGGGCTATTATTTCTATAGCCAGACATTTTTGTTGATTGACAGCACAGATGATTGTTTATCATTTGTGTGATAAAGCTGATTGAGAGCAACCAGATGGTGATTTTATCTACAGTGTAAGATGTGCTCAGAAAGGAGTAGGGAAAGATGGGGACCATGCAGATAAAAGAATTAGAGCAAAAAAGGGGACATTAATTCTATAACTTTTTCTTTAAAAATGGGGGCAAATGATTATCAGCATCTACACGCTATTAGAATGTCTGCACTTCCTCTGCTGAGGGCTCAAGTTTTTGGTTGAATAAAGATCTTATATTGCAACATCTCGGTCTCCATAAAAAAGTCATTGATCACTATAATCGGCAACTATAAAATCCACTACACTTGATCCTTAGGAATGTTGATTCTCAGTTAGATCTGCAGTACTATCAACCTTTCACTTTACAAGAAGTTGCTTGATTTAATGCTGATGATATAAAAAATATTGGTTGATGCTAGGGATGGGCATTCGATAAAACTTTCTTAGATTGTTGGGAGAATTAAAGATTGACTATCGATTCATCTTTATATTAAAATTCATTATTTATTTAACTTTTTATGAATAAAAAATGCAATGAAAATGCAATGAAAATACAAAAACACAGCGTGTTTTTCCTTTTTGAGATCTTTATTACAAGAACAACTTGTGGAAGTTAAACTGGATGTCCGGTTAGGTTAAACTTGAGCAGCGGAACCTGCAGCTACGAGCCGGCATTCTTAAACAGAGACCCTCGTTTGTTCCATAATAAACCATTTTGGGGTCCAAAATGGGACCATTTTGATCAAAATGGTCCCATGCCACAAGTCCTAAAACACAGGACTTTCACCCAGGAGAGCCGGGATCGCGTCCCACGTGTGGCGTTTTTCAACCTTTTTTTTTGTTGTTTTTTTCTTTCCTAAACCCAACATTTTGTTTTCCTAAGCATGTGACATTTGTCACAGTTGTGTTTTTGTCGGGGGTTTTTTGTGTTACTAAAGCCTTCCCCAATGTTCTTTTCCTAAACCCAACCTTTTTTTTTTTTTTTTTTTTACACTCGTGATGTTGTTCTCTCGATAGTACGGCACGTTCTTGTGATAAGACGCCACGTGGCAACGCCATGTTGGATAAAGTGGTTTCAAGTGAGGTTACAGTTTTTAAAACCTTCACACAGACAGCGTTTGCTGCGATATATTAATGGCGAGCCGAAAGCGGTCGCGGTGCTGTTGACGTTACACTTCCTGTGCGACAAGCAGGCACAACAGTGGTTTCTGTGCCCTGACTGACAGGCTGAGGTTTGAAGGCAAGGCAACTTTATTTCTACAGCATCTTTCAGCAGCAAGGCAATTTAAAGTGCTTTACATAAAACATTAAAGAGCAGTTAAAAATGGTCATGATGAAAATAAAACGGGCTAAAAAAGAATAATATACAAATACAAGAATACAAGTTTAATAATTATTAAATTTAATAGGTTGTAGGGATGGGTTTGGGAGGAGAGAGGGACGGTTTTTATTTTTATTTAATTTCTGTCAGTGTAAAATATTCTGAATAAATAACAAAATGTTCTAAGTAAATAGGATAAATAGGTTTGGAATTAGTTTTACAACTTTTGTAACAGACAAAGGGAAAGTACCGAAAAAAGTACCTTTGGGTACCGGAACCGAATTTGAGGTACCGGTATCGATACTGGTATTGGTTCAGATATGAAAGGTACCAAATGTTTAATTGCTGCCACACAGTGAAATTCATTTCATTGCTTCAAGTTCAAGTTCAAGTTCAAGTTCATTTAGTTATATAGCACATTTAAACAGCCGCTAGACAGACCAAAGAGCTTTACAGAGCTAACATAAAAAAACATAAAACCAACAAGACAAAGCGTAAAACACAAAATAAAAACAACAAGGCTAAGAGCAACCTTAAAACACTGACTCAAATATACAAAAGAAGGACCAATCAAAGAGGAAATCAATATGCTAATGAGAATAAGTAGGTTTTTACCAACGACTTGAAGATAGCAAGGTTGGGGGCTGTTCTAATCTCTAATGGCAGGGTGTTCCACAGACGAGGCCCTGCCACCGCAAAAGCGCGCTCCCCTCTCCGCTTTAGTCTGGCACGAGGGACTACCAGCAGAACCTGGTCGTGTGATCTAAGGCTTCTGGTAGGAGTGTACGGATGAATAAGTTCGGATAGGTAAACGGGAGCTAAGTTATGTAAAGATTTGAAGACAAAGAGCAGGATTTTGAAATCTATTCTCTGTGGAACGGGCAACCAGTGTAGAGATTTGAGGATAGGGGTGATATGGTCATATTTGCGACAGTTAAGAATAAGTCTGGCCGCAGCATTTTTAACTAACTGAAGACGGGCAATTTGAGAGCTAGATATACCACAGTAAAGTGAACTGCAGTAATCTAGCCGGCACGTGATGAACGCATGAACCGCCATTTCCAGAGTTCTCGCGGTGAGAAAGCCTTTGATTTTAGACAATAGGCGAAGTTGGAAGAAACCGGAGCTGATTACCGATGAAATATGTTTATCAAATTTTAAGGACTGGTCCACAAGAACACCCAGGTTCCGCACTCCATTGCTTCAAGACTCACACTACGCAATGCAACCTGCATTAGTTTAATCGATAACAAATTAACGTGATTGACGAAATTCTTAATAATAAATTATTGATCGTCGAGTAATCATGCCCATCCCTAGTTGATGCTGCTCAATGGTGCCTCAAACCTAAATCTTGATGAAGAATACACAGATTTTTGACGTGCTTCGCCGCAAGGAACTTGCAAATTTGTTGTATGGCATTCAGCTACAGAAGATCTGCAGCAATTATCGGCAATCAACGCAAAAATCCGTGATAGCTGAAGTTGAACCTAAAAAGTTATTTCAGTTTGTGTTGCAATGCAAAATTTTAATTGTGTAGTTTAACACTCCACATGTACGATTAGACAATACTTAATTACTATGTTGCTTTTGCATGAGTTCCAGTCGATAGACACGCTGTCGAAAATTCATTTATCTTCCATCGATTTTTGTTATTGGCCAACCAGTTATTAATTTGGAGTATTGATCTCATCAATTATTTTGTTTAATGAGTTACTGTCATTGTTTATGTTTTCCCATGACTCATTGCAATGTTTTGGAGTTACGTGTGAATGAAAATCAGTACAGAAGCCGACAGGTCTGTGTCTAGGTGGCTGTGGTGATCATCAATGAGTGTCTTTACATGGATATCATCGAGTAATTGTTGGAGACTTGTTATTGAGCTTGTACATGTACTGTAGCCTACATATACAATGTACACAGTGGCTCTGTGATTCAAAAGAACACGCCAACTTATTGGGACTTTAGCTTATTCAGGGTAACCCCCAGAGTTAGATAAGTCCATACATACATACCCTTCTCATCTCTATGCATGTTGTAACTCTGTCCGACAGCCCCACCGGTAGCTTAGCCTAGCACGGATCCTGAAGGTAATCGGTTCCAACTAGCCTACTGCTCCGAATAAGTGACAAAATAACGCCAACATGTCCCTATTTACATGTTGTGATTTGTATAGTCACAGCGTGTAAAAATAACAAGGTGAGATGAGACACAGCCATCTTCTAACCGTATATAAACTGGGAACTATATTCTCAGAAAGGCGAAGCAGTGCTACTTCTGCGGAGTGATATGCCTGCAGCACCTGAGAAGCCCTGAGCAGAGAGTACCAATGCTTCGCCTTTCTGAGAATATAGTTCCCAGTTTATATACCGTTTAGAAGATGGCCGTGTCTCATGTCACCTTGGGCCGTCGGACAGAGTTACAACACGCATGGAGAATGGGAAGGGTATGTATGGACTTATCTAACTCTGGGGGTTACGGTGAATAAGCTGAAGTCCCAATAAGTCGGCGTGTTCCTTTTAAAACCCTTCTTGAAACGAGCCAATTTGAGCTTACGTTAGCTTTATAGAGATTGTTGGATTTCCCAAACTGAATAAATACTGCACATATAAACGCAAAGCTGCTTAGCTAGCTCAATCATGTAACTAAGATTCATATGCTGATATATGTATATATTATATGTGTATATATGTGTGTGTATAATTAATAATTATAATTTTTTCACAGGCACAGCTAATGTGATCCAAACATTTCCAATAACTCCAGGGTGTATAATAACACTGCATTTAATCCGATGAATCACTTTATATAAATATGTTGGAGAGATTTGTTTTCATGACTACAAATGTTTCAATAACTGTTTTTGATTCAACTCTGGAATGTTGACATGGAAATGGCGGAGTAGTATTTTTAGTGATTAGCTGCTCAAACGGCTCTGGGTGTGCTATCCTGCTGATTTGAGCACGTTCTAAATGTCTAGTTGACCAGATTGCCTGGTCGGATCTACTTGTTGTATAATCAGTTATCAATCCAACAGAAAAGCGCTAGTTTGAGGTTTAAATGTACTTTACATCTCTAGACACAGACGGACAACACTGAACATGTAGTACACTGCACTGCATCAAAGAGTATCATGTACCTTTCTGATTTCGGTTCAAGAAGGCATTTCAAAGGTCAGAAGAGAGGCTCCACACCTCAGCAATAAGTTCGAAAACAGTCCTTTTTGGTCGTACATGGTGAAATTGGAGCCGTCTGTGCTGACCTCTCAGCTCTGATGATTTGAGGCTAGCTGAGGAATACTAATGAGAGAATTAATAGAGAATGCATTTGAAAATAATATGAGTTCTTGTGTCAGTGCTCATGATACTACTTTATCACTACCTTGTCCATGACGTTACACTCAATATCAGGATGAGAGCGAGGAGAAATGTACACGTGTGTTGGAGAGGTTCTGACCATGACAAAAGTAAGTAAAAGTAAATACAAGTTGTGAGGAAAGACAGTCGCAAACTCGTTACCACGATGTAAAAGAATGTTTCAACATGTCGAAACGTTGGTAAATTATATTTAAAAAAAATTCTATCATGGCTGTATTTTCTTACACAATATTATGCACCATAATCTTAACTTGAAGATGATCACTGGAATAATGTTGCATTGGATGTGTTTCCTCTTAACACTGAGAGTAAAACTGAAGGTCAGGACATCCTAACTGGACTGTTAGCAGCCAGTGGCTTGTTTTCTCTGCTCTGCCTTAGAGCCTTTTCATTTCATCCTCTGTTCCATCTTTACGTGCCTCAGGTCTGCAATTCAGAAAAGAAAGCTTAGTTATTGCTCTCGGACAGGAGGTCATGGCAGCATGGCAGTGAGCAACCTTGTATAAATGTTGACGGGGTGTAAAATGCCAGAACAGCTTATGCAAGGTTTTCGAGTGAGAAGGGTACTGTAAGCTTTTGCCGGCCATCAATGTGGATAGATTTCCTGCTGGCAATGGGCTCTGAAGAGCTGAGATAAGTGTGTTGTGTATCTGTCAGCTTGTTTTATGTCTGTTTGCTTAATGTATGTTTAGTATTGAGGTCTGCAGACTATTCTCATTAACTTGCCTTCTCTGTTTCAAGTTCATAACAATATTTTTTTTAGAAGGGAAGTCATCATATCGCAACATATTTCCCTCCCTAAGACTGAGTCTACATGTTTCAAAACATAACGATAAAGATAAAGATAAAGAACATTTGTCTTATTTCCATATTGCTCTCCCTCATTCAAAAATCCATAATCGATGAATATGAAATAGGGTTATTCACCGTCTCCTTTATATTTATATAGGTGCGCAAACACATTTTTGTCTCAGTGCATGCATTGTCTTAGTCCAGCGGCACCGCCGCTAGCTTAGCTTAGCGTAATGAACGGAATCCTTTGTTGCCGTTAGCATGTCATGAGTAAAAGTGACCTAAAAACAACAAAAACCAAACCTAATTACTTCTTGTGGCCTGCGTATTCATGAGTAAAAATAGCAATGCAGATTAAGACTAGACAATTTCCTAGGTAGATATTGACTTAGATATTGATAGATATAAAAAAATTAGGACAATTTCGTACCTGGTAAGTAATTGTACTTAAAATAAATAGATTAAGTAGTGTATACTCAAAGTTTTAGAAAAATGTCTACTCACTTGATTTTTTCAAGTTGGTGTAACATGTTCTTTCTTAACTTAAAAACATAACTTAAGTCCAACTTAATAGAATTGAGTAATAACATACTAAGAATGATAAAGTCCTGCACTGTTTAAAAAGTTGACTTTACTTAAAAAATGTATGCAAACTCATTGCCTTTAAAAAGGTAAGTTCAATGAACTTAGTAATGATAAATTAGTGCAGCTTAATTGTTCTGAGTAAAAAATACTTAATAAACTTACATTTTTTAAGTGAACACAGCTTGTTTATTCTGAGTAAGTAACACGCAATAAGCTTATACTTGTTAAGTGAAGACAACTTGTTTATTTTAAGTAAATGACACTTAACATGGTTTTGAAGTTAATGCAGCTTGCTTTTTCTAAGTAAATACTTAATTAGCTCACATTTTTTAAGTGAGCACTACTTAATGCTACTGACTTGTTTTCTGGTTCAGTTTACAGACTGAAAATGACTATACAAGTAGCATATACATCTATGTTTTGTATGTTTTAATGTTTTTTTAACCATTGTGGGCAGCGCAAGATGACCCATGTTTCACTGTGCATTTGATACTGGTTATGTAAAACATTTACATTTTAGAGTTTTAAGTGAAAATGTTCTTAAACTCTAGAATTTTTGAAATTTCATCCAAATTGCTGCCCTGTTGCCTTACTCAGGAATTAGCCAGGAAGCCAAAAGCAGTGTTTTTTCTTTTATAGCTGTAACGAACGATAATTTCATTTTGGTATTACTGTTTTTGATTACTCCGACTATTTTCCTGACTATCTGATTAGTTGTCTGGTCAATATCAGAAATTTGTGATAAATATTCATTTCCTAGGGCCTTAAAGAAACATGCCTACTTATTGGGACTTATTCACCGTATCCCCCAGAGTTAGATAAGTCCATACATACCCTTCTAATCTCCGCGAGTGTCGTAACTCTGTCTGACGCACCCACCCCTAGCCTAGCTTAGCAAAGATCCTGGAGGTAACTGGCTCCATCTATGCTCCTAAAGTGACAAAATAACGCCAACATTTTCCAATTTACATGTTGTGATTTGTATAGTCAAAGCGTGTACGAATAACAAGGTCACATGAGACAGCCATCTTCTAACCGTATGCATACTGGGAACTATATTCTCAGAAGGCAAAGCACTGCTACTTGGGCGGAATGATTTGCTTGCAGAACTCTAGGTGAACTCTCTGCTCCTCACCACAGGGCTTCTCAGGTGCAAATCACTCTAAAATGTAAATGTTTTACATAACCAGTATCAAATGCACAGTGAAATGTGGGTCATCTTGCGCAGCCCACAATGGTTAAAAAAAACATTAAAACAAACAAAACATAGATGTATATGCTACTTGTATAGTCTTTTTCAGTCTGTAAACTGAACCAAAAAACAAGTCGCATTAAGTAGTGCTCACTTAAAAAATGTGAGCTAATTAAGTATTTACTTAGAAAAAGCAAGCTGCATTAACTTCAAAACCATGAGCTTATTGAGTGTTACTTACTCAGAATAAACAAGCTGTGTTCACTTACAAAATGTAAGTTTATTAAGTATTGTTTACTCAGAACAATTAAGCTGCACTAATTTATCATTACTAAGTTCATTGAACTTACTTTTTTCAAGGCAATGAGTTTGCATACATTCTTTAAGTAAAGTCAACTTGTTAAAATTAACAGTGCAGGTTGGGTAAGTAATTGTACTTAAATAGATTAAGTAGTGTATACTCAAAGTTTTAGAAAAATGTCTACTAACTTAATTTTGTCAAGTTGGTGTAACATGTTTTACTTAATCTATTTAAGTAATTGTACTTAAATAGATTAAGTAGTGTATACTCAAAGTTTTAGACAAATGTCTACTAATTTAATTTTTTCAAGTTGGTGCAACATGTTCTACTTAATCTATTTAAGTACTTGTACTTAAATAGATTAAGTAGTGTATACTCAAAGTTTTAGAAAAATGTCTACTAACTTTATTTTTTCAAGTTGGTGTAACATGTTCTTTCTTAACTTAAAAACATAACTTAACTACAACATACTAAGAATGATAAAGTCCTGCACTGTTAATTTTAACAAGTTTTAAAAAATGTATGCAAACTCATTGCCTTGAAAAAAAGTAAACAATACTTAATAAACTTACATTTTTTAAGTGAACAAAGCTTGTTTATTCTTGTTTATACACTACTTAATCTATTTAAGTACTTGTACTTAAATAGATTAAGTTGTGTATACTCAAAGTTTTAGAAAAATGTCTACTAACTTAATTTTTTCAAGTTGGTGTAACATCTTCTACTTAATCTATTTAAGTAATTGTACTTAAATAGATTAAGTAGTGTATACTCAAAGTTTTAGACAAATGTCTACTAATTTAATTTTTTCAAGTTGGTGCAACATGTTCTACTTAATCTATTTAAGTACTTGTACTTAAATAGATTAAGTAGTGTATACTCAAAGTTTTAGAAAAATGTCTACTAACTTTATTTTTTCAAGTTGGTGTAACATGTTCTTTCTTAACTTAAAAACATAACTTAACTACAACATACTAAGAATGATAAAGTCCTGCACTGTTAATTTTAACAAGTTTTAAAAAATGTATGCAAACTCATTGCCTTGAAAAAAAGTAAACAATACTTAATAAACTTACATTTTTTAAGTGAACAAAGCTTGTTTATTCTTGTTTATACACTACTTAATCTATTTAAGTACTTGTACTTAAATAGATTAAGTTGTGTATACTCAAAGTTTTAGAAAAATGTCTACTAACTTAATTTTTTCAAGTTGGTGTAACATCTTCTACTTAATCTATTTAAGTAATTGTACTTAAATAGATTAAGTAGTGTATACTCAAAGGTTTAGACAAATGTCTACTAACTTAATTTTTTCAAGTTGGCGCAACATGTTCTACTTAATCTATTTAAGTAATTGTACTTAAATACATTAAGTAGTGTATACTCAAAGTTTTAGAAAAATGTCTACTCACTTAATTTTCATCACGCTGTGCCTATACAAATCACAACATGTGCTAAGCAAGGCTAGCGGTGAGGGCCTCAGACAGAGTTACGACACGCACGGAGATGAGAAGGGTATGTATGGACTTATGTATCTCTGGGGAATACGGTGAATAAGACAAAGTCCCAATAAGTCAGCGTGTTCCTTTTAAGTGACCAGGAACACATTTGGAAGGATAGAATCAGAGAATTTTGAGTTTTTCTTCTTAAAAATCTCTCAAATTTATTTATTTAATATACAATTTATTTAAGTATATTTAAAAAAAAAAATTTTATTTTAATTTATAAATGTTTATTTATTTTTCTATTTCATTTTAACATTTAACTGTTCAAAAGCAGACGTTCATGACTTTTAGATATATTAAGTTAGTTAAACTAAAGTTTTGAGTCACATGGTGTGGTTGTGTACTTATTTTTTAAAGTTCTGTGAACTTATTCCTGTGGTCTGAAAACTCAAAACTGTAAGTCATAATAAATGAAAATAATTTGAGTTCTGGTAACTTATTCGGGTTTATAGCATATTATAAATATGTTAAATGGCAGGGTGGTTTTCTATGTGAATGCCAGATAATTAAAATAAAGAAATTATGTGATTCATCTAAAACAACCTTCTCATTTCATTCTTTTAGATAGATTTCTTTTTAAATAGATGTATATGCTACTTGTATAGTCATTTTCAGTCTGTAAACTGAACCAGAAAACAAGTCAGTAGTATTAAGTAGTGCTCACTTAAAAAATGTGAGCTAATTAATTATTTACTTAGAAAAAGCAAGCTGCATTAACTTAAAAACTATGAGCTAATTAAGTGTAATTTACTTAAAATAAACAAGTTGTCTTCACTTAACAAGTATAAGCTTATTGAGTGTTACTTACTCAGAAAAAGCAAGCTTGATTAACTTAAAAACCATGAGCTAATTAAGTGTCATTTACTTAAAATAAACAAGTTGTCTTCACTTAATAAGTATAAGCTTATTGAGTGTTACTTACTCAGAATAAACAAGTTGTGTTCACTTAGAAAATATAAGTTTATTAAGTATTGTTTACTCAGAACAATAAAGTTGCACTAATTTACCAATACTAAGTTCATTGAACTTACTTTTTTCAAGGCAATGAGTTTCCATACAGTTTTTTAAGTAAAGTCAACTTGTTAAAATTTACAGTGATATGTAACTACTCTTATTTCCTTTGCAAAGATTAAGGATGTCCTTTTAATTGCAGATGATTAAGCTAAACAAGCTTATTATGAGCATCTTTTAAGACTGCTTGTGTGGCTTTTTTTTTTTTTTTTTTTTTTTAAGTTTATTGGTATTTAACAGACGTTACACAACAAAAACAGATCACAACCCATGCACCCTAACATCTTTCTTGTGGTTACAAAAAGGGATAAAATCATTTTAAAACCATTAAACAAATAGACAAACATTATGCAGTACACCTTATCCTAAAAAATAAAAAATAAAATAAAATGAATGAATAAATAAAAAAAGAAGAGCTACATCTAAAGTCCATCATCCTGTCAAGACCGAACTGATCCAGAGGTGTCACATATTTTCTAAGGTTGGTCATCCCAGTCTTTTATATCCTTCAAGTTATCAAACTAACGTAAAAAAGGACCCCATACCTCATAAAACTTGCATGCAGAATGTACTTTTATTTTGACCAATTTTAAATGAGACAATACAACAGCTATCTAGCGGGACAAGGAGGTCTATACCCCTTCCAGTTTAAAAGAATGAGGCGGCACGCCAGAAGTATTGTGAAAGCAACCACACTGTGGATATTGGATCGCCAATTTGCATTAACACCAAACAAGGCAACCATGGGATGCACATCCATAGTGATACCATACGCTTCACTTAGGGAACCAAATATTGTTTGCCAGAAAGTGAGAAGGGTGGGGCAAGCCCAAAACAAATGAAACTGTGTCGCTGGAGCCGTCCCGCACCTCTCACAAGTGGGGTCAATTTTAGGATATATTCTTGTCAATTTAGTTTTACAAAGGTGGGAGCGATGAACTATTTTAAACTGAATGAGATGGGGGATGGGGATGATTTACTGTATGTTGTTTTAATATTGCATGTTCCCATAGGGTTCTCAAATTATCCAAAGGTTGCATGTCCAGATGATTTATTAAAGAGTAAACCTGAGAAATAGAGCCTTTCTGATTAGGATTCAAGGACAGAATTTGATCTACGATGGTGGAGGGTGGTTTGTTGGCGGAGGTCAGAGCAAATTTTTCTGATAACTGATTAAATGAGGCAAACGCTCAATCATATATAATTCCTTAATGAGACAACTTCCATTTGAATGCTAAGCTCGGAAAGCATGATCAAGTTTAGCTGGAGTGAAGAGGTGGTTGGTTAAGATGGGTGCCATCAAGGATGGGCTCTGCAAGCCAAATTTATTCCGGAACTGGGACCATACTTTAACAGTTTGAAGAATTACTGGGCTGTCAGATTGCACGCTGGATACGAGAGCTAGAGGAGAGGTGGCCAGAGAATGTACAGGGGCCATCTGAGATTCCATCCCCACCCAGACATGAGCTGTAGGGTAGGGCTGGATGATTAATCGAAAAATAATCGAAGCCGAAATTCAGAGCCTATAACCGACGTAATTTTACCAAGTCGGTTATTTCAGTCTTTTAATCCTATTAATATTTCCGCGGCCGCCTGTGTTAATGTACTTTCCCCTTAAAACATATTACGGCCGCCGCGTGTGTGGTCACGTGACTCCGCCCCGTCCAGTCTGCGACATTGAAGCAAAATGGAGGAGAACTCAAACACCGAGTCAACTCAGCAACAGGAGCCGGAGCCGCTTGTACCAAAAAACATGCAGTGTCCGTTGTTTGGACACATTTTGGTTTCAATAAAGACGACACCGAACAAACTCAAGTCAAATGCAAACACTGCAGAAAAACTGTTATAGCGACCAAAGGTAATACCAGCATACAGCTACATATAGCTAGCTCCCATAGCTACAGTGGAGCACAGTGGGTTTAAACAACTTGTTAAAACACTCGACAGAAGATACACTGTGCCACAGCGACACTGTTTTTCCCAAACTGCGCTGCCCAACATGTACCAAAAATGTCGTAAAAAAGTAGCTGCTGAACTTAAGTCTGTTAAGCACTTTGCAGCCACATCTGATCTGTGGTCAAGTAGGACGATGGACCCATATTTGAGCCTTACATTGCACTACATTGACGATGAATGGAAGCTGCGCAACAGGTGCCTTGAGACAGCATATAGCCTGAAACCTGAAAAGGTAAACATGCTAGTGTTTCTTAGTGAGAACCTGGAGTAAATGCTTATGCATAGAGAGTGACAGGACAATATCCCTGAGAGGAAGATCAAAAGGTTTACAAAGGATACAAGTTATATTTTGGCAATATTTACAATAATTTATTTTATTTACAATAAAATAAATATAAGACGTTTTTATTTCATTGTAAAATCTACTGTTGTAGATTTCAGTTCAGTTGTTTGAAATATTTAATAAATAAGCATTAATTACTATCTGTGTGTTGTTTCCTTATTTTAGAATCACAAAGATAGGATTATATGCACTCTTTCATTAGAAAAAATAACCGTGAACATATTTACAGTATAAGGTTTTTTTTTTTTTTAAATAATCGTTCAATAATCGTAATCGAGGTAACTTGTTCGATTAATCATGATTATGATTTTAGCCCTACTGTAGGGTCAGAGTGACCCACTCAATAACCCTCTGAATGTTACTGGCCCGTAATGGATAGATTGGGTAGAGCAAAACGCCCGCAACGTTTGGGCCTTTGCATAACTGTTCTACGGGTGCGCGGTGGCTTACCACCCCAAATGAAGTTAGATACTTATCCAGTTGAGAAAACACCCTCAGGGGGATAAAAATGGGGATGTTCTGAAAATAGAAGAATCAAGGCACAATATTCATTTTTATCAGGTTAATACGACCAACCACAGACAGAGGCAGGCTGCACCAATGTTCAAGATCCGTTCTACATTTCTCAATTAGGGTGGCAAAATTGAGCTAACATAATTGTTGGATAGAGCGTGAGACAGTGATGCCTAAATATCTGAAATGCGCACCAACCGTCCTGAAAGGGAATACGGTAGATGGAATGTTAAAAGCTGGGAAATTGATTGGGAAAAGTTCACTTTTTTCCAGGTTGAGTTTGTAGCCCGAAAGTTTTCCAAATTGTCCCAGGTTAGCTAGAATGTTGGGTATAGAGATATTGGGATTAGATAGAAATAGAAGAAGGTCGTCCATGTAAAGCAATACTTTGTGGGTGATACCCCCTCTACGTATTCCATCAAAAGCTGAGCACTAATGAAGAGAGATCGCTAGGACCTCAATAACAACGTTGAAGAGTAGCGGGGACAATGGGCACCCCTGTCTAGTTCCTCTAAAAAGAGAAAAATAAGCAGAGGAGTTGTCGTTGGTATGGACAGAGGCTATTGGGGACGAATACAGTAATTTAACCCATGAAATAAAGTTAGCTCCAAACCTATGTAAAACACAAAACAAAAAATCCTATTCCACACGGTCAAACGCCTTCTCAGCATCCAAGGATAGCACAAGTTAAGGCATAACTGTCTCAGACTTGGAATAAATAACGTCAAAGAGCCGACGTGTGTTGGAGAAAGAATGCGTGCCCTGCATGAATCCAGTTTGACAGGGTGAAACAAAGAGTGGGAGGGCCCTCTCAAGACGCTTAGCCAGACATTTTGCGAGGATCTTGCAATCAACACACAGTAATGAGATAGGTCGATATGAACCAGGTAACTGAGTAAGGTCTTTATCATCCTTTGGTATCAAACAAATAGAAGCCTGTCGCAAAGTCTGTGGGAGATGGCCTGAAGATAGGGCCTCATTGTACATGGCAAGGAGTAAGGGTGACCGGCTAGTCAAAAATTTTGTAAAGAATTTAACCGGCAGCCCATTGTGCCCTGGAAATTTCCCAGATTGCATACATTTAATAGCATCTTGAATCTCCAGCAATGTAAGCGGACGGTCAAGCTCAGCTCTCACTTCACTGTTCAAAGAGGGCAGAATCAGGGTTTGAAAAAACAGTTTGACTTCTGCAGGGCTGGGATTGCACTCAGAAGTGTATAGGTTTTTGTAAAAGTCAGCAAATGTACCATTAATTTGTTCATGATTGGAGGTTACAGTGCCTAAAGATGTTTCTATCGGAATTATTCGCTGGGTTGCAAACAATTGTCGGGCTTGATGGGCCAAAAACCAGCCTGCCTTGTCCCCGTACTTAAATATGGAATAACGTTTCCTGAGGAACTGCTGCTCAGCCTGCGCTGTCGACACCAAATCAAATTTAGTTTTGAGACTGAGTCTCCTCTGGTAAATTTCTGGAGTGGGAGAGGCATTCTTACCATCCAGTTTGGCAATGGCCTCTGAAAGCTTTAGCCAGTTGTCTCTTTTTGTTATGTGCTGAATAACTAATGATTTGGCCTCTTAAATAAGCCTTTAAAGTTTCCCAAAAGGTACTATGTGAGACAGCAGGTGAAGCATTGGTTTTGACAAAAAACATGATCTGGGTCTCAATAAATTTTACAAAATCAGCCTCTGATAGGAGGAGGGGGTAAAGACGCCATGATCTGGGTGGGGTAGGACTGTTAGGAAAAGCCAGATTGACGTTGGCGTGGTCCGAAATTATTATACCATGATACACTGGTCGGCTGGTGAGAGGAATAAATTTGGTATTGAGAAGAAAAAAGTCAATACGGGAATAGGTATGGTGTATGGGAGAGAAGAATGAGAAGGCTTTCACAGTTAGGTAATTTAAGCGCCAGGGGTCAAAAAGGCTGTATTGCTCAATGAAACTATTAATAGAAGTTGCCATTTTGGATAGTGGAGCAAGTCTCGGTGAGGAGCGGTCCAGCTCAGGCTTAACAACACAGTTGAAGTCTCCACCAATTATCAGGGCATGGTCATCAATGTTCGGGAGAGAGGCAAAAAAGTTATTAAAAAAGTTATTATCATCCCAATTGGGAGCATACACACAGGCAAGAACAACACGTCTACGCAGGAGCTGGCCCGAAACAATTATAAATCTGCCATTTGTGTCAGCAATAACTCTGTTGGCTTCAAAAGGGATATTTTTATGTATAAAAATCGCAGCGCCTTTTTTTTTTTGTTGAATTTAGAATGAAAAATATTTCCAACCCAGCTCCTTCGCATCCTAGCTATATCTATAGTACGAAATGTGTCTCTTGAATGAAAGCTATATCAGTTTGGAGAAATGCAAGATGGGCTAGGACCCTAGTCCTTTTGATGGGATTATTCAGGCCCTTCACATTCCATGTGGTAAACTCAATTTTTCTGTCCCAAGTACTACTCATAAAGGGGTTTTAAAGAGGTACAGACAAATAACATGCAAAAAACACCCAAGAGGAATGTTAACCCACCCCCACACCCTATAGGCACTTACCCAAACTAGGTGCACTAACCAGCTAAACCTTAGAGCATGCCTGGAGTGCACTGGACTTGCTACTCTAACATTCTAACAACAGTCAGTCTCTGTGAACAGAGACAATAAAAAAAAAGAGAGACCAAAATAACAGACCCTTAATAATGAAGAGCTATGCAATGTAATAGAGGGAAAAAATAAAATAAAAATTAAAGGTTACTGAAAAAACAAATGTTAAGGATAACCTTAAGCCTGCTTCACACGGGACGATTTTAAAATTGTCGGCCGATTTTCCAATCCTGAGAGACCCCACACACGGTGATGAAAAATCACGGGTCTAACAGTTTTGGTCATACAGTGTGTGGTGTGCAGCACACGGCAAAATCAACACATCACACACAAACCGATTTGACTCCCGAGCATTCCCAGGTCAGACGGGAAATCTCACAAAATCCCTCGAGATCAAACGTGACTTCAGAGTAAACAATCATTGCGGATGAAGAGGATGCAGTGGCGATAGTTTGTAGTTTGTTTTTAACATAGACAGTATATAATGGACCAATAGACCCCGTTGCTCTGGACGGAGACCAGTGAAGGCTATTAGAAGCACTTTTCCGGTGATGGCCAGCTTTACTGCGCAGCCTCCAACTGAGAGAATGTGACGTGAGCAACGTGTCTGAAAGTTGTAAGTTTTCTGGTAGCTGTGCCAAGAGAAATCTCAATCATTCCCAATCTTACAGATATAGGTGTAGATGTAAGTGTATGTAAGGAGATAACATGGGCACAGGCTAATTATTGATCACTAACATGCTAGTTAACATTAGTAATTAAACCTAAACATCTCATGTAAGTCAAAACTGCCTGCAAGCTTCTCCTGTACTATACGGTAATTCCTCTACTATGCGACAGTAAGTCACTTGGTTATGACACAATCGTTAACTTATTTTTACAAAAACGTCTGCTACGGAGCCATAACGTGAGGTACAAGGTAATGAAGCCTTTTATACATTGTCTTGTTTCTTTGGAACTAAACAACGGACAAATAGAGTCTTCAAACATTTGTGATGTAAAGTTATTCGCAATCAAGTGACGTAAAAAAAAAATGGCGGTCAGCGGAATGCTAACAGGAGGTGATGGCCAGTTAGCAACAAAATGGCGCCATGATGGCTCGAGTTCTGAAGCGAAGCTTACCCCCTTGGTTTTTAACCGAAAAAAAAGTTATCAAAAGAAAAGGCAATGGTCAAAGAAGACAACGCGAGCATGGACTATACTTGCTACATCATGATATGGAGGTGATTAGTTTTTTCTCATAGAAATGTTGTTACGTATTACACAGACTAATTACCGTTGAAATAAACGTTCATATATTCGTTTCCATGTACTCTGGTAGACTGCAGTTGTGGATGTAGTTATGCCCATCGACTTTATTTATTTTACACAGGCTGCGTGCTCGTTTGTCCCCGGGGGACACCACACACAAAGAGAATTTGGGCCAAAAAAATCCAACATGTTGGATATCCCCGATTTGAGATTGTAGCGGTCCCGACGTCCTTCCGAGCAGACGAGAGCAGTCTTAACACACCACACACGGCAGGAATATCTGATCAGATTATTTTACGATAATCGGAGCATCCTTAGGATTGTCGGGAGGGGTGAATCGGGGCTAAAATCGGCCTAATTATCCTGCCGTCTGAACCAGGCTTTAGAACAGGCACTGCATCAGTAGACTCGTCCACAGAAACCTTACATTAGTCATCCGTTACTCACTTATTTAGGCGGGAGCAGTGTATTCAGCACAAGAGAAACACCATATAAGTCACAGATCCCGTCCTATGAATATGTGACCTCCAGCCAAGAAGGAGAAGTGGGCAATTTAGTCTCATCAGTCATTTTTACCTGCCGCCCCCTTCTCCTCAATGGTGTCCTTTAGGGCAGGCAGGACGTTTCTTGTGATGAAAGAGCATGCATCCTGTGCGACTTGAACTCCTGTCTGGCGCCGTTGAACGTGAAGCAGTGAGTGGCCGGGTGTAACAGTGAAAAGTCCCGCCTGATAGAGTAGATTTGGCCGGCATGAAAGTAGCCCGTCTGCGAGCCAGGTTCTCGCTGTAGTCCGGTTAGATACTGATCTTGTTTCCTTTATATGTCAGGTGGCCGGCCCGTTTCCAAGAGAGGCGAAGTAGTAATTCTTTAGTCTGGAAATGGTGCAAACGAGCTATCATGACTCGTGGTGGGCAAGAAGGATTAGGCGGTCTAAATGCGCGGTGGGCCCGATCCACCTCAGGTTTGCAAGGAAAGTTCTCGGCACCAAAGATCTCAACTAAAAAGGCCTCCATAAACGCGGTGGGTTGGCTCCCTTCAGCCTTCTCAGGGATTCCAATATCCACGGATATTTTGCCGGCGGGACCAGGTCTCCAAATCATCCAGCCGGGACTGCAGCCCCTCACGCAGAGTCTTTAGCGTGGAGTAGTAAAATTCTAGTTGACCAACTTTTCCGTCAACAGTGGATAGGTTGTCTTCTATATCCTGAATTCTCGGACTGTTGGAAGAGACGGCAGCATTCAAGGCAGTTACCGAGTTGCGCAGTTCCACCAGGATTTCTTCCTTCATTGATGCGACATCAGAGCGGATGTCACCCAGGAGGTGGTGTTGGTTCTGGTAGACGGTTTAGCGCTCATTTTGTTAATAGATGAGGCCAAAAAGTTACACTCAAGCGACTTTGTGGTCTACCTGAACGTCTGCGAGTAAAGTGGCGTGGTAAAATTACCGGGAAAAAGAGAGAATACAGAGGAGATGAGATAAGACTTCACGCTGCCATGACAACCGGAAGTCCTGCTTGAGGCTGGAATAGGTAATTGGGGGAGAGCGTTATAGGCAGTGGGGGTTTCTCATAATCATAGGCGGAAATCTTGGGAAGGGGGTTAGGACCCACCCCATCTAAGGGTTGTCCCCCTCCCCCTACAAATATAATTAAAAATATGCTGTGTATTGTAAATAACATAATAATATATACTTAAAATAATTGTAAGTGGTAAAACAATGCAAAGGCAAAAAAATGCGTTTAAAGTTTTAAAAATGTTTTTGTTCCCCCTCCCTTGCCTCACAGTGGTTTGGTCCACTGCCTTCTTTATGTCACCCACACATGCAACAAGTCCAGTGGGAGAGAACGAGGGAACGCAGTTGGATTCGCTAAAGTAGACTAGTTGTGGATCTCCAGTAAGTAGGCTGGCAAGGCTATTTTATTCACTATAAATATCAGATGAAGTGATTATTTTCTTTAATACAGTTGATGCGGAGTCATTAATTAATTAAAGACAAAAAAGATAAGCAATATTTTATTTTTATTTTTTTATAAAGTGCATGAGTCCGCTATGTTAGTGATTATAACGTGCTACGTAGTAGCTTGTTTAATAGTTTGTCGGATCCCACTACAACTAACATTAAGCCTATATGTAAATTAATATCAGGCTAATATTGTAGATCTACTGTTGTGTTTTGCTGTATAAGTGGCAGATCAGTGGGCTTACTGACGTTGAATATCTGTCCTCTGTCCCAGATAAAACCTAATCTTTATATGGAAAACGCAAGATAATTTATTAATTATAATATGACCGCGTGGTGGAGCTTGTATTTAAACAGCTGTGTTGTTGGCCAGAGACCATGACAGAGAAAAGAAAAACGGAAGTAAGATTTTTCAGTGCACCACAACGGAGAATCATTTATTAATGCCTCAACATAATCTGTATTAATGAAAATAATCACTTCATCCAATGTTTAGATGAAATGTACGCTCATGCTCATAATCTGCTCATTTTCTCTGTAAAATATCTATTTTGTATACAATCACATACTCATGTGCACTCTGATTTGCCTGGGTAGTTTCTGGTTTGATTGTTTACAGTAAAAAAAATCTTGAATACTGTAAGAGTAGTCATGGATGATCTATGACATTGGTCAGGTAATTAAGAAAAGCAAAGGGTTAGGGGGTTAGGGTTAGCAATAGCAGTTATTGATAAAAAAAAAGAATTTATGTATCTGGATTTAGGCTAATACAGAAACTGAAACAAATGTGGTTTGCCATGTTTGCTTCCCAGTATCCAAGATATGTATCTGGGAATACATTATAGATTTATTAATTGCGAGTATCTCCTATTTCTAAATGTTTTGTTTTTTTTCCTTTTGGGTTGGTCATAAAAGTAATGTGTTTTGTCTCAAGCACTGTATAGCTGCAGTGTGCTGCAGTGTGATTTGGTCCTGCAGGACCAATACAAGCCTCAGGGCTGTATGCAAGTAGGAGGAGCAGAGCCATGGTGAACTAGAGCAGTGGTTAGATAGGAGAGACAGTCATTGTAACTAATTTTAACACAATCTGTGTGGGACAGCAATCTGTTCACACCATCACTTTGTGGGGAAACCTAAAATATGGTCCCCACAAGAATAAGAATGTATTAATCTAAGGATTTAGACTCAGACTTTAGTAGTTAGTTGGGTTAAGGTCAGAGTAATGCTAAGAATAAGGTTAGGCTAAGTGTTGGAGTCAAGCATGGAGATGTCAGTTTAAGCTGGTTAAGCCTTCAGGCAGTTAAATGGAAAATCAAAACAATGTTCTATAGCTGCTTTATTCTTCGTATTACACTCTGGAATTTGTCCTCTTTTCTTGTCCTATCTACCAAACTTTGTCATTTCGTGAGTCAACGAGTGTTGATCACTTGCAGTTCAAGACTATTTTGCTTTATTCCCTGTCTCCAACATTTTGCCAGATAAAACAGTACAATCTCTTGTATTGTTTTGAGTTCTTGTTTAAAGCCAGCTTGTTTTTGAAGCAATTTTTTTTATGTCATATTGAGTAAGTAATTAAATAAAAAAGCGAAGTGGACATCTCTTATGATTTTGTGTTATTTGGGCATCCTCATATTAGCTTTTCTGTCATACGGCACATAGCGACACCTGCCGCTGTCTTCATCACATCTCACGCTTGCCTAGTTCTTTACCCCCTTATCACTTCAGTCAACACAACCCCTAGCTGGCAATCAAGCTAACACCAACAGTGTGTATGCTGTTGGTGTGTTTTTGGTTAATCTGACCCAACTGCTGAGTGGGGACAGCAACTTGAGGCTGTCACAGGTAGGGTTGGGTACTGAAACCCGGTTCCTCTATGGAACCGGTTCCTACGCAAACTGTAGTATTCGGACCGGATTAGAACGCAAATTTTGGTTCCTCATTTCGGTTCCGACTGAAATATTTTCCCTCTGTCGCTCCGGACAGCGGCAGGCTCTTTTTTTCTTTCTCCCTTTTCTGCCGAGTGGCGCACGTGCCCCTCGCGGTGTGAAGTGCATGGCCGCACTATTCTGCGAAATGCAATCTCCCAGCTGATAGACGGCTTTTTGTACGCGCTCCGAAACGGACGTAAAAATATCACACTTTCTCTTTAGTCTACTGTTACTAGCTGTTACTTACCTAGCTACTAGGGGTGGGAATCACCAGAGGCCTTACGATACAATCACGATACTTTATTATGTCCCCAAAAGGAAACTTTGTCAACATCTGTTTTATCTAAAAAGATACATTTCTCTGTTTGTTCATCTCACTTCAATTGTATTGCTGCAAAATCAGATTGTCAAGCAGACAAACTGACCGACACATATATAATAAAAGATTGATACTTGGTGTCTGTGTATCGATACAGTATTGCCACAGAAAATATTGCGATACTATGCTGTATCGATTTTTTTCCCCCTACTAGCTACTGTAAATGTAGGCTACTTTTAAAATGCCATATTTCCCCTCTGGGCTCACCAAAACGGACATGAAAGCATATTAACCATTCACTGACTGCACGTGATCGCTAGTAAACATATTACATGTAAATACACTGGTCCAATTGAGTAAGGCCACGCATCATACAGATGTCCTTGTTCATTTATTTCCAGGTTTTATCGTAAGACACCGTGAAAACTAAAAGAAAATAAACACATAAATACAATAAGTCAAATGCAATTCCACCAGTCATTTCACAGTCTCTAAAACACGTTTCACCAACTAGACGGGCCCACAATGTTAGCTTCACAACAATACGTTAAATGTAAAGAAAGTACAACAATATTAAACATAAATGCGACAAGGCTGAAATACAAGGGCAAAATTACCGTGTGCGCCTCTTGAACCGTGCATAATCTTAATTTGAAGCCGTACATGTGTCTCTGCGGCCACGTTTGCTCTCTCTGTCTGTCTTCGACCCACAATGCAACAGGTGTGGCCTTCATTAAACTCTGGTCATTTGACCTCCACATAAAAAAATGACATTTGTACTACAGAACAACATTCAAACCCACTTATTTTAAAGTAAAATATTTTTGTACAATTTTGAATTGAACATCCCCTTTTTAAACTCTTATTTATTAAATTTGTAATGTTTTTAATATGAAATTATCAGAAATATAGACCACAAGAGCAAATCTTTATAACACTGTCCCTCAGACAGTTACATTACACTTGCTCTGCTAGTCTATCGTTTAGGACAAGACCCTGTAGCCTGGTGGTGGGGGAGGCAGGACAGCAAATTGTCTGCCCTTTCAAACTCATACCTGGATGTGTACAGGCCTCTTGGACACCATCTGAGAGAGTTTTCTCCTGTGAAGGACATGCCATAAGTCAGGAGAGGTGTGCTATCTTGCCATCGAAGGCAAATATGGTCATTTTTCTGCAAAAGAAGTTTGAAGCTGGTTGGTATACCAACTCAACATTTATTTTGTTGTTACTTGTTAATAGTGTAACTGTTATGTGTTAAATTATTGTAGTTGGGTGTTTTGTTCAATGTGCATTTTTCAGTTTTTCGGAATCGTTTTAAAAGTACCGGTTCGGCATCGGAAAAGTAAAAATCCAAATGGTACCCAACCCTAGTCACAGGTGGACTGAGGATGAGATGTGGCCTTGGCTGATCACAAGTCCTGAAGCACATCTCACTTCAGCTCTGCCAGAAGAATTGTATATACATACTTTACAAGTATTGGTTTGATATCTTTCTAAACCATTATTATTATTATTATTATTATTATTATTATTATTATTATTATTATTATTATTATTATTATTATTATATACTATTTTTGGATAATGTTTTGTGTAGAGAAGAGTGTTAGGAGAAAGAGATCAAAGCTCAATCTTCATGCTGAATTGTCTTTTATGTGGGTTGTCAGTTTGATGCTCAGTTTGACGCTCACTCTCCTTTTGTTTTTTAGGCCATTGCCTGGAGCAAACAGAGCTGCTCTGCCTACCTACGGATATCAGTGAGTTGGCTTTACTGTGCCTTGGCAGGTTATTACAGTATACTGAATAGTGGGAGGAATTTGTATAGTGCCACATAAGTAGTCAAGTTCTCCCAAATTGTAGACAGTTTAGACAAATGTACACAACAATAAGGATAGGATGACCACTGTCCAATGTTTTGTATTTTTGTGTACTGGTACACTCCGACCTGTTGCTGGGCGCTGAACAGGCAGACACAGTGCAACCTCTGGGCCCTAGGCAGCTCCTTAACTTGCCTGGCTGTCCATTAAGTCACGCCATTGAGGCGTAGGCTACAAACACACAAGAGAAGTAATGTAATATTTGTTCATTTACCTCTCTGGCTAAACTAGCTGAGTAAAATGGACCTGCTCAGTTATCGTATCACATTACTAATGACAGTTAAAGATGGATAGTTTATTAGCCGCCGTTATTCTCTGCACCACAAATGTGTAGGGGGAAATGACACGCTACCATGTCACGGACCAGCGGGACCAATCAGTTGTTGCGTCACCGCAGTTTTTTTTTTTTTTTCATGTATACATGTTTGTGCTGCTGTACCTTACTGTAAGAGACTATGTGATGATGGACTCAATGATGGCTGAGTAGAACAGCACAAGAAGTTGTTGCTTGATCCAATTACTTTTTAATCTAAGGAGGTACAGCCATTGTTGAACTTTTGCAATGATGTGTTCAGTGTTAGTTTTCCACTTCAGGTTATTGCTAATGTGTTCCAAGGAATTTAAGGGAGTCAGTGGTAGCAATGGGATGTCCATTTATTTGTATGGGTAAAGTCATCTCATTTGTAAATATGTTAAGAAGTTACATTATTGGAATATTTTGATAGATACACGTTTACATCACTTAGCTCTTTGTAAATACAGCTCAAGTACAGGGTAAAAAGTCAGGAATGAAATGGAGAGGGAGGAAAGCATGAGAAAGCGGGCAGCTTGTGTGCTGATGGAGGAGGAGATGAGCATCATTGGCTTGACCTACTGTATATGGGTGGAGGAACAGGACGTAAAAACAACAGTTGAGCAATCCAAAGTGTTGTGAACCTCTGTTCATTATTTATTAATATTCTGCTAGAATATTAATCTACCCTGGTACAGTGCCATCCTCCTAGAGACTAGTGAGAAATTAATTAGAGATTCTGATTTTTCATTGAGTTTGATCAGCCGATACCGATTTTAGCCGATTCAGATTTTTCTTTTTCTGACCGCTTTATCGCACATACAAATATTTTTTTTCTATCTTTTTTTTAATAGAAAATTTTACATTTTGCATAGAACATAGACATTTTTTGGAATAAATAATCGATTGCTATAAAATAGAACTATATAAATTACTCCTGGTGTGGGAAATTTACACACATCTAAAGTGCAATGTTACGGAAAAACCATTTCCTTCTTTTCACATCCAATATCCAACTAAAAGAATTTGATAATATTTAGCAAACTAAACTTCTGTATGTATGAATAACAAATAAAAATAAAATATAGCCTTGCAGTTTAAGATATTTCTCAAAACACACACAGGCCTGTTTGAACGTCAACTGTAACGTTACCTGAAAACAGCGTGTAGTTTTTTTTTTTTTTTTTTAGCAAGTTTACTTTATGTGTCATTGTGCATAAATTTGAACACTACCGTTGCTGTCAACAGGCTTATCTGCTAACGTTAGCTAGCGACAGTTATCTCGGAACAATCCAGCAATTAGACGGTACCCTAGAGTGCTGAAACAGATCATTTAACGTCACCATTCATTTTACACACAGTTTAGCAACAAAACTAAACGCTGAGGGAAGATTACTACGTTTTTAATGTTGGTTTTGAGCGGTATGCATCCCCACTCACCTGGAAAGTGTTTTAAACAGTAACATTAATAAAACGTGTCAGAGGAATAGAGCGTCTCTCTTTTTTTACAGCGGGGCGTCAGAGGTAGAGGGACCACAGCGTTCGCTAACGTTAGCTTCTTGTCTCATCTGGGGTCTGATAAACAGTAAATTCATCAAAGTCAGTGTTTTCGCTATTTTCCGATAAACTGTAGCTGTCATATTTCATGTGACCCGCGTGAGCGCAGTTTTCATGTTCCAGTTTTTTCAGCCTCAGAGCGGAGAGAGAGCGTCTGACTGTTCACCTGAGATCAGTAGAGCAGACAGCTCTGCAGAGCCATGTATAATTACGACTTTATGACATTTCGTTAACCGCTGATTGAGCGGCAGTGCGCCGCTGCTACATGTATATAGCGGAAACCCTGCATGTGCACGTGTGGTGCTGATGTTGCGCGATTTAAATCATGCGGCGCCCGAGTAAATTTGACCGGCATAAAATCGGCATATGTCAGACTGACCGGCAGGATTGCCGGTCATGGCCGATGACGTGAAAATCGGCCAATTCCGGTCACCAGCCGGTCAATCGGTGCATCTCTAAAATTAATAGAGCTCTGTATCATCCTGATACTGTACCACAGCCTTTGTTAGTATAGTATCGTCCATCATCAACCAACTTCAATCCATTCCACTTGTCTACTTTTTGGCCACATCCTTTTCTATAAAGGTATTAAAGAGAGGCAGGGCTGTTTGCTCTGGGTTTCAGACTTTGACCCACAATGTGGTCTAAAAGGAGCTACGGCTGCAGAACCATATCATTGACATAAGCCTCACAGCCATACTCACACTTGAGTAGGTCCGTGAACCGCCTCAGAATAGGTCTCCATCCATCTGCATGTCACTGATATGGGAAATCCATGGCTGTTTGGTTTCATACAGGGAACTTTAGCGGTAGATTAGTTTTGGGGAATGGCTGTATTCGGAATTTGAGTCAGCCAGTGCAGTGCATTGATGTGTTCAGTTTGCCAGCTGCTATGCTTCACTTATTCTGAATAAATCCTCTGAAGATGAAGGGACGGACAAAGAATCTGGCAGTCTCGTAAGTTGTTATAAATCATCAAAAGCCAGAGCAGCTCCATTAATGTGTACACTGGTTTCTGTGATACCACACTTTGAATGTACTGATAACTAACCCCGAAGTCATGGTGGAAATTGATACCACGCTATGAAGTCTGTCACATCTGTCATCACATATGCTGTTAACTCTGAGAAACAATATGTGCTTTCCCTCTCTTCTCCTTTCTTCCGCTCTTATTGGGGATTGCAATTATCTGAACACTTAAAAGAAGCCAGTCGGTATTTTGTGTATATGTACTGTATGAATGTGGGTCTGTGTCTGCATCATAATATAGCATGAACATTCTTCTGCTTGTAGTTTAGTCAAATTTGAGAACCCGCTAAGGTATTATAAGAAAGCTGTGAACAAATGTAATGTTTTCCACCAAGCAAATTGTGTCTCGTCCCCCCTGCTCACATGGCAGTCGTCGCACTATAGTTCAGCTAAAGTGCACCAATATATACTGAGATAATCTGCAGGGTTTTTCCTGGCTCAGAATGAACTTTGGGGCGGACTATGCATGGCAGTACGCGGTCCGCGTACAGTAAAGGCAATGAGTCTGTTACCTTATTTGACCGAAATCTATTCATTTTCCTATTATTTCTGACAATTTGATAAAAAAGAATATTTTGCTTAAGTAAATAAAACCCAAATTAACAAAGCTGTTGAAAAATCTATTTTTTTTTTTTTTATTTATAAATCACTGAGAGGCCAGTACAGCCCCACTCTGGCGATACAACTGAGATTAGCTCTCTTATTCAAGTTTGTTCTGCATGTTTTGTTTGGTAAATTGCAGTAGAGAGGATTTGAATTGCTATTTTTATTCTCAATACTTGTCAATTTGGTGCTGGTGATTTTCCTTTGGGGCTGGCGAAAATGTCTTTGGGGGGGGTGCCACTTATTCCTCTATGCAGGGAAAAACCCTGAATCTGAATGATCCCTATAAACTGATAGAACCAAACTTGCTTAAAATTATGCATTTGTTTTGTGTGGTGGAAATTTCATTACACTTCATAAAAAGAGGTCTTCTTGTTTGGGTATGCTCAACAAGGACTTATATTATTAATGTGTTAAAAATGGACAGTTTGTTATCAGATGAGTAATGATCTGCTCCCATCCTAAACTAACCGTCATGAACTAGAACCAAACTGCATCAGTGGCTATTCAGATTACCTCAGCTCTGCAATGATGTACACGCAAGTACTTATCATGGTGTGTTGACAAAGTTACCACTTCATTCACTCACTCCTGTAGGTCGATAAGGGAAGGTCAGAGTCATAGATTGTCTGTCTAAAATTGGTCAAAGTGCAGGGGACCTGTGGTGATTCAGTGTCTTGCTCAGAGAAACCTCAGCAGGTGAACCTCCCAGCTGAAGGGTGACCTTTTTATCCACAAGGCCACTATACTGCCCCTTAATACTATAGGGGCTAAATGGGGGGGCTCCGTGGTTTTAGGTTTAGAGAGTAGCTGGACCAAATACAGAGCGATGTGATGTAAGGGGATTCAAATGAGAGCTGCAATAATCCAGATTTCTGTCGTCATGGGATGAGTGCTGCTGTTTGGTCAGCCAGCCCTGCTGATCCCTGTCAGACCCTTTTCTTTCTGATATGATTCCTGGCTGCATCCCAAAGCAATCTCTGAACCCTTCGGCTATCGGTCGGACAATGATTTTACCTATAAATTTTTCTGAGGTTTCAACGTAGCCGGCGTCTTCGCTCGGATTGTTTCACAATCTCTATAAACCAATACGTGCAAATTAATACAGATTTTTATAAAAAGCTAAATCGTCGACAGAAGCGAATCTGTTCCGACTAATTTGCTCTCCACACAAACTGTTTATCTGCAGGCAACCAAAGCCCGCTCAAACGTGATTGGTCAATACTACTCGGACTACGGAAACCAGAACTCCTCCGTTGTCAAAATCGTGCCCCGTTGCCTACAGATTCTTCATTTAAATGCAGACATCCGTTTATAGAGATTAGATCCCAACGGACAGTGACATTGGTACTCAGCACATCACAGTGAAACGACTGACGCAATGTATCTACAAGCTGCCATCTTTGGCCTTTATCCTCAGATCTGACCTTTCATAAAATTAATATAAAGCATGACAGTTCTCTCAGACATTTTGAACATACTGATGGAACATACACATAATCAGTGAAAACATAATCCTGAAAGTCAATATTTTCACTACCTTTTGGGATACAATTATATTTTTACTGCAGACAAACATGACAATCACTTGAGTGACAGTGAAATGTCTTTTCAATTCTAGTAAATTTTGTGTATACAGCCCACAATCACAAGTGTGTGTCAGAGGGATTTGTAGTCAGTACAACAAATGACACCCTCTATCTTTAGACCCTCAGTCAGGATAAGGAAAAACGTTGTGCCCTTACAAATGGTAGAAACCCTAGGAAGAGCAACAAAAAGGGATCCAGGCCTGAAAAAGGCATTGTATCTACAGAGTAGGCAGAAATGGCAGTAGTAGAGTATGGAATAAACAGAGGTATAACAATACATAAATAAAAGGTAGCTGTGTTTTCAACAGCTTTTCTGTTTGAATTGCAAAAGATTACTTTTGTTCAAATGACAGATGTGAAGTAGATAAAGGAATGTTATCATCAGCCCGTACCAAGTGTCACCAGTGTTTGTTTGCACTTAGTTTAATTACTCATGACCTTTTGCTGCTTATTGTTTCATCAATTTCATAAAACTTGAGAGCATTAATTCCTCATTGCTGCAGCCAAAAAGCCATCTGCAGGCTAATGGTCAGTGTTTTTTTTGCTTTATAACTATTAGACCAAGCGTTCATCTCCTGAAGCCACATCTGTTTTTTATTTCTCTGTAATCTGTACAATCTGCAGTAGGGGCGTGACAAGATACTCGGGGTCACGAAACGAGAAGATACACGATAGTGGGTTCACAAGAACAAGATGAGATTTTAACACTATTTTAAAGCTTTAGTGTGTAACTTTTTGATATTAATGAACGTCCGTTACATTCAAGCCATTGCCAAATGACCGTTTTTAATTTCTCTTTAATGTTTTATGTAAAGCACTTTGAATTGCCTTGTTGTTGAAATGTGCTATAGAAATAAAGTTTCCTTGCCCTACAACCTCCAACCTCAGTCTGTCACCAGGGCATAGAGAACGCTTTTGTGCCCATCTGTCTCGGAAGTGTAAAGTTAACAGCACCTTGATCTCGCCATTATATTATATTGCAGCAAACACTGTGTGAAGTTTTGAAAAGTGTGCCCACACTTGCACTGCTCTCCGATAATACTGTGAAATTTGTGTGTGTGTGTGTGTGTGTGTGTGTTTGTGTGTGTGTGTGTGTGTGTGTGACAATTAGTCAATTAGTTTATCAATACAAAAATAATTGCAACTATTTTGACAATAGAATAATCATTTGAGTCCAAATTCCAAGGTATTTGTTAGAGGTATCGCATTCAATTAGAGAATCTAGGTAGAGACGCCTGTGCTAAGGACTTGACATTCACTATTAATGGCACAGACACAATGTGAATGATGCCAAATCTGAGCAGATAGCCTACATGTTCTCCCACTTCGCTAGGTATAACACTGATTCAGAGCCAGCTTCGTTACCAAACCCATGCACTGGCTGTGTTCCTGCTTGGCATAGCTTCCACTGAGCAATGAGAGTGAGATTTCCCCAAAGAAATCTAGGTTTTGAAATCCGCAATCTTAAAATAGCTTTGAATCATACATTATTACATAGCAGGGCTGCTGCGTCCTCTGTCAAACTGCGCTTGCTGCTGTAATTATTGTCTCCTTGTTTTCTCCAAGCTTTCACATCTGAAAAGATTCCCAAACCTCATTAGCATAGCTTTATAGTTGATATGTAGAGACTCACAGATGGCTTTTCTGTCTCTCGAAATGAATAGAATGTATAAAAGAACAGTTTCTGGGGAATACGGAAAACTTACAAGGCTACTTCTGGGACATTAGGCCGTGTGTTTGTGTGTGTGTGTGTGTGTGTGTGTGTGTGTGTGTGTGTGTGTGTGTGTGTGTGTGTGTGTGTGTGTGTGTGTGTGTGTGTGTGTGTGAATAAATAAATTAAATAAATATATATATATATATAGTTAGTTAGTTAGTTAGTTAGTTAGTTAGTGTGTCTATTTGAGTGGAGTGGGCAGATTTCAATCTTCCAGTCTGACTCAGGGTGTTTCCCTTGGGTTCAGTAAAGCATAAAGGATGCTGGGAGTTGTGACACCCCCAACTGAACCTGTCACTGCTTCAGGAGGATTGATGTGACAATTTCTCACACACACACATTGCAGTCAGATGCAAGAAACTAGAGCTAACTATGTTAACTGTTAGCACATGCCGTCTTACAGGTCAGAGGCAGAAATACACACACACATTTGTGCACACACAAATATCCGTGCAACATGGGGACTGGACTGAAAATCAAAACCAAGCCTCATTGTGTCTCTCGGTCTTTTGTTCTTGTCAGGAGTGGTGTTGCTCCTCTGTGTGGCCGTGTGGACGCGGTCTGCGTGATTAATCCTCAGCTCGGTCAGCTGGCCAGCAGTGATACTGAAACCAAACAAAAACTCACACAAAGCTCAGCACGGTGCATGCTCTCATGATCTGTTTCAGGATGTGCAGACGTGTGCACGGTTGGGCTCGCACATCGCATCACTGCAAAACGGAGTACACCATTCAACCCTGTTCTTCACAAGCATTGTTTGTTTTTTTCAATTAACAGTTAATTATAGTAAACACTTTGTTTTCAAGGCATTTTAGTCACAAATGCTTGTAGCCTAAGCATGTATAGACGTGGAAAAAGGGAGTCTAGATTCAGTGAGCACTACAGTTTGTGTGTGTGTATTCCTTCTTGTGATATGAAAGCTGATGAATATTTTCCTCCTGTTTTCCCTGAGGGGTTGTGTGATTGACCGAACCCAGAAGTTATTTCATTTGCCTGCCACCAAACTGCACTAGCGGGCCTGTTTGTTACTGTGTAGCCTGTCTGTCTCTCAACAAGATAAGGGGATATTTCTCGGCCCAAGATTGCTTGCTATGTTCTGTGCCGTCACTGAATACAATGACCATCACCACATTCAATGAATATTATTAGCATTTTTCTCAGGATTCTGTATATGTGGAAGACAGCTTTGTGGGAGTAGAAGTACATGCTGTTTTGGCTGTGGTCTGATTTCTGAGCTGCCTCTTGGAAAATTAGAGTTGATACTGCGGTGCATTGTCCAGTCTGTAAATGTAATTATGAGGCAAAACGGCCATTATTGCCAGTTAACCATTAACAATGAAGTCACTGGACTCGACAGTTTCAAGCCGCTGCCGTTGTTCTGGTTTGAAAGGACCTGCCAGAGGTGAAGAGAGTGAAATAACTTCTGTTGATTAAAAGTTGAGGATTAGAGGCATGAGGAGGGAGCTGTTTCTGGAGAAGGGTCAATAAGAAACAGAATTGTGAAAGACCTCTTACTGAGGGATCAGGTGGACCATTGTGTAAGCAAGGCAGTAATTCTCTTCTTCATCTTTCCAGACTTTGAGTGACCATTCAGGAGGAATTGTCACAGACCAGTATGGCTTAGTGTTCTCTGTTTGCTAGGGCTGGGCGGTATATCGATTTTATAATGATATGGGATTAGACAAAACCGTTCACATCGTTATAGTTTGATGTTGCATTACATAACCAATTTCTTCCGTAAAGCTGTGGGGCCTGTGTTTGCATCTCACGCTCTCCACGCAACTTCGCCCCCACTCACACATTCTCCTGCAACATGAAGGGGAGACACAGCGCCACATTTGCCTACAGTTTTAAATATTATATGCCAACTGTATATATATTTGTTAAGAAGGACAGGAAAACCTGTAATTGCACCACTGTTTCCACTGGGAAAGTTCTGTTGCGGTGGCCGCAACGGCGAGAAACAGTAGCTAACTTTAACTTCAGTTCTATGAGTAAGAGCGAGACGGCACCTCAACGCTGGCAATAGATGTGAGCCATGAAAAATGTATGCAAACCAATTTGTATGATATCTTAGAAATTAGGCTACCGCTGGCTGGTCACGTGATGCCGGCTTCAGAGTTCTGTGAGCTTAGTGCATATCAGCGGCAGTTGGTAGTTAAGTTGAGCAGACAATAGGTTAGTGGTAACCAGCTACAGAGCCCCATATCTGCACCATATCGGTCATATCAGTGGCCGTTGCTAGTTGGGTTTAGCAGACAAAGGGCCCTATTTTAACGATCTGAAACGCAAATATCAAACATGAAACGCAAGTAGCTTTGTGGGCGGATCTCGGCAGCTGTTGCTATTATACCGGCGGGATAAATGAGTCTTGCGCTCGACGCAAATCTAAAATGGGTTGGTCTGAAGTAGCTAGGTGTGGTTTGGGCGTAATGTGCAATAAACCAATCAGAGCGTCATCTCAGATTCCCTTTAAGAGCAGGCGTGCTTGTTTCATGGCGGATTGCTATTATAACGGCAGATTTGCCTGGCGCATGCCAGCGGGAGCTGTCCGAGATGCAGCAAAGTAATAAATGCCGCATCTCTTAGCTAATGAATTGGCCGGGTGGCGATGTTGCTGCGGCCTCTCGGGCGCATCTCCTCAAGTCTGGAGAGGATCGATGCAGCCATGGTGTGTGGGCCTCCAAACGCACCACCTGCTCTCGTTGTGCCGCTTCCTCCTCCCCCCCCACTCCATCTCCGTCCACCTGCTCCACCAGGAGCGCATCAAGTGTCCAATCCCACCGTAGTTCAACATCACGTCTCCTTAAGTCCTCTAATATTTCCTCATTTATGTCATCAACACATCCATGATTCATGGAAATGTTGTGTAAAACACAACAAGCCACAAAGAATGCTGCGACTTTTTGAGGACTGTACTGTAAAGTGCCTCCTGACCGATCCAAACACCTAAAGCGCATTTTCAGTAATATTTTTCTTTTTCACGCTACATTATGGCCAAGCATGCGCCCCTAAAATAGCATCTTAATAACGCGCCACTGACTTTAGATCAGGTTTTTCCTGGTCTGTGGCAGAATTGTTTTTCTGAAACTGCAAAATAGCAGTTACTGGGCACCGCGAGGTGTCCTTTCAGGGGCCGTGGCAGTTGAGTTTAGCTGACAAAAACTGTGTATGTAAAAAAACTGACGTATGTAACACTGATGACTTGCCGATGTGCATTCAACCCACGCTGGACTCGTTCATATGAGCAGCCGTCACTCTGTGAGTAGGGAATCCAGTCTGCAGTGTAGTTCAAACTTCACTGATAAACCAAAGAATTGTACAGTAGCAATCGGTTTCATGATCTAATAGTTTTTGTATCGTATACTTAAGCATTCTCAGAGAAGGCCTTTTTGATTTAATATAGGCGGTTTATTTTAGATACACTTTTCACCTTTGTGTTGCAGCAGTACAGTATATATTCAAACAGGGAAGGAAACATTTTATTTTGATTGTTTTTCTTTTGGGGACATAATTTGAAGTTGGAAAAAAGGTAATAAATTGCAATATATCGCAGAATATCGCAATATCGTATTGTGAAACATCGTGATAATATTGTATCATGGGATCTCTGGTTATTCCCACCCCTAACTGTTTAGTCACAAATTACTTTTAGATGGTAGAATAAGTATAAAAACAAGATTAATATATTCATTTATTAAAACTTGGATCATAACTTAATTTATGATTATTTAAGCACCAATGAGTTTTATAAAGTGCTTTTTTTTCATTTCATAATCATGCTTCTCAGTTCCTGAGATTTATGTGCTCTGTACTGTTTTTGTCAGGTCCACACAAAAAATGACTAATCCCCTTTCAAACAAAAATAAATAGCCAGCTTTTTTTGTCCTGCATGCTTTTACTCCATATTGTATCAGTAGACAGAACAAACTCCCATACTTAATTAGCAGCATCTCCATAATCTTTATTATGTCCCTCCTTTTTTATTTGGCTATTAGATTAATACCCATGTATTTTGTTGTCAAATTTCTGCCTGGTTGTGGGAGGATTTCTCATTAAATCCAAGAAAAAAAAGAAGTGTTTTTCCTGCTGCTAACATGGGTGCAGTGGTGGCAGTCCAGACAATAAATGGGTGATGTCAAAGCAGCCTTTTCTGTTTTTCCCAAGTTCATAATTTTACATTTATCTGTCTCACTCTCTCTTACATTCCCTCTCATCAGTAACCAAACCCAGTTGACAGCTTCAATTAAACCCTGTGAAATTGCCCCAGTATTGGTCTCCCTCTGGGGCTATTTAGCTGTGTTTAGCTCTCTGCAGGCTGGGCTTGTTGCCAGGCAAACTTTAGAGATTGTTTCATGTTCCTCCTTTTAAATGTAGGCCAACCTAGCCCCCATGTGCCACCTGGCCACCCTCAGAGTCCACAAGCTAAAGTAAGTTCACACTGGAAGTTAACCTAAGTGATTTGGTTGCATTTAGTGGTCACATTCAACAAGTTTTAAAAAGGCAAAGTGTTCACAATTCTCCTGCTGAGCTAAATATTATTAGCATTACTTTCTTTATTTAGCTGAAAAATTTGATGACTTTGTTGACTCAAAGGCCTACTGTACTTGGCAACATCCAAACTGGTAGATTTGCTTCACTCACCAGCCAAAAAAACAATGATAATGTATTGAGTGGCTGGTAAAATTTGAACATTCACATTCAAGTTAATTTTGACGTGGCGTTTTACTTGCTCCAGGCCATCGGTCAACCCTTATTGTTGAACCCTGCCAGAAGTCCTTAGGCTCTTATTTCTCCTCTGGGTACCATAAATGTCTGTAAAAGGCAGCAGTTGTGAGGATATTTCAGTCTGAACCAAAAATAAACCTCAACAAATCAGAAGAAACAACTGGGGTATACATTTCTTTCTTTATTATTTTTTTATCCAGATTTGATACTCCCTCTTTGTTTGCGGTTTGCTAATCAATTTCCTCTTTTTCTGGGGAAGGTCTCCTTTAGTCGTGTCTTGGCTACTATTTTACACCACTGTGAAACTGTGGAGGCTTGTTGCATGTGTTCCTGAAGCTAAATGATGCTGGGCCACACAAAAGGAACAATCCATCTGGTGTATTCATTCTGCCTTCATTTGTTGTCAGGACAAATGTACTTAACACAGCTGACACCAAGAGTGTTGGTAAACTACGGTATGTCCTATGTTACAAAACCTCAAAAAAAAGAAAAAAAAAGAAGAGGCCATATTAGTTTGAATGTTTGTTCTTGTTCTGTAAATGGGGTTATGTGATTGGCTGAGACAGTCCTCTAAGAGACTGCGCTGGAAAACAAAGAGTTTCCATGGTAACAGTCAAGGGTGAAGGAGGAGGGTGTGTCTGTGGTGTTGTGCTTGAAGTGGCGAGATGGACATTGGCTGGCAGAATGGCGGGGGAGCGAGCAATGCTTTCTGTGGTCCTATGCCATTCCTGCTGCTCACACATTTCTCAAGTCTCTGCTTTGCTTCTCTTTCCATCTCCCGCTTCGCTCTCTTGTTGTCGTCCTGAAGCAAGTGGGAGGCTGTAAGGAGAACAAACAGTGAATCTCAATGAGACAGCTGAGAGGAAACTAATTTTCTCGCCCGTCTCTCCCTGATAGTGTATTATTCTTTATTTACAAGCATCACAACTCGGCATGGTCGGGTTATTACACGATTTGTCAACATATGTTTAACGATGTGGAAGTGCTGTAAGGGTAGTTTAAAGATATACAGTTAAATGTTTATAAGATCATGTGATCAGAGCTGACCCTAATAAAGATGATGGATGGCAGCTTCATGAAGGGCAGCAGAGATTATTTTATGGATCAATACATTTTAAGTTTAAAGTATCTCAGAAATTTAGATTTCTCCCAATAATGCATGAATTAACTATTTTGGTCTGTCTGTCAAAACTTAAGGCAGCTGGTCTTTGGAAAGAGAATATCAAGATGGTACATTGGCAAGTGGGTATATTGCAGTTATGCTGCCACTAGTATAAGAGAAGATAGGAGGGCTACAGTTGCAGCTATTGTTTTTTTATATAGTAATTGAGTATTCTACCAATTATTTAATTGATTAATCTGATAACAAATACTTTTGTTTTACAGTAAACAGCAATAGCAAATATACAAAAGAGGTTTCCTTTTTTTCCGAAAAAACAACCTTTTTTATTACTTAAATTACATACACAGGGATAGATACTAATATTTTTAAGCACAGGCTGTATGGGCCACCAAGCCCCTTATTCTGTTGGGAAAATTAAATTTTTGGTGGCCCAAATGTAAATCTTTTTCACCCCCTTCCCCTTCATGCCTCTGGCTCTTTGCACTGGATATGCATAAGAGCTGTTCACCCTGCCCAGGTAAATGTGACTGTACAAAGCTTACAGCAGGGCTATTCAACTACACTATTCAGGGGGACACATTTTAAGAAGGCTAATACTGAGTGAGGAGAAAGAATAAAGAATGCAGACCACACTACGTCGCCAAATTCATTTCCGTTTCTGATATGAGAAGACGAGACGTGTGTGACTCGAACATCTCACATTAACCAACAAAACGTAGCGAAAAACCGTGCAAAACATTTCAGACCGTCCTGCCAACCTGTATATATTTTAACATCAATGTACGCTGTAACGATTTTCCACTCTAAAGTCGCTGAAAGCTGGAAAAACCGGAGATGAGACGACACTATGACCTAAATTGAGGACAGCTATGCTCGTTATTGTAAGTGCAATGATAAGTTAAAGTCTAATAAGTACTTTATCAAACTGTATGAATGTGAGTCCCAGCCCAGGTTAGGAAATTAACTAACAATGTAAAGATCAACAAGCCACTGACCTATATGTTCAAATTTGATTCATTCAATTAATTATTATTTTTTTGGTCTTAAATCCACCAGCCAGCCATTTTCATATTATACCAACATTTGCAGCATCCTGAGCCTTTTTGGTAAGATTACTAGGAAAACTCAGCCCAGAGTAGTTTTATTCTCCCCGAAAAAGTTTCTTTTTATTTTGAAAGAAGTATACCAAAAAAAATCAACTTTTTTTGCAATTGCAAGTACTTTGGTAAAGAAATGACAGAGAATTGTTCTTATAATCAATTTAATTTGTGATCAAGAATGCAGAATATTGTCAAGGTTTGGCCATCAGGTAAAAACTGCTGAAAGATACAAAAAGTATTCTAATACTGCAGTTAGCTATGTAGACTAAGGACTTCAACTTTGCAGTGGTTCAACTAATATTAACAGTGTTTATTTAGTCTACCACCCAGCAAAATGAAATCAATCACTTCTTGTGAAATATAATAAACTAAATAAACCATTCAGTTCCTTGTTTGGTTATATTTCAAATAAAAAGATGTTGTGACTAAGAATGGTTTAACCAAACTAGACTTATTTTAGACAGTTTAAAAAAAAATATTTCTCGGTTATATATGTCAAGAAGTGGATATCAAATTCTTGGTTATCTGGCTTAATCTCATAAATGTCTCTGTGCATGCTCGTAGCGCGTGTGCCATCTACAGAGGTTCGCCCCATGGCCTTTAAGCTGCGTTCACATTGTCGGCGTCAGATCGCGCGGCAAAAACGCAGGTCTTTCTATTCATTTTGAATTGGGGTAGTGCGTTTAGGCTGCGGCAGGATGTGCCGCTGGGGGCGGCCCGGAAAAAAAGTCTGCAGTGAAAAGTGTTGACAGAGTCAACTTTTTGACAAACTCAACTCGTCACGTATCATGTAACCGGCGAGGAAAACAGGAAACATCACTGCCTCTTTAACTGCCACAAGACAGTTTTCTTCTTTCTCTCTTTTTCTTTGAAATAAAGCTGCATTCAAGTACAGTTGGGATGGTGGAAATCTATAAATGATCTGACGGAAAACAGTAATTGGGAGATATAAAGTCTATACTTGTGCTACATTTGAGGGTTGAAGAACAACACAGGACGTCACAGACATGGGACATAAGTGACACTCTCACACCGCTGCACCACCCTGCGGAAAATCGCCAGATCAACTTTTGGCTGTGTGAACGTAGCCTTACTGTCTAATTCACTGGTGTGAACAGAGGTCACAGTTACTATACATTAGTATTCCTGATGCCCTCACTCTGACTGAACCATCTGCTGCTTTCGGACTGCTTCTATCACTCTGTGATTAAAAGCAGTCCACTCTCCTCAGCCTATCTATCTATCTATCTATCTATCTATCTATCTTTTCTGCCAAACAAGGGTCTGAGGGTAATTTAAGCTTTATCTAACTGTAGATGAAGTGCTTTTGTGGCAGACATAAATAGGTCTGTCTGTGGAGACCGCCCTTTACCAGCTGTCCAGCTGCAGCTATAAACGTCTCTCTGCATAAATTAGGCAGGCGACAGAGAAACAACCTGTCCAGGAGAGACCAACTGTGATACACAGTCTTTTAAACTCCCATGGGCAATTTAGAGATCTTGTAGGAGGAAGCCTGCACAATATACGAACATATCCTCTTCACAAAGGGCTTATTTTTTAGTTGTGGAAGAAAAGGCATCCTGGTGGCCTGGGGTTTAAGATGCTGATCATGTTATAGCAGTGTCTTTAGTTTGAGTTTGACTGAGGTTTTTCCAACTCTCAAAAACCATATTTAAAAAAAAAAAAAAAAAGATTCATATAAAATAGATAATTCATTCTAAATCTGTCCTAATGGTACTAAACAAGTGGGGCAGATACCCTGTGTGTCTTGTGATACAAATGCATGCAAATTCAATAAACGGTCAAATCTAAATTCAATAAACAGTCAAATACCTATTACATTTCAGAAAAAGGGATTTGGGGAAAAGCCACCTGGCTAGGGACTTAGAGGATTTCTAAAATTCACAGCAGTTGTTGTGGCACTCTGGAACAGTATAAAGAACAAACGTTGCAACAACACCGCACCAAAAAAACGACTTGTCAACAAAGGCCAAAAAAGAAGAGGTCAAAGGGTATCTGTCCCCAGGGGATGCAGTTACCCATAGTTACCAATCCTTACCCTCAGCTCTGGGGAATAGAACAAGGCGGGGCTGGGTCTCTACAGGAGGATGCTGGGATATAATGTGGAGGAAGGAGGGCCGTGTCAGGGAGGTGCATGCTGTGTAGCAGCTGGTGGGGGAAGGGTGACGCAAAGAGAGATGGGAGGGAGGAAGGGGCCGTTGTTAGAACAGATCCCATTACTATTGTATCCCAGCTCAGGACCTCAGGTAAGAGATACAGTCATTGCACAGTTTTCTAGATGTTAACAAGCGGAGGTCATTTTTTATTCATTAAGTGAAAACCTTTTTAGGTGCTTAGGTGTTTTAAATGATAAACAAAATAGCGTTTTTAGATATATGTTACTATATTTGATCAGTTGTACAGAATGTGTGTCCATTTGTCTGTGTGTGCATTTACAAATACTGTGTGATCAGTAACCTCCATGGAAGTGCTCGTATTTGTACTTGTGCTTTGTGTGCACATGTAACCTTTGTCCTCTGACTTGGCTACCTGTGGAACGTGTGTGTGTGTGTGTGTGTGTGTGTGTGTGTGTGTGTGTGGTGTGTGTGTGTGTGTGTGTGTGTGTGTGTGTGTGTGTGTGTGTGTGTGTTAGAGGGGATGTGTTTGTGCCAGGTTGTGTAGCGCTAATTAACCAGTGTAATCTCTGGTGATGGAGAATGTAATTATGATGAAGGAAAAATGGGGGGGTGGAAACAGCAACAGGGCAGTTGAGTTGAGGGCAGTTGTTCATGGCAACTGGATGGCACAACAGCGTGGGGATGGCTACAAAATGGATGACAAAGCACAGTGGGTGTGCTTGACAGAAATAAAAAATACTCTGAACTTTTAGTTGGTTGTTCAAATACAGTGCAAGTAACATTAACTGTTATTGCTCTCATCCTGGAATCTGTGTTGATGCTTGCTTGAATGTTTGTGTTTCTTTTTTATGTTTGATAGAATTCATTCATGACTTATAGGATACTATCTTGTTTGGGTACTTTTATTTTAGTTTTTTTTAATAATTTTTGTATTGGGGTGAAAGTAGGTCTAATACTTTATATCTACCTGTTCACGTTGCAGTTCCACAGCCTGCTGTTGGTTGATCTGAATGTTGCTTGAATAACTTCTTATTTATCTAACTGGATTATGTGGCTGTTAAAAGACTGGCAATAATTTATTTGATGTTTGATTGTACAATTATGCCTTTGTTTCCATGAGTTTCATCACAGCAATCAGACCACACTGATGCCGGTAGAGGTTCAGCTTCATGATGTTTTGTTTTCACATGAGAAAAAAGAGTTTTTTTTGGTCTTGTGCAAGCTAGCAGGCTACTTTCTCACCACAGAAGACACATTTCACGGACTTCTTATCTGCACTACTTAACCAGGTCTAGTGTAGGATGAGACTGTTGTCTTCCAGGTTGACCATTCTCAGCCAAAAAGCTACCGAAGTATCAATCTTCAGTCAGTTATGATTGACATCAAGCCCAGTGGTATCAGGGCACATGTGCAGCCCCTTTGTGGGGATGACCTTGATGTAACTATTGATTCTTCCTCTGGAAGTGTCCCATATGGTTTATGTGAAGGCAGTGTGCTTAGAGCGGCTCTGGTCTTTGTGTCTATTGTTCTAAAAGCTGAGCCTGAGTCATATATTGAGCCCACTGTTATTTTTTAAGCTAAAGTTGTGCTAAATAAACAAAAAAGAGTTCCATTTGAATGTGGATAAAGTAAACCAGAGACTAAATGTGCTCGATTACAGGAATAGATTAGTTTTTCAGTCAGGCACTGAAAATATGTTACAGCTGTATGCAAAGTGCAGAAAAAGATAAATGGAGGACTATGTTGTGTGTTTGATAAAGGGAATACATTGTGAGCAGATTTGCTGTTTAGGTGTGAGGTTGAATCAATTTTCTTGTTCTGCTAAAGCACACAAAAACACAGTTGTACTTGTCTTGAAAGCTCCACAGCTTACCGGCTTTAGCCTTGAGCATTTTATCTTATTCATTTCTATTGTAGTATGTCCCTCTCTTGTGTATGCACTTGCATGGGTATTTTCAGTTTTATTGAAGTTTCTCTCACACTGTGCCCTGCCCTCACACTGTGCCTCGGTTTCTTTATTTGTCTCGTAGGATCGAACCAATAACAATGTATGGCCTGTAAGCAGCCAGTCATGGCTCATAGGAAGAGGCCGGGGACCAGCGGAGGAAGCAGTATGGCTGCTCCAGGCCCCGTCTCCGGTCCCACCCCTCATCCTGCAGAGTCATGTAATCTGAAAGCCCTCCTCACTCGGCAACGCCCAGTCCGCTACCCCAAAGAGTCACAGGATCCGAAACCCCTCCCCCGTTCCTGTAAGGCACAGTACTCTTCTCCCAAGTCTCAAGATGTGAGTTGCAACCATCCAGAAGTGGATGTAGATCCAGAGGTTGAAGTGAAGCGGTACAGCAACCCAGCAGATGCAGAACTGGAGGAGCAGCGTCCAGCAACACCATCCACACCAGAACACGAACGTAACCATGACCAAGATCCTCATGACCGGGCAGACTTCCACGCTGGAGCTGACAGCCTGGATGACGACTCCAGCTCTGACTACATTAACAACACCTCAGATGAAGAGGAAGACTATGATGATGGTGAGTACAATGTTAATCATGTGGATAATTAATATTTGATCATTATCACCCCTCCATTATTGATTCTGAACTCTCTATTCATTTTGGTTTGATAAAATGTTATGGGGGACATAAAGTAGGGCTGGGCATCGTTCAAAATCTTTCGATCCGGTGCCAATTTCGATACCTCAGTTTCAATGTCGGTTCCTTAACGATACTTATTTCGATACCATATGTTTTAAAATCCATTTCAACATCAACAAAAATACATTAAACACAAAACTTTTATTTTCCACCTTAGTTGTGAATCAAAACAGTTATCAAAATTAAAAAAAATTCTGGTAACACTGCTCACTCAGAGTAACATTAATAAAACTGGTTGTGCTTTTGGATAGGGGTGCACCAGTCAGATACTCGGGATTGGTATCAATCCCAACTTTAAAAATTAACAAAAAAAGATAAACCTTTTTGCCACAACATGAACATATTATAAATAATAAACACATGACTTTGTGTACAGGCTAATATTGAACTAACTGAAATGCTAAGGAATGTAAACAACAAAGACTTTTTAGTGCAAACTGCAAAATGACTTGGTGACTGCCCTGTTGTCAACATTTAACTAATGAAGAACTATCTTAAGTGCAAAGGGGCCTTTCCTTACAATCTCAGCCTGTCAGTCAGTCATCAGGGCACAGAAACCACTGTTGTGCCTGCTTGTCTCAGAGGAAGTGTAAAACAACAGCACAGCGACCGCTTTCGCCTCTCCATTAATATCATATCGCAGCAAACGCTGTCTGCATGAAGTTTTGAAAAACTGTAACCACACTTGAAACCATTTTATCGGCATTGCCGTGACTCTCTGTGACTTCAACAAAACTGCAGAGCCGACGTAGTTTACTCCGTCCGCACCTCTGCGCGTGTGTCGGTTGGAGCTCCGCTCTGTGTCAATATGCAGAGAGGACAGATGAGCTTGCGCTTATGCGCTCAGACTCTTTTGGAACCAAACTTTGGCATCGAAAGATGAAAACATTTTTGATACTCATAGGATCCGGGTATTTTCTTCTGTGCCATAAAAGTATCGACGTTCGGTTCCCAGCCCTAACATAAAGACGCTTATGTTTACTGCACTGTTTTGAGCAAGAACTAAACAGAAAAAAATTTAACATCATGTACAGGAAAGCCGAAAAAACTAAAAAGTAACTGAGGCCGCAGCATCATCGAAAATAGTAAGTTTTCATCCAGGTATTCATACTTCAAAAAATGTCAGCACTGCCACTGTTGCTTGAAATCATGCTTCTTTTTTGTTAGAATTCAAGCATGAAAAGTTCCACATGAAAACTTGGATACCAAGTGTCACAGTGTTAAGTCGCTGTATGCAACTGATACATCAGCTAGATTAATTTAAAGTGACAAACCTAAATGAGTCACATCATTCTTTACAAATTTGAAACCGGTTTTGCATAGGAACTGATTATCGATTCCCATCTCTAATAAGTACCTGTGAATGTTTAGTATTGTGATTTAAAAAAAAAAAAAAAAAAAGCCCCCAAGGTATTAAGAAATGTGTTTTTGTGATCTTAATCCCTGCAGGGCTGGCAGAGGAGGATGAAGGTGTGACTTACTACATCCGGTACTGCCCAGAGGACGACAGCTACCTGGAAGGTATGGACTGCAGCAGCCAGGGAGAATGTAACCACAGCCACAGCCAGGCGGACTGCGCCCCCCCCATGCAGCCGGGTGACGCCCACACTGATGAATGTCAGGAGGCTGTTGAAGGGTGGGCCGAGGAGGGAAAGGTGGAAGGGGAGGTGAGAGAGGAAGAATGGGTGGAAGATGAGGAGGTAGAGGGGGCAGTCAGGGAAGAGTGGAGAGAAGAGGAGGAAGAGGTGAGGGAAGAGTGGAGAGAGAGAGATGAGGAGGAGAGGGCGGAGTGGACAGAGGAGGGCCAGGTGAGACAGGAGCAGTGGGCGGGACGAGAGAGGCACAGGGTGGAGGAGTGGGGTGAGGGAGAAGGCGAGGTTCGCTGTGAAGTAGTGGAGCAAGATCCAGACGAACAGATATACAACGGGAGACCAGAACCCATCCTGGACCATCAGCATCACCACCATCTCCACCACCAACCCTCCATGCAAGACACCCTGCACACCAGAGAGGAAGAGGAGGCAGAGAGCGAGGAGTACTGCCCTAATGAGGAAGAAGATGAGGAAGGTGACGAGGAGGAGCAACATGGAAGGGCCTACACTGGAGACTACTATGCCCCAGAGGACAATGGGAACTCAGTGCAAGTCTCTCCGTACCGTAGTCGCAAGGTGCTGGTGGTAGAGGGTGAGACGGGGGAGGAGGCGGAGGAGGACATTGACCAAATTGTTGCAGAGATCAAGATGAGTATGAGCATGGGGAGTCTAAGCAGTGGCACTGACCAAAGCCCAGAGGAGCTGGTGCACGACCCCGCACCAAGTGACTATCCTCACCCGAAGCCTGACCCAGCCCCTTACCCATCTGCTCATCATCGCCACGACAGCAGGCCCAAGTCCCTGAACCTGCCCTCCATGCACCACAACAACCCTGATCTCCAGAGGGGCATCAAGGCACATGCACGCTCCCCTGAAGACAGGCAGAGATGGCCACCGGAGCAGGTGAGCTTATTGTTGAGAGGTTAAAGCTGTAAACATTATTTTTCCATTTACCCACTGACAGTATCAGCGTCCCTGTTGTTATTTCAAAACAGGAACATAATACCAACCTAATTAGGAATTAACAAAACGTAACCGATGATTTGATAGTGATACTGTTGACAGCTGTGTACTGTAAATGCCTGAGCTCAGTTAGCTTCACAGACCTGAATCCTGCAGGTCCTATCCTAATCTTAAAACAATATGTGTAAAAGTTGAACTTAAGGATTCCCACTAATGTTTACTATCCACCTGCTGTTAGTTATTTACACTTGACTACTACCAAGATACCTGCTAGCTAGCTGTCTGAATGATGTGAGGTGATAAGCTAGACTCGCCAGTTCTCAAGTGTACAGTATAAAAAGATCAAAACAAAACCCTGGCATACTGAGAACACATTCACCAGACAACAGCCAAGAACTTCATTTTGCAGTTAGATGACATCCAGCTAAACTGAAAGTTGACGAATAAACATTTTGCGTCTTGTTAAGACATTGGTAATAATGTGTGTTTTGGCCTTATTAAAATGTCAGCCCTGCAATTTGAAAATTCCAGTGAATTTCTATTAATGAAATGATTATAGCTCTCCCCTAAAAAAAGGTTTTTAAGCTTTTTCACAGGAGACCCTTTTGCCTTGTCATTGTAGGAAAAGCACAGGTGTTATTAATAACACTAATGACATGCACAATACCAGGACCCTGAAACTGTAGCAGCAAAATGGAATTCAGCCATGATTAATTTTATTATTCACACTTTCCATATCGTATAAAAAAAAAACATTACATTAAATACTAGTGCAAGCTTCAACTAGTCTTGAATTTTAAATTTAATGAATGATAAATTTTGAATAAAAAGCCACAGACTTTTCCATTTCTAATGTATTGAATCAGGACAACATATACAGAGAAAAGGCAAACAGGAAAAGATGGAACATAACAGCATCAACATAATAATGCTAATCTGGTCCGGGCCTTTGCAGAAAATGTACAGTACTGTACATTCAGGCTACTTCAATCTTGCCACTGTATGTGATTTAAAATAGCTTTTTGAAAACTGGAGATGTGTTACATGACATGTTTCTCATCAACATCCAGTATAGCTGGAGCCTTTCCCCTCCCCCATGTTACCTTGAGATGTCCCCCTCCTCATCTCTCTCCCTCTCACAGACAACACACACTACCGACGCATCGATAGAGTCAATCACATACATAGCTCCCCCATCGTCTCCTGTGGGTAGCATGCTGATGTACACCTGCTCGCCAGTGTGCACATGTTACATTCCCTATGTAGCTCATTTGTAGCACAGAACTGGGTCAGACAGTGAAACTAGATGACTCCCAGACTCACTGAGATGATTTGGTCCTCTTCTCCTCTGTTATCAAATGAAATGTTCTTTATACAGCGCTTCAACATGACCTTTGAATGAACCAGAACAACAATGAAATCTATAAAAGCTTTGCTCTACAGTGTGGAGTCAAAAGATTATGAATAAGAAGAGTTACAAAACAGAGGGAGGTCATCTACACACACACATTTTGTTGGTGTGATGTGTTTGAGGAAAGAAAAGTATATTATACAGTATTGTAGTCTTATTTTAAATGGCGCTACAAACATGGGTTAAGGGACAAGTGCTTTAGCAGCCTTAATATTGAGACTACATTTCCCATAATATCCTGTTCTTCAGTTTCATTTTTACTTGCTTACATTTTGTTTGAGCTGTGATTCAATTTTACTTACTACCAGCACAGTCTCTTTTTCCTTTCTCTCAATTTTTCCGCCGTGTGTCGCACGTACCTGCTCGCGGTGCAAAGCGCGTGTCCGCACTATTTTTGCACATGTAGGGAACCTCGTGAATTAACCTGCAACATGTCAGCTGTTTGGAAATTCTTCAGTGTGTGTGCAGAAGATAACAAATTTGCAATATGGAAGTAGGGCGTGGAGGGACAACGCCAAAAAACTAAATCTAATTTTTTTTGTTGGATATTGGATGTGAAAAGAAGGAAATGGTTCTAACATTGCACTTTAGATGTGTTTCAATTTCCCACACCAGGAGTAATTTATATAGTTCTATTTTATAGTGATCCATTATCTGTTCAAAAAATGTTCTATGTTCTGTGCAAAATGTTCTATTAAAGAAAAGATAGATAATAAATATTTGTGTGTGCTGTAAAGTGGTTAGAAAAAATGAAATTGGAATCGGCTAAAATCGGTATCGGCTGGCCTAACTCGATGGAAATCGGAATCGGCCTAGAAAGTTGTAATCAGTGCATCTCTAGTTTTAGCAGTTCTTGTTTAATGAGTCCATGACATTTCTTAAATAGGTTCACTTTTATCTATTAATGTTAAAAGACTTTGATATACTGTATGTATGTAGTTTTACAGTAGTCTATATTCAAAATTTCTTCCATGAACCACAAAGTCTATTAAAAGCCTGCTGACAGGCTAGTAAAAGCCTGAGCGTACCCACAGGTATGATATATGTTGTGCCCAAAAAGCAAAATATATGTTTATCAGATGGACTTGGCTCAGATAGTGGCGATTTGAGTGAAGATTACCCCATGAAATGTAATGCTTATCATTTGCAATATTTTTGTACTTTTTTTGTATTTTGTTTTGCATTTCAGTTAGATAACTAGAGTATTGCCCACAGCATAATGAAAACAATTTATATCTGAGGACTTCAGCAGTAGGAGCTTGTCTGTCAGACAACCGACTGCTGTGGTGGATAGATCAGTTGGCCTAGGCTGCAGACACTACAAGGAAAAGTAGGAAATGCATACATATTTTTAGTTTTAACTTGAGGTTGATTTGAGGAGTAGTTGGAGTGCAGTACCAAACACACAATTATTATCTGGCATCTGTCCAGAAGCTGCCCGTCCTCTCAGTGATCTCAGTCTGGTGAATGCTGATTTATCAATGCTAAAGTTCTACATGTAGCCTTTTAAAGATTCCCTATTACAGATGGAGGCATGTACAAGTTTTGATTCGAGTCTGTACATGAACGTGGTTTTGTAGGGCATCACAGTTTAGCAGTCCATCCCACCCCACAACAACACAAGTCTAATTAATTTAATGGTTGTTTGCACAACTGAGTTGGGCAGCATGATGAATACATATCAGGACTTTACATTTAGCTCTCTCTCTTCGCAAAGGCGACACTAACGTCATGTTTGTGGTAATTAATTTTTTAGTTCAGATGACTTGGACTGAATTTAACTTTTCCACTGCCGCACCTAGAAGGAGATTTTATTTGGTAGAGATCTAGGATTTCATTTCAGCCAGTCATACGATTGAATGTTAATGAGCAGTTGTATAGTGCAAGATGGATATCCAGGGGAGGAAATGTAATCCTTCTTCTGTGAGATTATTTGAATGTTCTGTATATATTCATGTATGTGAGGAGAGATGAGACAAATGAAATACCGAACTTAACCATTTCTTTTCAGCAGTTTAAACCCAGACTGCTTGTGTTTTAATTTTATTTGTAGGTTAACACTTTACATTTGTTATTATTAGACACACCTTGTTCTGTAGCAGGCCTACCAACACATTCAAAACCTCTCCTACATTTGAACCTCTCATTCCAACCAGCAACACAAAGCGAAAGGAAATGTTCTTCATGTGTTTGTCTTAACTTATACAACATTAGTCTCTTGTGATTCAGTTTCATCCTCTTCTTTATTTTTATCCTATTTTTATCGCACCTGTTTTTCTGTGTTGACCAGGTGAGCAATGGTGCAGAGCAACCCAGAAAACAGCAGCGCTCCGACCTGAACGTTCCCCTGGAGAACAACAATGTACCAGAGGTAAGGTCCTTAAGATGTGTTGCGAGGTCGTTTACACTTGAGACGGAGGACATTGTTATTTATGTGTGTGTGCGTACCTATGTGTGCGACTGTCTGAGTTAATGAGTCATTTTGTAATTGCAACCTCAGCTCATGTTCTCCGCTTACGGCGTGGTAGCATCCTGGTAATTGAGCAGCGTGTCGGCTTGCGGTTTTATGAGAGCCATTTTTCACGGAGATGTCTGCAGTGGAGGCTTCCTGTACAGGCTCCACCCACAGCTCCCTGTCCTTGGGTGGAGTAAACCTTCTGAATGTGTAGTGAGCAGGTGGTAGGATCAAATGGATCCAGTGGGAGTGTTGAATCTCATGAATCATTTCACATTTCACAGCTCTCTCTCTCTCTCTCTCTGTGGCCATCTCTTGTCTATACCATCCTCCTCCCTCCTTTACATCCTTTCTCTTCCACCTCCCACAGCAATGTTGATGTGGGAAGTGGATGAGTAACGCTTTGCACTGTCTCCACACACACTTGCAGCGCCCCAGTAGAAGTACCAAGGTGTAAATCTATGTTAAGTGTGTGAATGTGGGGCAGGGCAAAACAGTTATTGAAGTTGCAGGGTAATTTCTTAAACCACTTTCACAACATGTAATGTCAAATTTTAAGCATCAAGTCACTCATGCTGTTCTCACGGGATTTGTTGTCATGGCAGTAGTCAAAGTAGCAGGGCATCATGTCTTGAACAATAGGTGGGTCAACTTGCCTGTTGAAAGATTGATTGCAATCACAGAAGTAAAAAGCGATAACTTGTCCTTTCTCATAAAAAGACAGAAAGTGTTTCATAGGAAGGCATAATTCTTAACCTTAAATATTCTCTCCTCATCTGTGTTTTGTAATATATAAAAAATACTAATACAATTTTTATGTAGACAAATAATAATAAAAATGAGTTTCATTCATTGTCTCAATGCGCTGTACGGCCATTATGCAAATGTGTCAGTTTGGCTGCGGACGATTAATGTTGTGGGCTGTTGCGGTTCTAGTGTAATTAGTCTATTGCATGACATAGGCTAGGCTTCAGTGAATATTGGATCTTCAAGCGCTTAAAAAATATGAATTGCAACCAGATTATGCAAACTGAGAATATTCTATTTCTTCACTTGAAAAAAAAGTGGCGGAGCGTCATTCCGGTGCGCTCCGGCAGCACTACACGCCTGCCTTGAACCATATACACATGTACTCCTGGGGGAAATAACTTTGCGTCAAGCCCTGCCAATAGAATAAGTTTGTCTTAGTAGTTGCCTGGCAACTACTCTTGTGATGCAAGGGGGTAGGAGGAATGCAACATCTAGTGGCCGAATATTATCAATGTTACCAATTGCACCTTTTTATTTGAAGTAAATCAGCCGGCTTTTTGTGCATCGTGTAAAATATCTGGGCTAGTTCTCTTTGAAAAGAAATATATAGGAATTGCTGCTTGATTCCATGAACTGAAACTTGCCGTTTGAATGCAGTATTGTACATTAAGAAAAGCAGCAGATGTTAGCCAAGTGTAACCCCAACACCAGTCACAAACATATTTAAATTTAAAGGTTTTGATTGGTTTATTTCTTTCTTACTTCCCTGTAAACCTATTCACAACCATATTTCATGTCCTATCCTGTTTTTGTCTTCCAGCCAACGAAGAAGGTTGCATCGTTTCCCAGTTTTGTTGATGGTAAGTTAATCTGTCTGCACACCTTCACCGTTTGGTGATGAAATCAAAATATTGTAATTGCATTAAACCATACCAAATATTACTTTGCCTTTAGTCTGTCATTTCACATGCCTGTTAAAACACTTTCAGTGCCTTTTCCCTGGTTCTGGGCAGATGCTAGGCCTAATAATGTGTGAGAGGCTTAGCTGCCTGTCTGCTCCTTCAGATCATGACAGCGCATTGTGTCCCTGAGTGGGTGTCTGAGAATCCACATCTACATATCACAGACACAGATTAATCTCAGCCCAGCCTCCCACCAGCACAGCACCACCATCAGCTCACAGCCAGTGGCCATCTCACTGCTGAGGGCTGGATGGGATCCAGCCTGTTATCACCATATCTCCTTCTCCAGAGCAACAGCGTTTGGCTCCATTTCTCCACACAGCACTATGACGGCAGTGATTACAATACCCTCTCCAATGCACACCCTTTCAGTCCAACAGCACTCTCTTTCCCCATGTCTCCTGGTTAATCACCATGCTCTCTGCTTTTCCATGGCCAAGTTCCAGGACCCTGCGAACCAGAAGACCTGATTGATGGAATTATCTTTGCTGCTAACTACCTGGGCTCCACTCAGCTGCTATCTGAGAGGAACCCCTCCAAGAACATACGCATGATGCAGGCCCAGGAAGCTGTCAGCAGGGTCAAGGTACTCAAAATCACACTGACTCACCCTCATATATTGTGTTTAGTTTTTGACCCGAAGATATCCATATCCATACTTCTCAATCAGCAGGCCACATTTTTCCGATATGCCCTTTACCCCTCGAGGAGTTGCACGGATTTAAATGAGAATCCTTCGCCCTTTTTGACCAAAAAGTCCCAGGAACTAGCTTCAGAAACTAATAGTGGTAGTTTCCACTGCAGGACCTTTCCCAGGGAACCAATAACCTTTTCAGGGACACAGGAACTTCACCTGCATGAACCAGGGATAAAATGTAGTTCCTGTACGATGGTTCCAGGTGTGAAAAGAGTCCCTGCTCCGGTGGTAGTACTTTCAGATGGTTCAGAAACTATTAGGGTGTAGTTTGCAGGGCTAAATTTAGCTGATCGGTCAAACATAGACAAAGCAGCTGCTTTAACTTGTGTACAGCATTATTCACAAAATAAAGAAGCACTGGGCACCACTAGTATTGTTATTATTAGGATGAGGGGTGGACTGTTCTTGTTGTTAACATTGAAAACAAAGTTATGATGTTGTTTTTTTTTTAAAGCGTGAACAAGCCAAGAGAGCAGCCATGGTGGTGACAGCAAGCCAATAAATGAGAGAGAGAGAGAGAGAGAGAGAGAGAGAGAGAGAGAGAGAGAGAGAGACACACACACAAAACTTGCTAATTGTGTTATGTTCTGAAGTAGAAAAAATAACCATAAAAAAACTCCTTTTTTATTAATTTATTAAACCAAACTCAAACTTCAGAGCACAACAAGGATGACTGATGTTCTTTCCTTGTGGATGAAAATTGCATTTCTAACAGCGCCATAGTTTTTTAATTGGTCATTGGTCTAATTTGTCTTACCTTTACGCGTCTTTGGATGAGGTGGAAATGCAAACAGCAATGCACAAAAGGGACGTTTAGTTCCTGATGTTTTTTCTGCTGATCCCATAATTCCTGCAACTATTTGGTACTACTAGAGTTGGTAATTTACAGTTGCATGACTTGAAACATTTGAACAGATTTTTCAAGTTGGAGAAACCGTCTACGTACTGTAACTTGGTTTATAACATCAAAAAACATTCACTTTTTAGGGATCAGAAAATACATTTAGATTGTGGCTCCTGAGTATCTAGGAAGGTTGGGTCCTAAAAAAGTTCCTCCAGTGGAAAACACCTATTTTAGAGCCTATTGCCCTCTTATTCCAGGCTCTTTGAGGTGAAGTTGAGATGTGTTTGTTCACACCCCTGGAGACAGCATCCAATCAGTGCTGTTGGTTTGCTGCCCCCTGCTGAAAGAGCATCTTATATGACAACAGTTCTCTCTGTTCTCCCTGGAGGTGCCAGCATAATGTAACAGTCGTCTTGTTGTTGTTTAGGCTGCATTGATAAGAAGCACCCTGCAGGAAACCTGTCCAATGGCTTTACATGGCTAATACTGCATGTTTTGCAAAGCATACTGTTTAAATGTTTCATCATTTGTACAGTTTTCATGAGGTATTTTTTGTTTTACTCAGTGTTTTCCCTACCATTACAAAACAACCCCTTGCCCTGCCTGAAAGTATGACAAATTTATATAATTATACTATATATTCCAAACAAAAAAAAACTGATGTGCGAGATAAATCTATTTTCACACATACAGGCAATTTGCTTCTTGTTCTCTCCCTATAAAAGTTCAACTCATTTTAATGAATGTTACGGTCTGGCAACATTACACGCGTAACGTATGCGGAGAGGACTTTCCAAATCTACGCTTTCACTATAATCAATGAAAGGGGCTACACCGGGTACGAGAGCAGCCCGTAGGGGTGCGTATGCTCCGCAGAGATCCGCTCTACAAGCGTAAATATAGGACAGTCTTCTATTTATATTATTTAAGCAAGGTGTGTGCAGCCCTTTAACACAGAAATGGATCATAAAGTGTATATTTCTTTTAAATTAAACTACTCATATACAGGAAAGACTTATTGATTGTGAATATTGGCAGTTTGATTTTGTTTCCCTCACCTGCTTCCTCTGATAACAGCTGACAGTAAATTGATGATTCACAGCACTGTGCCAGCTCCAAAAAACTGAAGAAACAACAACAATCCCAAAGTCTCACCTGTGACTCACACAATCCTACGCCGTGTGTGCACAGCTGGTGTAGCCAGTTAAAAGATACAGTCCGCTAAGGGTACGTTCAATGTAGCCAAAGTCGCGTAACCTTGTCCCTATTTTCAACTGTTGCTAAATAGTTGTGTGATGTGTGAATCAATGTTGTTTTTATTCATTTTCAAAAAATATGTGCACTAAACCAAAATTGTTCTAGTGGTCATACAGTTAAGTGTTTGGAAACCCTCATAAATAGTTGTGTGATGTGCAGTGTTTCCTCTATGTTGATTTTGTAGTGTTGTTCGGACAGATCTGCCCCCACAAAACAAATCCTAAAGGAAACACTGGATGTGTAAATCATTTTGGTGACTCTCCCCCTCTTCCCCCTGGAAAAAAATCCTAGGGGAACCACTGCATCTCGTCCAGATTGCTCCTAATGAAATTTACATGTCCGTCAGTACTCTTTGCTTCTAGAGCAAACCATTATTGTCATATATTAGACATGAATGGTGTTTTAGGGCAGCTAAACAACGTGGCCAGATTGGGCTACAGGGCTTGCTGCTTGATACAGCTGGTTGGATAATGGGGCTGCTCGCAAGTGAACCCTAATATTTCCCTTGTTGACAATTGCTCCCTGCTGTTCACTAATGTTGTTGCGATGATTATATTCCAGTGCAGTTTGAGAGAAATAATGTGGAAGGTACCAGTGCCTCCATAGAGCAGCTTGACTAGCTTGAATGCTTTGTTCATCACTGTTACTCTGCCCAAAGTGCGTCCGAAACAGCTCCTCAAAATGTCTTTCAGCATTTCTTACATTTCTTGGTTGTGACTTGTGTAAACAAAGAAAATGTTTTCATGACGTGATGACATAATGCAGCATTGATGTTTTGGTGCACAGTTGCTACCCAGAAACCAGTATTTTTATCTCCCTCTCATGTGAACACAAGCTTAGCTGTATTTCTAAATATTAAATGACCGCCCGTGTAGTAGTCTTCTTTTAGAAAGTTACATACTTTTTAAATGTTGTCAAGCACATTTCCTGAATGCAATGTAGTCTAAGGTAAAGTAATTAAATTGTTAATTTAAATAAGTAAATATCAGATTTAAGAATAGGTTAACAAAACTACAAATCGGATGAGGCATTCAGTGCCAACCTTTGGTTGATACTTGGTTCTGTAGACACTTTTCAGTCCATACCAAAAATGTGTTGAGTTTTGATATTTAGCCATTATCGTTCAACACAATGTCAACATCGTAACCATGAAAGACTATAGCCTAAAGTCTGTTATGAAGTTTTTCAAGTTCAAGTTTATTGTCATATGCATATTAGTAAGAAGTAACACAGCAATGAAATACAATGTGCCTTAGCACTTTTTCAGCACCAGTCAATAATAACAATTTTAAAAACATAATAGCATTAAAAACATTATAAAATATCCAACATAATATACATAAGTGACTAAGACCACTTCAGACCACAGCCCTCCTTCCTGTTGTGCTATCGTTCAATGACCTTATTACCTGGGGGTAAAAACTATCCCTAAAACGCGTTGTGCGCGTTTGGATGCTCTGCAAACGTCTCCCCGATGGAAGATGGGAGAAGAGATTGTGTGCAGGATGATTGGAATCCTGTATAATACCTTGTGCCTTTTTAGTGATGCGTTTCCAGTAGATTTGTTGGAGCAATTCAAGGGAAATCCCGATGATTTTAGATGCAGTCAGTAGATTAAGGTCATGTGAAGTAGCCCTGCCAAACCACACTACAATATTACCTGTCAGTATACTCTCAGTTGTACAGCGGTAGAAGTTCAGTAGAATGTTAAGAGACATACCGTATTTCTTAAGACACCGCAAAAAGTAAAGCCTCTGATGTGCCTTCTTAATGGCACAGCTGATATGGAAGGCCCATGTGAGGGTGTCTGAAATGTGGATGCCTAAGAATCTAAAGGTGTTAACAATTTCAACTGGAGAGTTAAAAATAACGTGATCCGCTACTGGTAATTTAAACAAGTGGAATTACATTTTGTAGTCAAAGATTCAACCCCAAATCCCTAATAACTCTTCTCTGAAGGGTCCCAACCCAATCAAACGGCATTCTGCAACACAGAAAAGGGTGAGAGGGAATGTGACAGCGCACAATCTGAAAGTCTTTCGGCCCATTGGCTGGTTTCAATCTAAAAGCCCTTTTCACCACAATAGAGGTCTACTGGCATCATTTCACTTTCTATCCAATCTGTTTGGTTCTTCTCTCACTCACCCACTCTCTGCCATGCACAATTGCCTTCCCTGCAAAAAATCTTGTCAGGATGAAACCATGGTAACAGTTAGCTATCACCCTTTTAGTGCTTTCCCCTGCTTGAAACAGGTCCATTGAACAAGAAGTCGTCCAATATCTTTTTTTTTTTTCTTTTTTTTCCCTCGTCAACGAATGAAAAGCTGTACAGCAAACAACATTTAATCTTTGACATTGAAATGAACAAACATACGTGTGTAGACATATTTGTATATTTGCTCCAGATCAACCCGAACTGAACAAAAAGAAGAATGCCAGGTAAATTGTAGCAAGCAAGGCTGTACGGTTTATTTATGCAGATCTTATTTGGCATGATGTTCACTCTGTTTGATGTAATATTTATAAAGCCCCCCGCCCCCACACACACACACACACTGAATTCTGCTTTTTATCCCATCCATGCTCAGCAGTAGATGCTGCTGAAAAGCCTCTGATGTCTGTCTTGCGTGAGAGCTTATCACGGAGGAGTAAACTTTACGAAACGAAAACCCCCAAAAATACTCTTGCCTTTGGGCTGTTTTTTCTGCTCTTTTTATTTATTTATTTAACTAATACTGTCTCAGTTAGGGCGGCACGTTATTTTGTTTCATCGTCTACATCGCGATGTGTGCATGCGCGATAGTCACATCGCAGGACGTTGCGATGCTGACGCAAAAACTTTTTTTCTGCTTGATAGGAAACCTTTTACATGATTGTTACTGGCTCTCCGTGTGTAGTAAAGTACCGTAAGAGGCAGCTGCAGCTGACACGGTGATGCACATGCATTTCCATAGGTAGTGAAGCTACAGTAGTCAGTGTTTTATGTTCGCTGCAAAGACAAACTAAATCACCTGATTAATGCAACGTTATCACTGCCATTTTTTATCGCAGAAAGCTGCTACCAGCCAGGCTAAAGCGGAGCCACGAAGCTGGAAACGTAATCCTAATCTACAACAGCAGTCTGTGTCTGATGTAACGCAATTTACACTGATTTACATCACATACCCTTCACCATACCTAGAGATTGGCATGGGGTACTTTCCATAAAATCATCTCTCAATGCAAATCAAACCAGCTATTAGGCTAACCAACATAAAACCATGCCAATCTCTAGGTATGGTGAAGGGTATGTGATGATGTGGGGATATTTTAATTCCAAAGGCCAAGGGAACTTTATCAGGATGCATAGTATCCTGGATCCATGAAATAACTGGCCTTTAAAAAATAAAAATCTGCCTGCCTCGATGGGAATTTAACATAGAGGTGTACTCACTTTTGTTGTCAGCGGTTTAGACATTATTGGCTGTGTGTTGAGTTATTTTGAGGGGACTGCACATTTACACTGTTTATACAAGCTGTACACTTAATACTTTACATTGTAATTTCTTCAGTGTTGTCCCATTTAAAGATATAATGAAATATTTACTAAAATGTGAGGGGTGTACTCGCTTTTGTGAGATACTGTATGTCAACCACCAGTCAAGAAACCAATATGTTAACAAGTCAAAAGTGACAGACATATCCTCTTCTTCCATTTCTACTCTGTTCCTTCTGTCTTATCCTTTAAGATAAAACAAAACCCTGATGCTAATTTCATGACTTCGAACATCCAAAATGTCCAAAAACAGACAACCAAAGGCCAGACAGCTAATAAGTTGGTAAGTTAAACAAATATGACAAATAGCAGTACAAGAAAAATAAAAAAATAGGCATCACTGCATACTTTATCATGTAAGATATTAATACGGATCCTATTTAAAGTGGCTACTGTCTAAATACAATAACCTGATGGCGGAAGGAATAAAGGATTTGGAGTAATGTTTACTGTATATACTGTATGTAGGATTGCTTTCATTTTATTTTCACATGTGTATCTGTGGGCATGTGCTCATCTTTAGCCTAGCCTACATTTAGGCAACATCCATCCATCCATCCATCTTCGTCCGCTTATCCGGTGTCGGGTCGCGGGGGGAGCAGCTCCAGCAGGGGACCCCAAACTTCCCTTAGGCAACATATATATCATATTTATTTAATCACAGCCAATGAATGAAGAAATAAAAATTTATTAGAATATAGCTAGCATATATTATAAATATAATGAAATAATTTAGTTTAGGCTATGCATAGTACCTAGACCTGCCAACAAATGCTTATTGTTAGAAGAAAACCAAACAATCCTTAGACCTATAGACCACTACTGACCTCAATAGTGTAGTGAGTTCGGACCAAAGAGTAGTGACGAGACGAGATGAATCCCCCAGTTACTTGCAACGCGCTGGTCTGCAATGCTCTGAAAGCTGCCAGTTCACACCAATGCAACGAGACGGTGCGGTGCATCATCTTGATAGCACGACGACTCTCTGTACTGTCTAACTTCAGACTATTTTTTTGTAGCTATATATATAATTTGTTGTGTCTAAATATCAATGAGGATAAATCAAATTGTTGTTGTTCTTATTATTATTTATGGGGGCTTAGGAACATTTTGGGGTAGCTTCAGCCCCCCTAAAATAGGCCTAACGACGTCCCTGGATTTAACTGTTCTTGGATACACAGTTTGTTGCTAGTGCATGACATGCAGGCTCTGCATGCACAGGAAACCACCAATCACAATCAGTGTTGATCAATTTATCAAACAAACGAGCAGGCCCCGCTAGTCAACCACAACCTGAAAGAGGAAGCAACATGCATGCATTATTAATATCATTCACTTTAGCCTGGATTGATATTAGTATATTAATACAATGGTGTCATGTCAATCAACCAGTGTATTTAACTACCTCATTTTTATCTCCAAAATTACGTCAAAAGAGTAGTCACAGCGTCTACTTGCTTTGGTGTTTATAAAGCATTAAAGAACAACAAAGAATGGTTCACATAAGAAAAGTTCCTTTTTCATTTTTTATTTTCTATGTAGAAAATCATCCCGGTAGTCGAGAATGATTTATTATTTCCAAATAGAGCTATTTATTAGACTGGGTAAACCCAGCCCGATCTGCCGGCGATTTGATTTTGCCCTGCGGCTCAGGCTGGAAACCTGTACATTTATCTATCCTGCTTCCGTTACAGTTTTGCAGGGACCAATCACAAACTGGCTTATCCACCTGGCGCGCTATTGGCGGGTTTAACACGATGACAATAGAGAAGCAACCAAGCAGCTTCTTGTTTACATTCAACATAGCGGCCACCGAAGCGCAGCAACCCGTTGATGCCGCTGTCGCTGCTACATCACCCAGATAGTTGGTCTGATTGGTTGAAGGACTATCCAATTGTGTACAGAGACATTTGAACTATGCCCGTTGACCACACCTCTTGTGCAGTAGAAAATACAGAGCAGACTCTCCAGACTAATGTTCAGTCTTAAAAGATTGAGCTTAGTCTGCTGATAGCCAGACTAGCTATTTATGTCATCTTGTAAAAATGTGTCTTTTTTTTCATATACATGAATATCATTTCATATACTATATCGCAATACATCACAGGAAAAAAAATCTCGCAATGGCAGTTTTTTTCCAATATCGTGCAGCCTAGTCTCAGCGGTTACAGCTCTCCACGGTGCCTCAGGCAAACATCTAGTCTCACACTAGTCAAGATAATTTCCTTTGGTCAATGGCAGATGGAGAGAAGGGCAGTCACTCAGTTTGAACCTTATACAGAAGGGTAGATTTTGAAAGATTACAAAGTGCTAAGAGTACTCCAAAAGATTATCTGTGTAAGTTCTGGCCCATGCCAAGACAATTGCCTTTTATGTTGATCTAAGCCGTTTAATTCCAAAACATAGTGACTCGACCTTGTCATTTTTTTTTTATTCAGCCCGGAGAACAAACCCTAAGCGCACAGTTTAAATCCTTGCTCTGGGCTTTATCCCCTTCTTTGCTTCTGTGAGTGTTGATTGTTTCCCAGCATGTCTTTCCTGGTAATAGTGTTTAGACTGTGACGTGAACATAGACAGTGGTAAGAGCAGTGCCAATACACACAACCTGAATTATAGACTTTGTTGTCTTTGTTTGCTGTTGTGCTTTTAGAAATGGGAGCCTTTACCATCGGTCTTTCTTTTGGTAAATGTTCTGACCACAAAAGTGACACTTGCAACGTTAAAACTGATAACAATAAATAACATCCAAAAAGAAAATAACCTACACCCTCCAAATTGAGTTTTATATAGATGCCAATATTGCAGGAACAGTGTCAGTTCATATCTGCACGCTTTTGATTTGCTGTATGTAAAAGAGAAAAAGCAACTATTAGCCTCTGTAACTGGTGTTTTGATTTGTATCTGATAACCAACATGGCTGTGCGAACGCCCCACACACACGTATACAGTCTCACACACACACACACACACACACACACACACACACACACACTCACACACACACACACACACAGTCCCACACACTTCGTCTCTCTCTTGGTTTCTGAGAGCAGCGATAGCACACCTGCTGTTTGGTTTGGGGCTTTACTGTCTTACCTTCTTTTATTTACCTTCTTTATTTCCTCCTCCTGTTTTTGTGTGCTCCCGTATCCGCTGACCTTGTCCTGTCCCAACGCCTGCCTGCCTGCCAGAGGGTACAGAAGGCTGCCAAAATCAAGAAAAAGGCGGTGTGTAATAAACAGAGCAAAAGGAAGACCCTTTGGCCACTTTCCCTCCACTGTCACCTTTTTTCCATTTCATGTGTGCCTGTCTGATTCTGTATATCGTCCCATCTGTGTCTTTGTCACATTTGTTGTGTTTATTAATTTAGTTAAACAAATCTTTGAGTTTTTCCAGAACTAAGACAAACGTGCATTTTGGCAGTGAGTCTTTCATTAGGCTAAAGGTGTGTTGTAACAAGACACACTTTTTGTGCAGTTACACAATTTAATAACCGCACGTTGACACAAACGTATATGCAGCCACTGTGACCATAAGACACATCAACAGGACACAATGTGAGAAAATGCATTAATCATTAACCATTTTAAAGCCAAATTAATGTTTTTCTCTTAAACTGAAGAATTCGAAGCTTTGGAGGATTTGGTGGCGTAATGATGGAAGATTTTGAGACGGTAAAAATGTCTAGCAACCAGTTTCCTCAAATATACCAAGATACAATGATAGCAGAAATTGAAATACTTTTTCTACTTAGGTTTTAGTGATTAAAAAGCACAACATACTGTATATAATAACCTTTCACCTCAGAGAGTCAAGGACATACAACTTAATTTTAGCGAAGAGAACAGTGAGAAACATCACTTAACCCAATGTAAAATGCCACTCTGATCAGTGTATGCAAATACTTTTTTCATATTTGGTACTTACATTGCTGTTACCCTGAAGTAAGTTAAATTATGTATTTGGGATTGTGTAATTCAGTGCATGCCTAATTTTTTGTGTGATTAACCTGCAAAAGCAGAAAATTATTCTTGCTATAATTTACTCTTGACACTCTAGTCATCCTGAGATACAGCGGAGAGAAAAAAAAAAGGCTGTTAGTGGGATGTTTTATATTTTGTTTTATTTCTTTTATTTTTGTATAACTTGCCATCACAATTTAGCTGTAAAAAATGAGAGCATCAGGTTTTAGGAGCCTTATTTCAAATGCACCAGGCAATTTTAATTAAGTGAAATCAAATATAATTGTATTAGTCTGCAGAACACAGTGATTAGGGGAAATGTGTGCAGGCTTGTTCGGTGCTAAAGCTGCATTGCTCTCACTGGCGAAACAGCCAGCTGGTAAAGGTTCAGTGTTAAGCTGTTTCTTGTTTCCGTGCCAGGTCGCCATCCTCGTGCCAGGACAGTTGATGTAAATTAACACCACTGCCAATAGCTTTCTTTTTCTGCCTTTTCCACCTCACCTTTTAGACCCAACAACCTGTCCATCTAACAAGCATTTCCCTAGCTGGACCCTAAACTATACATGCATACATTTGGGATATCAAAACTTATACTTTCCGAGATTTAACAAAGATGCCATTCAGGCAGTTGTAATTAAGCATGTACATTCATGTGTTATTGTAAATAACCATGAATGGTACATATGGTACTTAAACAATAAAATTCAAAGACCATGTGACCAACTCTCTCTTCTGTTTGTTTTTAAATCTCTTTGCAGAGTGCAGACGGAGATGCTCAAACCCTCACTGAGGTTGATCTGTTCATCTCCACCCAGAGGATCAAAGTCCTAAACGCAGACTCACAGGTGAGTACCAGCAAGCACACATATGCCATGTTTCTGTCCAAAGTGTCTTTTCTCACCTGTGGGAGTAAAAGCTGTTCACCCTGACAGTACCTTGGCCATACACTGAGCTTATACAAGGCTACACATCAGGGGAGAGTTTTTATGTCATAACTGCAGCTTAACTGTTGACACAAACTGCTTCTTATGAAACCCCACAACTGATTAATATTTATTTGCTCAACATCATGATGTCACAATTCTCTTTGACTAATGATAAGAATAGACTGCAAAGCCTAAATAATAATGCTGCACGAACATCTGTGCTTGAGGGTGACTTAGAGAGCAAGCGGTTTAACTGCAGCACAATCATCTGCCCTCCTTGTTAATTGTTTCCTCTGTCCTGCTGGTGTTAGTTTTAGCACTGGTGAAGATACAGGGTAAAATAATGATCCGTCGGGTGGAGAGGCACTGGGTGACTTTAAGATATGCTATTCAAAAGCCATTTTTGTGCATATGCATGGGTTTTGATGGAATAATTGCACATCAGCCACCACAGTGGACGGTAGTCTGTCATTTTATACACTGCCACCCACTGGCCAGCCGCTGTAAGTATATTTCATAATTTCAATAACTCGAAACGCATGCAGTCCAACTGAGTGGACATATGAAAAACTCCTTGAAAGATTTTTTTTTTCATGCCTAAAGCAGAATAAAAACACTTCCTGACTGAGGTCGTCATAATTCATGCATGAAAGGGTTAAACATTAGTATGAATATCCAAGTCATGACCACACCTGTATTAAATTAGTCATTTGTTTAAAGGCTGTCAAATTTACAATACAGACTGTTTCCTTCAATTGTGCTACAGACGGAATTAAAAAGTCAAAATTCAGATCAAAATTTGTTAGTTCTTTTAACAAAGCTTCTCTTCATTCTTGTAGAAGCTTTGTCAAAATTGTTCTTGCGTTTTAGCTTTACAACAAGCAGCTGTGTGGAGCAGCAAGTCCGGAGGTTGAGTCCTTAAAAGAAGTAGAAATGCTCCTGAGAGCTTTGCCACTCCTGGGATCACAAGTAGAGCTTTATGCCCCTCATGAGCTGGTGTGTGTGTGTGTGTGTGTGTGTGTGTGTGTGTGTGTGTGTGTGTGTGTGTGTGTGTGTGTGTGTGTGGTGGGGCAGAGCCACATGGCACAAACTAACATGCTGCAATGCAGTTTATATCTTCCTCCCTTTTCCATCTTGTTACCACTGATCCTGGCACTCTTAAGAAAAACATTCTGAGAAAGTGTAGGAGCCAAATATGTTGTTTTGAGTATTCCGACATTGGGTGTTGTTTCTTGCGTCTACATTGGGTGTCACTGTGCTATTACCTGGGGCAAGGTTATAAAGATAGGATCTAAACTGTTGTCGGCAGGTGTTTTGGCCTGGAAGGGCAAAGGTTTTTTGACGAATATTAAAGGAGCTCAGTCTAATACTGTTATTTACTGAGGAGGTTTAACCCAGGGGTGACCTGGCTGACCTTACCATGTTCGTGTAGCGTTCAAGAATCTGCAATCATTTCTTGTCTTGCAGAATAACAATAATTTTATTTGTTTTACTGTGCAGCATTAAAGTGTCTATATTTCCCCAGTTTTCATCGGTAAATCCATAAACTGTAAGACAGTATTTCAAATAAAGGTTTAACGTCAATGCGTCGATGCGTCGATGCGTCGGTCAAAAAACCTTTGCCCTTCTGAGCCAAACACCTGCCGACAACAGTTTGGATCATACCTTTATAACCTTGCCCCAGGTAATAGCACATCGACACCCAATGTAGACACAAACCGTAGAGATGGTCCGATACCATTTTTTGCTTCCCGATACCGATTACAGGTCACTCCTGGGTTAAACTACGTCAGTAGCTAACAGTATTAGACTGAGCTCCTTTTAATAGAACGCCTTCGTTCTGCAATTAAAAGGTTTGATGCAGCTTGCATTGGGTTTCTGACATTGATTCATACAGTAATAAGAACAACTCCAACAACTAGGCTACTGACAACTAGGCTACTGTAATAAAGTCACCACACACAATTAATGAAGTGCAGTTCACTAAACTGAAAGTTGGCATAAAACATGAACAAGTTCCTCTCAGCAAACCTGCAGATTCACCTTAAAAGTCCATATCGTCTCTAAACTGCAGTTCCATAGTTGTGTTCAGAAACAATACTTCATAAAATATACATCATGACTATTATTTGGCTGAATGAACAAACTGGATAACTTAATTCAAATCACTTTGTTTTCATCAACACAAACTCAATATGAGTTTTTGTGCACCTGTTCATTATTTTTGGATGAACAATGTACTTGAGATCTAATTCATCAGGGCGTCGTTGTGCTGTAATCGGATCATACAGTAGTTTTGAATTCAATCAAAGAAGGTCTGCATGTTTTCTATCAACAATTACTTTCATCTCACTGTCTGCCCTAAAAGGATCACGCAGCTTTGACAAAGAAAGGGGGGAAAAAAATCAGCTGCACACTCGTGCTCTAATTCTCAACAATTGCTGATCAAAGGAAACAAGACTGTTGCCAGAAACAGGATAATTACCAGTAACCGTAATGACACATTTCTCAAAGCTATGGTAGTATCAGAGAAACATAAATAGAAACCTCACTGTGGAGAATTATGTGTTATTACATAATTTTGTCAGTTAAAATGTGTAATTGTAATGTAGTATTTTGTTTATTCATTTTCTTCAGCGTTGTCTCTCCAGCACATATTCATAGCACCTATATTGTTTTACATCATGGTCCAGTTGAAGTTTACTTTTTGTAGTTTAATAGTTAACTTTGCTAAGTCGCTCTGGCATGAAAATAATGAACCACATTCTCACAATTTGGAAAATGAAACGATCAATATTGCTTTGCTGTCAGTATTTACAGTAATAAACCCAGTCGTCTCCATTGACTGGAAATCGGTGAATAAAGACCTGCATTGACATCATCAGCTTTTGGGGAGTTGGTTCAGAGACACTGAATTCAATAAAATGTCTCTGTGTTCATATATATTTTTTGTGTCAGATATTACGTCCAGGTGAGTTTTATTTGAAGTCAGGGCTCACAGCTGTGAATCAAAAATGTCTTCATATTTAAGATTATTTAATGATATCATATATAAATTAGCATACAGTAGGTGCTGTCGTAAAGTTACAGGAGTTGAACACTGTACTTAGCTGTAAAGTATTATAAAAACAACAGGGTTGACATTTAAAGGTATACCTTTGTCATGTTATTTTGGTTGATATGTCTACAGGAAACGATGATGGACAACGCGCTCCGTACTATATCCTACATTGCTGATATTGGGAACATTGTGGTCCTGATGGCGAGACGCCGGATGCCACGCACAGCTTCCCAGGACTGTATTGAAACTACGCCTGGGGCGCCCGAGGGAAAGAAGCAGTACAAGATGATATGCCATGTCTTTGAGTCAGAAGATGTAAGTGTTTTGTGTGTTTTTCAGATCGCAAACCTTCTGTTTGTGTTAATTAAACTTTAAACAAAATTCATCTGGCAGTGTAGCCTGGTTGACACCAGACCCTTCTCAGTTGTAACTGAGAGAGGGTCTGGGAAAGGTTCATTGACCGTTCATTTCCAAAGGGGCGTCACCAACGGACGCTACTCAAATGCCTCTGGGCGTGTTGGATAGTTCAACCAATCAGACCAGCGTTCTGGGTGACGCTGCGCTTTGGTAGCCATCATGTTGAATGTAAACAAAAAGCTGCTCGCCGTCGCTGTGCTATTGTCGTCGCGTAAAACCCGCCTCAATGATTGTGATTGGTGTAAAGCCCGCCTCAGCAGTTGTGAATGGTTCCTCGATTTTGGGGACATTGGAAATGGGTTTGAATGGGCTCTTTGCCAGACTGACTTGCAGAGCAAATCTCAAATTTGCCGGAAGTTTGTCACGGTTTACCCAGGCTACTGGCAGTGAGCAGGTGGGAGGTCATTTACTAAAGCAAGTCACACTGTTATTTTTCTGTCATTATGTAAGAGGACTCATTTTGTAGATGAATCTTTCAACATCTAAAGATAGAGAAGAGGTACTGTGGCTTACACCACAGATACATTCTGATTAGGAGAAAAAAAGGCCTGTGTGATTGGTTTAAAGAAAAGCAAACAACCCAATCGGACGCAGTGACGCTGGCTTTGCAAAATAGTCTTGGATAAGGAAATTGTTTTGGTGGAACATTTGCAACCCACTACAATGCCACAGAAGGTTAACAGTTCACACAATATACTGTAGTAACATGAGCTTTTTAAATTAGCTGGCTACATGGTCCAAATTGGCCATTTTCAGCATGTGGCTTGCTAGCTTGAAGTTAGTTGTTGTTTCCCATATTGAAGGGATTTTGAGAATGGCAACACTTATTATTGCTTTTGTGTTATTTGATTGTCAGATATTATTTCAGCTTCCCAGTTATCTCCAATATTAATGTTTTTCTTCCATTTGCCTCCAGGACATAATTTGAATTGTTTGTCCTGAATTTAGTTTTTGTCACAAATGTTGTCACTATAATATACATAGAATTTCTAAAACAATTTGTTTTGTGACCTTTAATAATAACAGATTAGAGCAACCCTCTAACATGAAATTATGTAAATTGGCAGGGCATTTTTAATTAATTCTTTTTTTATTTTTTGAACTCACAGAGCTGCTGCTTGTCTTGCTGAAGCAGCCTTGGCAACATGAACAATGTTGCACAGAGGAGCCAGCAACTAAGTGTCAGTGCCAGTCAGGATAAAGGCTGGACTCCAATCTGTCCTCTCTTAGTCTAATATTTGCTGCCAGGTTTTAAAGGCCGGCCTGAGTTATAATGGAACCATTCAGCCGCTCATCCATCAACTTATAAATCTGTTATTGTAGCTCCGCTGGCTGTATGCAGTGTTTGCCCGTTTTTACATTTTTCATTGTTCTGCAAAACTAATTCACATTGTATTGGTTTTAAGAGTTTGGGCCATGAATGTCTGCAAATTCTGCCAGAGATTTATATGCAAGTGTAGAATTCAATTAAACAGAAACATAGGGAGAAAATGGCTTGCAAAATGAATTACCCTCTTTATTGTTTTGATCTATGTTATCTCTCACAGCCAAGATAAGTCTTCAGGTTTTCATTTTTTACTTTTACAGTTTTTACTAACTTCCCTTTTTTACCTTCCTTAGTTGCAAATGTCTGGTGTGTATGGAGGGTGCTTTAAAGCAGCGGTTCTCAATTGTTTTTTTACTTAACCTCCACAGCTCTAACAGATGAGCTCAAGTACCCCATGGTTGATACCACTCGTCATGTTTACAAAGTATTTATTTGAACAGATTTTTTTTTAACTGTTAAATTTAGAAAATAACATATTATTAAAGTTTAAAGATATACTGATCCTGAAAGTGGTGATGTTTAGATCTCTCTCTTTTTTGTTGTGGCTGACGATGCCCAAAGTCAACCATTTATCCATTACTTTTAGCGCTCAATTTCTTGCTCTCTTGTCAACTTGTTTTGCTCGTCGTCAATCATGTTGAAAACTCAACACTAACTGTGCGCCGCTTGTGAATTTTCCAGGGAATGTCGCCACAGGCACCCAGTTCCTAATACTGCAAATGCAAGGGTTTTCATCAGTGGTCCATATGCTCATCATTGTGTTACCTAATTTGGCGATTGTTAGTGACTACATACATTTATTTAAATGAAAATCTTTGAGATTATTACTTGTATATTCCATTATTCCCATATTCTTGTCACCCCTCAGTGTCACTGTATTGTTAGTTATGTATACCACAGTAAAGATAAGCTTCTGTGTATCTAACAAAACAAGATCACAACAGACTTATTATTGTTATTTATGTCATAATTCATGCTTTTTCTGTCTGCAGGCCCAGCTTATCGCTCAGTCCATTGGCCAGGCATTCAGCGTAGCTTACCAGGAGTTCCTGAGAGCCAATGGCATTAACCCCGAGGACCTGAGTCAGAAGGAGTACAGCGACATCATCAACACCCAGGAGATGTACAATGATGACCTCATTCACTTCTCCAACTCTGAAAACTGCAAAGAGGTTGGTCTATATTAAGCGTGCAGCACACGCATACATTTTTTGCAACTTCTGCAGATGTTTGTTGATTTGTGTCGGTGCAGGAAATAAACAACATAGACACTGTGAGACTTTACATGTGTGCTGCAGGGTCATTAGAGAAACACACAAGTATACAGTAGCTATTCACTAATTAGACAGATTAAGAGGCAGATGGTTCAGTAAAATCTACTCGGAGCATGTCAGCGCTGCCTGTTTTGTTTTGCTTCACCATTTCCTCTTTAGCTAACGATGTGCCCTGAAAGCATTACTGCTTTGGCTACTGACTTTTGGATAATTAGAAACCGTGAAACAGTTTCTGCTGTATGAGCAGAGCGGCGCATGGGCACCACACAGCTGCTAGCTTCATGTGCACACTAGCCGTATCTGCTGGTCTAAAGAATCTGGGAAGGAAAATGTTTTCTACATTAAGACAGTGTTCAGATGTGCACAATAGTTGGATCTACAAAGACTTGTGAATTAAATGCAGATGTAATAAATTATACTATAAATAAATCACTGGTAGTCTTTATGCCGAACATAAATAACATATTGAACCTAAATGGAACTTGGTTGTGATGTAGAAATGTCACTGTCACAATGTTATAACACCAGGTGGACGTTTGAGGTGCAGATTTAAAACTGTTCATTAAGATGCTGTGGAAATGAATGTCTGTTATTTATAGAGCAGCACATCTTGTGTTTTACATACTGCAACATATTGCCTAATGTGTGGGTACTAACTACTATATACTAATCTACACATCTACCTACTGTATATACTATATTCAATATACAAACATCTGTTCAGGGCCAGGAACAATATGAGCACTACTTCACTAATCATTTGTAACAAGACTGATTTAAAAAAAAAAAAAAGAATTAAACAGGATTGAATTGGTTGCTAAATAAAATGTCCTTCAACTGCTGAATGGGCTGGGCAATATGGATACGTAATGGATATGTCATTTTCTGTTGCCATATTGATGCTTATCATAAAGTAACATTTTGTGGACATTCAAGAGAGAATCCATTCATAGATAAAATAAACAGATGTTCTGTTTTTGGCTAATCCTGTGAATTTAAGAGATTAAGGTACTCCTTCACATACTGTCATAATTATAAAGCAGTTTTGTTTATTAATTTGCAACTTTGCCTGCAAAAGTCTAATGCAGCCAGAGATATTAAAGGGATATATACCTCCGTATAAATAGTATGGCAAAATTTGACAGTTGCCAATTGTGTACGGTCTCAATGTATCCATCCTATTTTGCCAGCCCTACCCTTTGAGCTCCAGGGCAGCAGTCAGACCACAAATTTCTAGAAAAGTCAGAAAAGTGAATTTAATGACGTGTGTAAAAAATAAATCCTATGGACCTTTTTCACAGCAGACATTTTGACTTGTCATAGTAGGAAAAGCACAGCTGAAATTGCTAACCTTAACGATGGCTCAATTCCATCCAGTGTCCCTTTAAGCTAGTTCATTGTTTTAAGTGAAAGTCAGTTCTCTACATATTCTCCAGCAATACATAGCTGAATCAGGTGCTTTCCAGAGCAACTACAGCAAACAGACTGACGTTTTTGACACTATTGCATTTTCATTGAGTAGACAAAGACAAAGTAGTGTTGAAATGCTAATGCTAATTATGGTAGGTCAGTTTCTATACATGATGAAACATAAACATGTCTCCTCTCTCTACAGCTGCAGCTGGAGAAGAGTAAAGGGGAGATCCTGGGTGTGGTGATTGTGGAGTCCGGCTGGGGCTCCATTCTGCCCACCGTTATCTTAGCCAACATGATGAACGGCGGGCCAGCGGCTCGCTCTAGCAAGCTCAGCATCGGCGATCAGATCATGTCCATCAACAACACCAGCCTAGTCGGGCTGCCACTCGCCACCTGTCAGGGAATCATTAAGGTACAGAATGAAATAAAATGATAATTAAACATTGTTCTAAACCACATAATTCAGTGAAACTGAACAAACCTTTTTTACGTTTGTGTGTTTCTCTATGTTAAAGGGCTTGAAGAACCAGGTTCAGGTGAAAATGAACATAGTCAGTTGCCCTCCTGTTACCACCGTCCTCATTAAGAGACCAGATCTAAAGTATCAGCTGGGCTTCAGTGTCCAGAACGGCATTGTAAGTATCGTTCTGACCTCTTTCTGACAACCAGGAACCTACGTTTGTTATTCAAAATGTTAACAAAAGATGTCATTTTTTTAAAAACATAATTAAAACGTACTGTTTTGTCGTGTTTTTTTTATGTATGAGTTGTTAAGTATGGTCCATCCATCCATCCATCCATCCATCCATCCATCGTCATCTGCTTATCCGGGGTTGGGTCGCGGGGCAGCAGTTCCAGCAGGGGACCCCAAACTTCACTTACCCGAGCCACATTAACCAGCTCTGATTGGGGGATCCCGAGGCGTTCCCAGGCCAGGGTAGAGATATAATCTCTCCACCTAGTCCTGGGTCTTCCCCGAGGCCTTCTCCCAGCTGGACAGGCCTGGAACACCTCCCTAGGGAGGCGCCCAGGGGCCATCCTTACCAGATGCCCGAACCACCTCAGCTGGCTCCTTTTGACACAAAGGAGCAGCGGCTCTACTCCGAGCTCCTCACGGATGACTGAGCTTCTCACCCTATCTCTAAGGGAGACCCCAGCCACTCTCCTGAGGAAACCCATTTCGTCCGATTGTACACTGAATCTCATTCTTTCGGTCATGACCCAGCCTTCATGACCATAGGTGAGGGTAGGAACAAAAAATGACCGGTAGATTGAGAGCTTTGCCTTACGGCTCAGCTCTCTTTTTGTCACAAAGGTGCGGTAAAGTGAATGTAATACGGCCTCTGCTGCTCCAGTTCTCCGGCCAATCTCCCGCTCCAGTGTCCCCTCACTCGTGAACAAGACCCCAAGGTACTTAAATTCCTTCACTTGGGGTAAGGACTCATTCCCTACCTGGAGTAGGCACTCCATCGGTTTCCTGCCGAGAACCAAGGCCTCAGATTTAGAGGTGCTAATCCTCATCCCAGTTGCTTCACACTCGTTCACACTTTAAGTATGGTATATTTTGTATTTGTATGTTACAGCATGTGCATGTTTCACATTCCCGTTCCAGTTTATATTAATCTGCTCATTTTTTTATTTTCTCTGTATTGCACACACTGAAGAAACACTGTTTTATCAGTGTTGTCATAAATTGCTGCAGAGCAATATTCATAGACCAAAAGAATGTAATATTTTTGCATATTACTCTGTATTCTACATGAGGACTTTTTCTTTTGTGTATGTTTTTGTCAGATATGCAGTTTGATGCGAGGAGGCATTGCTGAGCGAGGTGGGGTCCGTGTGGGTCACAGGATCATCGAGATTAACGGGCAGAGTGTGGTGGCCACAGCACATGAGAAGATTGTCCAGGCCCTCTCAAACTCTGTTGGCGAGGTTAAACACACACGCACACACACACTGAGGAGATGTAGAGGATGTAGAAAATATGTGATTATTTTTCTATCACTATTTACTTAAAGTGAATTATACTGTATAGAAACCTCCTTAAGTAAGCAAGAAAATAACCCTACTACACATTTTTTTACAGAAATTGGGGGCTTACGTTTGAAAGATGTAAGCATTTACCAGCCAGAGAAAGTCTAACAAAACATAGAATTCAGTAGCATTGTGGGAATTGTAGGATCCACAGCGTTTGGACATTAAAGGAAAGGATATCTCGGCCGGTTACTGACTGCTGCAAAGAATATATCGAAAAAGGAGATGAAAGTTTCTATTCTGTTGTAGAAGGATGCCTTCCACCTATTGAAGCTTTTAAATGGAAAAGATTTGTCAAGTTATTTTCTGTGTGGAGCAGAAAGGTCTGGGGCTGTGTTCCAAATAATTTAGCGTCTGCCCACTGCATGTTGGTCAATACATCTTGTTTAGTGGCCATCGATTTTACGCTACTTTTTATGTTGCATTGTTGGATAATTTAAGTCTGCTATATAGAAACCAGGAGATCAACCAAGATTTAAAACATAAAATGTAAGTCGCACCAAAAAAGGACCGAGGTATTGTTGCATTTTCTAGCTGGCGGAGGTGTCAGGAAGTAACTCGCTAATAAACAGTAGCAGGTGTGCTCTCTGGCATCAGTTAGGCACATGTCACACGGCTAAACAGTTTGCAGTGGTAGAAGAAGTACTCAGATCCTTTACTTAAGTAAAAGTAAAAATACCTAAGTCTAAGAATACTTAATAAAAGTAAGAATTCAAAATGTTAAGGAAAACTTCTATTGGCACGAATCAAAAGTAAAAGTATAATACAGAAAATTTCAAAGTGTTATAGAATATTATATTCAGTTTTTATCACTATCATATAAGAGCGCTGGTTTGTCATTGTGGAGCCAATTTTAGATACTTTGTATTCTACTGGTTAGATTAGTCACATAGTACTGCATCACACCGTATGTTTCTCTTAATGTAACTAGTAACTAAGTGTCAAATGAATGTAGTGCAGCAAAAAGGCAACATTTCCCTCTGAAATGTAATGGAGTAGAAGTGTAGCATTAAAGCAGTACCTCAAAATTATATAAAGTATAGTAACCCCTTATCTAAGGTATAATAAGTACACCGTAGTGGGATATAATAATTCTCACTAGATATTCAAACATCAAAGTTTTGAAGTTAAAAGTTACCGTTTGAACATGGTAAAAGAAAGGAATACACACCTTACTCAACATGAAATATGAAAATATACTATATTAATAATAATATTGTTTTTTTCCAGATTCACATGAAGACCATGCCGGCAGCCATGTTCAGACTTCTAACAGGACAGGAGACACCTATGTACATATAAACGATTGGACAGGGACCGTTCCGCAGGCCAGGCCGTCGGCTGTGATTGGTTATCTTACGGGGCAAACCAAGCTCATCAGTGACCGGGGGAGGATTGCTTCTCCTTGTCAATTCATTTCTCTTTTCTTTTATTCTTTTTCTTTGAGCTGATGACTTTATCATCTCTTCCTTGCCTGTGCTTAACTTGCAACAGCCATTTAATTGACACAAGATGCTTTTTCCATCTGACCAGCTAAAGTGTGTGTGTGTGTGTGTGTGTGTGTGTGTGTGTGTGTGTGTGTGTGTGTGTGTGTGTGTGTGTGTGTGTGTGTGTGTGTGTTATTTATTCGTCCTGTCTGTGCTTTTCCACGTCACTTTAGTGAGATCGTGTGGACAGACTTAGGAGCGAATTCGTCACAGTTTATTTTTTTATATTCATGTAATGCAATATAATACTTCTACTATACTTCTTGTATAGTTTCAGTTTCTTCTGTTTATTTATTTCTCATGTAAATACATATTTTACTAATGTGAAGTGAAGGCGATGGATGGAAGGAGGGAGGGGCCACAGCTGCATTGTAAATATTTATTGAATCTCGCTGTTGAATTGAAATGGTCCATGATGATGGCAAAGACACACTTAAATGCCGGATATCAAAGTAGTTGTCGGTGAAAAGGGGAACGAGTTGAGTGTTTGAGATGTTTGGTTTTAATATTCTAAGTTGATATAATGTACGTGTGAAGCAAACCAATGCTCGCAGCAGGGGTTCATGGGAGAAACGCCATATCCTTTTGATTTTCTTGATTTTACGGCAATACACGAGTCTTTTCTAAATCTCATGTACAAACACTCACATTTAAATAACAAGCAACCGAGTAAAACTATTAACATGCATCAATTATGCTTTTGATATCAAAGTTTCTTTTGTGTGCTACTCTACTGTATGCTCATCTTTAGTGTTTCTGACTGAAATTCATGCAAACTATGAGTGGATTGTGAATGTAACTGTGTTGTGTGAGCTGTCCCATTGCCATTAGCAGTATTAGAATGTCTGTACATAAAGAGAAACGTGTCTAGCATTGTGCTCATGTTAAAAAAAAAAAACAATAACACACAGGTTTAGTCACTGCAAACATCTCCCCACCTGTATGTTGGCTTTCAGTCTTGAGAGGGAAAGAGAGAACTGTGAATCACACACTGTGACCGAAGCTAACCTTACCGCTGGGTAAAGGTTTTAACAATGCATTGTAGTAAAGTTTAATCACATGAACATTATTTGTGTGCATGCCTCGTAAAGTAGTTTTCATGTCATTGTGGCAAGATAATAAAATCTGGGCTAAAGCTGGCTGGTTTTGTTGGACTGGATCAAACTGAAAACTGGTTCTAGGGTTAGATTCGCTGTATGAAAGTGCTGCCAGGAAAATAAAACAAAAGAAAAATGGAAGACAAGTTAGACATATTAAAACAAAAGTCAATATTGACTTATTGCCTCATCAATTTAATTTGGTAAGTTACATTTTTGACTTATCACAATTATTTGACATACTGTACTTAGTCAAACCTATGAGTAAATTATTCATTATTTTGACCTAATATGTTGAAATTAAAATTTCATTCTTAAGTAAGTCAAACTTTTGATTTGCCTCATAATTTTGCCTTAGTGAGACTTTTACTTTCAGGAAAATTCAGAATTTGGTCTTATTAAAGACATTTCTGGATGTGTCTCAATTTGAAACTACAGACCAATTGTAATAAATAGTTGGAATTAGACAAGCAAACATTTTAAATAAATTGCAGAAGGTAAAAGATCTTCACGGAAGAGGATTGGGGCCACGTGAAAAAATTGAATGAGTTCTGAGTTTAAAGTCTGAATTCTGAGAAAAAAAATCAGAACTCAAATACATTTTTCACATGTGGCCCTTATTCTATTCCGTAGATCTTGGGAAACAAAAAACTATTAAATCTTTTGTGTTGGGTTTCTTTTGTGAAGTTTCCAAATTGCAATTTACTAACTGCAAAAACAGTACACCATGACAAGTAGTATATTGTACATACTGTATATACCATTACTGTAGTATGGAATTGGGACAAACGCAGTATCTGTGAGCCTATTCCATAATTCGTAGAAATCCTAAACCCCTTTTGAATGTTGTGTTCACACTGGAAAAGTAAAGAAATTAGTAAAAAGATATCCGTAAACACTGATTCTTGAGTGTCAACAAATAAATCACTTGTGATTGGTAAGACAGCTTCAGAAATACCTCTGAAAACATAAAAAAAAATATATATATATATACACACACATATACATATATTTGAAGGAGCCAATTTAATTGGCAGTGGCATTTTAAAGACACAATTTGATTGATATTATATTATTTCTTGTATACTAACTGCCAAAAAGTGTACTTCAAAGATTAATATATAGTACATATTGTACTAATAGTATTTCAGTCAGGAACACTCTCACCATAGATTTAACCATGTATTGCAACAAATGAAAACACAGTTATGCTTGTGTGCAAGCTTTGCCAGCAGCAGCAGTGTAAGGCAGTATTGGTGAAGCAGGGAGGAGGGAGACATTTAAATGGAGCGCCTTGACGTGAGAAGGGCTGTGATTGGTTTGTGACTGATAGAAATGATAATTTAATTGGTGGGCATATGACTTCCGTGTCCTGCGTGAACTAAGGCAATGCTTAATGTAGTGTATAATTAGGACAAAGACACTGCTATAGACATTTCCACTTTGACTCTCTAGTTCCCCCTGATGCCTGCAATTGGGTAGTGCAGGTTCTGTGAAGATGAAATATAAAAAGCCACCAAAAGTTTTATTTACATTTTTATTATTTAAGGATTTTCTTTTACTACAGTAGCTGTATGTAAAATGATTTAATTTAAAATGGAACAACTGATATACAACCATTAAACAAAATGTTGGTTATACAACAAAGTTGAGCATCATAAAATAATTACTCGTACCATTTGATGCTAGTTACATCTGTGACATGCAGTCAGTTCACAGTGCTATTATTAGTGTGTCTCTTTGAACTGGCGGTTATCTTTCTCAGGGTCAATGTCCACTTTGTGTTTATGTTTGCTTGTCATGCTGAGTCGGGTTAGGTTTGTTTCAGGGCAGCAGGTCAGATTAGGGATTCTGGTCATTCTGGTCACACTTTAACATGACCTTTATCCCGAGACCCTGACGCGTGGTCTCAAAGGCCTGGACCGCCTGCTCCAGGGGGAAACGGTGGGTCACGAGGGGCTTCACGTTCACTTTACCTGCTGCCAACATGGCTATGGCCATCGGCCAGCTGCAACACAGCGAGACAAACATTTTACTCATGAGTTCATTATCTGCAATACCTAATAGGTACTTTACGAGTTGAGCTTCGGCCACAAACATAAATGATCGAATTATTACTCTCAAGTGGAATTTCCTCCAGCTTTGCTTTAAACGTCTGCTTATAGAAAACAAGAGGGCAATTAATGGATATTTCCTTACGTGTTGCAGTAGCGGAAAATTCCTCTGATGTCCACTTCTCTTATGGCAGCATTGATCAGAGGAATAGTGACCATGTCGGGACCGAGACCCACCAGCGCCACCACACCTCCTGAACGTGTCGCCTGAAATTAATTTTGGGTTATTTTATGAGACTGCAGATACTGAAAATCTGGCATTTATGCCTCATAGTGAACTGAGTATATGGTAGTATAAATGACAAGCAGTGGAGGAGAAAGTATTCAGACTCTTAAGTAAAATCAGCAATACCACACTGTAAAAATACATTACATCTATTACATCATCCATTACAGTAGTAAAATAAGTAAAAGACCTGCATTCAAAATGTTGTCAAGTGTACTTGAAGTATCAAAACTAAAAGTAAAATGGAAAAATTGCCATTGTGATTGTTGCATTATTATATAACAATACTATTACAGATGTAATAACATGTAGGTAGCATTTTACTGTTGTAGTCGGCTGAGGTGGAGCTAATCTTAACTATTTTATATACTGTAGCTTAAGCTGTTGGATAAATGCAGTAATCCCTCTGAATTGTAGTGGAGTTGAAGTATAATGTTGCATGAAATGGAAACACTAATGTAAAGTACATATAGTGCCTCAAAATTGTAAGTAAGTACAGTAACTGAGTAAATGTACTATTGTCTAGACTGTGTGCACAGCTACTTCCTAATTCTGAATACAAGTTTAAACAGTCTTTACTGGGTAGTCACATACATAGATGGCAGTTTGAATGCTGCTCTCCACACCAGAGCATTCAATAGTAACGTGAGGCTGAGCGCCCAGCTTGTCCTCTACACTCTTGGCCAGCTGTTGGGGTCCATCTCCTCTCTTTACCGTCAGCTGGAAGTCTGCACCCAACTCTTTGGCTATTGTCAGACGCTCAGGGAACAGATCTGAACACAGCAAAGATGGATTAGAGAGAAAAAGAAAAGACTGGACAGAAGATGCTACCAGAATATGCATGTTGTGTTGTTTCAGTTGAGATAGATGTTTACTGTGTGTGTGTGTGTGTGTGTGTGTGTGTGTGTGTGTGTGTGTGTGTGGGTGTTTTATACCGGTGATGACGACCTGCGAGGCCCCCATCGCCTTGGCCACAAGCAAACAGACCAACCCAATAGGTCCTGTGGGGAGAGAAGAAATAAACAAGATTTCTTCTGTGTTAAATATCAATTTGAAGCTTGAGATTTCAATGTTCAGATAAAAGGGAAAAAAAGAGTCAGTCACATGTACTGCATAACTTTACCCCTATAAGAAACAAGGAACTATTTCTTATTTTAAGTCTATTTTTTGGGGCCTTTCCCTTTACTGTGTAGAGACCAGAGGTGTCAATTCCAGGTCCAGAAAGTAAAGGTCCTGCCATGTGTTTATTCCACCAATGAACTCAGCCAGCTGATTTCACTAGTTAGCAGCTGATTTCACTAATTAGTAGTGAAATCAGCTGGCTGAGTTCATTGGTGGAATAAACACATGGCAGGACTTTTACTTTCTGGACCTGGAATTGACACCTCTGGTAGAGACAGTGGATAGACATGAAAGAAAGGGGGAGAGGGCAGCAGGTCGGATTCAAACCCGCGCCGCTGCAGGACTCAGCCAACATGGGGCGAACGCTCCTACTGGGTGAGCTAGAGGCCGCCCCAACAATGAACTATTTCACCTGGGAATGCTTAACACAGGTGTCTTAAATGTGCATCACCTTGTTTTCACAAAACAAAAAGGGATTTGTTAAATATTAAGTCTCACAAGGTGCGTTAAGGTTCAGTAGTTTTTTACTCACTCCAGGTTTGTTGTGTCAGTAGGATTCTCTGTCAGTGACTACAGCCAGTGATGTGTTTTAAACTAGACTCCTAACTTGCAGGGACATGTTAGACCAACACAGTACAATCACCTCCTTTCATATTAGTATGCAGCATGTCCTGAAATGAAGGCTGCAGTATCTTGATGATGGAAATTTCCTACAAAAAGTCATGACATTTTTATCGCGTGTTAAATAGTTTTTCATTTTTACCTGCCCCACAGATGAGCACAGTACTGCCGAGGGTTACACCGGCTCTGCGACAGGCGTGGATCCCCACAGACAGAGGTTCGATTAGAGCTCCCTCCTCGAATGTCACATTATCAGGCAACCTGGATAGAACAAAAAAGACACAGGACGAGAGAAAAAGAAAGACGAAAAAAAAGGATATATGCAAAGGCAGGCAGTTTTTAGGTAACCTCTAGTGCAGAGCCATGAAATCCTGAAAAAAAAACGGTTACTTGTAACAGAAGTTGGCATTGTGTTTGTAGTATCGGCACAGATTTCCATCGTCGGGGGGCGTGGCACAGAAGAAGATGGTAGGAGACAAGTTATATCGTCCATTTTTGAGGAACTCGTCCATCTCGCGGGGCGCGCCGGGCTCAATGGCCACTCGGTCACCTAAAAAAATACACAGTGAAGTTTACAGCAAGGACTAAGTGAGACCTTGCATGGAAATTAAACGGTATACTACAATGAATGCATATATTTAAATGCATTTATGGCACTGCACAGTTTCTAAAATAACCAAAGGTTGAGATAAGTAATTTTTAACTTTTTAAATTTCTGTTATATTGTTTTGGAATGATATTTTCAAAATATAGGCCTAGTGTTGTCTGAAAGCATCTTAACTTCCCATTTAACAGAATGGCAGATTTCATGAGACACTACCTTCGGTAGGCTTCTTCCCAGCTCTGGTACACAAACACCACAACCACTTACCTACTTTGAGGTGCCTGACTGCTGATCCGACCTTCACCACCCGCCCCGACGCCTCGTGCCCCAACACCATAGGTTTGGTGACCACGAAGTCCCCAATCCGGCCGTGCTGCCAGTAGTGAACATCTGATCCACAGATTCCTACAGAGTGCATCTGGAGCAAAACCTCTGGGTGCAAAACATGACACACAAGACAGGGACAGTGACAGTCCAGTACAGACTATAATGAGCAGGTATGCATTTTGTCACCTTTGTCACAAAAGGACACCAGCCTAATTCCAGACATCTTAATTTGCTCGATTGGTTTAGCAATTCAAATATGAATGCATTAAGTGAAACTAGACGGCCACTCAGACTTATCTTTAGGCAAATATACTGACCAAATGGAAAGGCAATCAGTTACAAGTATCTATTCTTTTGACCCCAGTGCATTCTAAGTTGACTTGCAAGCTACAAAGATATTCAGAATGAATATTAAAAAAAAACCACACATTTCAAAACTATAAAAAACTATGGGTAGTTTCTCAAGATATATCCATACAGGAAAATAAGTTGAGCTGAAACATTTTGACATGCAGCAGTTTTGAAACTGAGATTTAATTAATGTCACTTATAACCTCACATAAGGTGCAAAACAAATTCACATATATTTTAAAATGCTCGTTGAAGTAGCCTATAAATTGTAATTTGCATGTCAACAGTATTTTCCAACACATGAGCTCCACCAGCTGAATATATCACACCATTGGGTCCTGGCTCCGGGACGGGGCGCTTTTCCTTTGAAAAATTGACAAAATGCACACACAAAAAAAGGAAAAGGTTGCAATCAGTTTAATTCACACAGACTGTAAATAATGCAAATGGTACATGTTGTTGTGGTCGGTCTCCTACCAGCCGGAGGTCTCCCTGCGCGTGCAGCACCACGGACAGATTTTCTTCCGCCATGAGAGATATAACACCGAGCAGACACAACAAGGTGAAGACGAAGCAGACAGATGAACTGAGTCCAAAGAGAGAGGTTTTTTTTTTTTTTACTGTCTATGCTTGTTAGGCAAGTGTCAAAGTTCAGCAGGCATCTTCCTGATAGCGGGGCTGGTAACAAAACAAAGCATGCGATTGGCCAAAGACCTTTGGAAGAGTCCACTTTGTAGGGGTGACCGCTTCCACGCAAAGAAATGTAACTGCACTATTAACATTACTATAACTCCTACTGCTGCTCGATATTACTATGATATATGTTTACATTACGTTAATATTGATTATAATTTACTATTGAGCCTGTGTCATCTATGCCGTGATGTAATTAGCATAAAAAACCCTTTAACATGCGTTGAACTATTGTCCAATTGAAAACCATGTTGAAAACTGACCATGTTTTTGTATGACAAATACAGCATTATGGTTAGCTATGTGATTAAATAAGATTTTTGTCAAGGTTTCTCTCTTTTGATGGCATCTACATTGCAGAGAAACCTGTGTCTTTAGATTTCTTATTGAAGTTTCCAAATTAAATAACATATTTCTAACTAAAAAACATAGAAAGTAGGAATGTGTTTTATAAACAAATAGTAAACAACCATAAAACATTTCCAGTATGGTATCTTTGTTTGTACAATACACATTTTATATGTATCACAGTTTTGTGAAGGGAAATCAATAAGAGATAAATAACAGCTCTGACCTGGATACACCTCATTTGTAGAGCACTAAATGAAAAGACTGTAGTTTGATGTTCTTTGTGCATTATGTGTATTGCAAACATTGCAAGGCTGCCAACTGGTGATTTAAAACTATAAAGGCCTATGAAGTATGTTAATAAACAAAATTGCAGGACAATGCTGTTCAGTTTCTGCTGCATTTCTTACATTTAGGAAAGCATTATTTAGTGAGGTATGACTACAGACTAAGTTAAAGCATGTTAGTTGAACACACAAGCTTAATTCCTGTGGCAACTCTTATGGGGGCAAGTATATACTCTGTGGTCAAACTTAATAGTACTTCACAAACTATACTGTAATACAAATTCCAAAGATGTAAGTAGTTATGTAATTGTAATTGTAAATGTGGACCCATTTGTACCATTTGCCTTTTTCATAGATGGTTCATTTTATTGGGCAACATGAAAAAATAGGGACTATGTTAGAGGGGTAAAACAATTAGTAGATACAATGAAATAATGTTGAATACAATCACAAAAGGATTAGCCATGTTACACTGATTTATTTAATGGCAGTGTATACATCTACACTGCATACACAAATTCAGCTAGGCAATGCAAACATACAGTAATATGAAACATAACTATTTCTAAAGTACATTATCTACAGCTTACAACTGTGGCACAACTGCTACTTGTTCTTCTTTAACATGTTTTTCTCTTAGTGCATGTTTGCTTATGTGTGCGGCAGGCAGCAGTGGGCTTTACAGTTGGAGCATTGAAAACATCCGGGACGGAAATCACACAGATCAACTGAATATTTCTGAAGGTTATTCATGCTGACGTACCCTGTAATAAATAAGTAATAATAACAGAGAAAAATGGTGTTATGTTAACACTCAACAACATAGAGGAAACTTCTCCCAACAGATGTTTCTGATTGTCTCATAATCCAAATATCGATTGCGCACGACCTTCATTACAGCTCAATTATCTATTATTATCTTATTAGAGAAACAGAAAAGACATTTCCTCAAAGAACATATAGTAAATGGCAATAAATGATAATTTTACCTGTGAGTATGTTACTAACTGGATAGTGAGCAAACAGAGGGGCTTCACTTTCTGATGAGTCTGTGTCAGATGGTTCAGAACTACCAAAAAGAGTAATAGGGACTTCATTAATTCACTAGACAGTTTACAAATTCTTGAGATCCAATATTAAATATCTACAGTGGAAACTTAACATACTCGCTTTTGCTGACTTCACTGTACTCATCTTCTGTCTGGCAACTAAAACTCTTATGGAAACCCTGTCAAACAGAAGGCAGTCCAACTAAAGTGACTGACATAATTTGACTTTGTGTCAATTATTTTAACTGGTGTACTTACCTGAGTCACTGACAGCTCATCGTCACACTCCCAAATCAACCTCCCAACCACTTGTCTCACCTCTTAAATGATAATAAGAGGAACATTGTATGAGTTATAATTCATAAAATTGGTTTTCTTTCAAATTAATCAATCGTTAGAGTGGATCCCAACAGTTTTGACTTAAGCAATGACCCTTTATCACAAGTTGATTATGTCTATGAGTTGCAAGAAGTTCAACCAAAGAGAGATTTAGCATGGTTTACAATAAGTCAATAAACATACTAGTCCTCACCGTCCTGTACTGAGGCTGGGGGCAGCACATAATGACCAATACACACAGACTTTACACTCTGGCGCTTCTCACACGTGGACAGAAACAAGCTGTGAAAAACCACCACCTTGTTCCAAAGATAATCTTTGCTCTCAAATATCCTGAAAAACAGAAAATAAAGTATAGCTTGTAGAGGATTATAGTAAAATGACTTACAAATGTTCTGCTAGATGATAAATGTGCAACTTTCCAGTTCTTCATCACGCTCACCTCAGAGTATCTGGGCAAGTAGCATCCTCACTGAAAAGGTAATCTGCTGTTCTCCAACCAGCAATGGTCCCACCCTCCAATCCTACAAGAAACGTATACTATGAACAAAAAGCAAGATCAAACTACCACAAGTGTGTGTTTTGGAATGCCAATGTAGGTCCAACGTGAACTAATTCAATAAATCAATCAATCAATCCATTTTTATTTGTCACATGAAATCGGATGCCCAGCAGAGAAGTGAGGTGAGTGATGAGCGACTCATAATCACACACGCCATCACCGTCCAACGTCAACCACATAAAGCACTACTAATAAAAGCCACTGGTTCCCAAACTTTTTCACATCAAGGACCCCTAAACTAACACAAATTAGACCACAGAGCCCCATTTGATAAGATTTCGTACTAGGGTTCTAATAAACCTAGGCTTTTTGCTTTTAACGTTAGATGTTTTATTACAGAACGTGTATTAAACTCATGACAAAAATACATACATACAGTAATTGTGTTACATTTGGATGGAATTATAGTGAAAATAAATTATTTCCTTTTTGGCTGGGGACCCCCTGGAACTCCCTGAAGAATCCCTGGGGGCCCTGGACCCAACTTTGAAAACCACTGAACTTATTAAACGTTCTAGACCGCTAGTTAAATTAATATATACATTTATGTTAGCATTATTTAGCAGGTGATTCATAACTAGCTTAGCTCAATTAAACCTATAAAGTCAAACATTGACCTGATAATAGGTTACTTACTCCAGAAGTTGTAACATGCCTGTGGCACACTGCTTGAAAACCAGGCAGACTTATTCCTAAACATAACTAAAATACAGTCCTCTCTTTTGATAAGCTGCTAGCTATTAACTTTCCAGCTAGTCTGCTTATCTTTATCTTTTACACTGCTGCGCCTGCGCTGTCGTTTGGCGCGCAAACTGCTCTGCTGCATTTAAGTGCTGTTGAAAACCGTTGGAATTGTTGAAATTCGGAGAATCGGACGTTTTACCAATATCTGCTTACCAAACAACCAGGTCTGGGTCTGACCCTTCTCTTAATACATCCATGGTCTGACCATGAGGTTCTTCTGACTTGCTAGCTTTTATATTTCAGTAGCATAGGAGGTGGATTCTATGGCTGTTTGTACTTATGGTTTAATGTTTCGTTTTTTATATGTTTTAAAAAAACAGCAAGCCTAAAAAACAAGTAAGGTATTTAAAACCACAACCACCGAAAGAAAAAAAAATCCTGCTTTTGTTCTGCTATTTTTCCAAACACATGGTCTGGGTAAGTTAGCTAACGTTAGCCTGTTTGGCATAGTGAGGTGTTGATGATCCTTATTTATCTTTGGACGTTTTTTAATGTCAAACAAATTGTCACATATACCGCTATAAGTGAAAAATATTCAGTGTTTCTTCAATATGTTTCTTCAATGTGACCTTGTCAGACATGGCCACAATGGATGGTTAACGTTAGAGGTAAAGAGAGGATCCAACTGACAGCGAAAAGCAGAGGATTGTGAATGTGAGCACCACACAGGCGTTTCTGGATGAACTGTGTCCCCAAGTCAAGGTATTTATTATCTGCTGTAAGGTATGTTTTCTTATGAAAGGTACAAGGATATCCTTTATATATAACAAATCAGAATCAAACATAAAATCTATAACTGACATACACATAAAATAATGATAACTTTAGAAGCTGTTAGATGTCTGTCGGTCTGTTTTGTAATTTACTGTATTTCTTTCTCATCTGATGTTTCTAAAGCCATAGAAAGTCAAAGATTGGAAGGCTAATGCCTCTCAGTAACTACAACCTATTATTCCTCCTCCTGACTGAATATTGTATTGTGTGCCTGTCCTGTTTTTACATTGATGATGTTACAAAGGGCGTTCCTCGGGGATCCACTGTGGGCCCAGTTTGCCATTTTCAGAAATTGATTTTCACATTTCAGAGATATAGCTAGATTTAATCTCTGCTGTGACCAGTGGTTTCATTGAGAGAGTTGGCATTTTGGTCATTGAGAAATTGACAAATATTTATACAGACAAACGGATTACCATGGTAATATCATTGAACGCCATAGTCCAAAAGACAACCTCTCAATTTAGTGTTTTGATGATTGTGGAAAGTTCAGTCTAACATGTTGGTCCAAAATCTCCTGTATGTTCATTTGGGTTGAGATCTGGTGATTGTAAAGGCCATAGAAAATTATTTATACAATTTAATTCTCGTCAAACTGCATGGAAGCTGTCTTTGGTATGTTTCCCCACCTAGTTATTGTGGTTTTTACCTTTGTCACCCATCTGAAGTATGCAGTACTACATTTTACCACCAGATGGTAATATTTTGTAACATATATGCCTACACAATAGACCTTTTCAGGGCAGACATGTTGACATAGTAGGAAAAGCACAGGTGTATTCAAAACCATTAATCATGGCTGCATTCCACTTAGGAGAGGTCCTGGTATTGTGCATGCTGACTCACTGAAATAGCTTACTGGGACACTTGATGGAATTGAGCCACCGTTAAGGTTATCAATTACAGCTATGCTTTTCCTGCTATGACAAGTCAAAATATCTGCTGTGAAAAAGGTCCATAGTCCATTATATGGCTTACAACAGTCCAGTTTAACAATAAATAAAGTCCTGTACTGACAAGCCGTTACGACCCTTTTCATTTAATTAGTGCAGCTGCCATTGCATTGATTTGAGTCCAAGCAGGTAGTGTATTTCCAAAATGTAACTACCTTTGGAAAGCAATATTTTGACTGTGAAATTGAGCTGGTGACTGAATAATGGTGTAGCTTTCAGTTGATGGAATTGCACAAGAGTGATGATGTGCCCCAGCTTTTAAATGACCCAGCATTGGATTATTTTTAAATATTAGTAAGCAATATTCCAATGTGGTACTGTTTTATCTAATGTTCAGCAACCAGAAATGTTTGTTGGAGGTAAACTCAGTCTCTTACAGATAAAAAGCTGATAACATTTCATTTCAGCAGTTATGTTGTCAAATCTCACTTGTTCACAGTAGCATCCAGTTCTGTGTACTGGCTTGTAGACTCACTCACATATTGGACAGCAGTTTTTGGCAGTATGTAGACATCAGCATCTCTTCTTTTTATTATTCTATATGCTCTGTAACATCCTTGGTGGGGTTGACGGCAGGTCAGGCGCTCATTGCTACCACAGACACACACACACACACACACACACACACACACACACACACACACGCGCAGAACCCGCTGACTCCTGTTTGTGAAGCGCAATAATGTCATGTAACCTTGTGTTTTACAACAGCAGCAGCCTATTAAGGAAGAGATTGCTGTACAGCAGGATTGCTGGTATAACTGATAGGCTATGCCTGTTTGAACTCTGAGAAACCAATCACTCTGTCACTAAAGGGAATGTATAGGATGTATCTCAGGCTATTACAGGTCTTAGGAATTGCTTGGAAAACCACTGAGCAGCACATCTACTGCCTGTTGGTGTGACAGGGGGTGACAAGCATGGATAAAGGCAGAGATTGGATGTAGGTTACTACATACATGTCTGTAATATTTTGGTCAGCTTTCCTGCGCACTGGTATTGGATGGAGACTGAGTTCAGCGTACAGTGAAGCCACACCCTGTTTCTTATACCCAACCCCCCACCATGCTCCGCTCAGAACAAAGCACTGGAGAGAGAGGCTGGTTGGTGGTACATGCACTAAGGTTTAACATGAGCAGAAAGACAGAAGACAAAATGAATCATCTATCTGTTGTTGATTGACCTAACCCGTCAACAACACATTTATGATAATTAAAATGTTGGTTACCCATTTATTTTCCTTGCAAAGAAACAATATAATATTACCAGTATATGGATTTTACTGTGCATGAAAATCATTTGTCTTCAGTGACTTTCTTGCAAACCGTTGTCAAAACATTAGAATGAATAAAATGATGATGAATGAAATACTGTAAACATTAAAGTGGTCGATTAATTGATTTGTGTACTACTGACATAGAATGAATCCACAACATTACTGATAATTGGTTAATTGTTTAAGTCATTTATTAAGAAAAATGCCAAAGATTCTCTGGATCCAGCTCCTCAATTGTGAGGATGTTATGCTTTTCTCTGTTTTACATCACTGTAATTTGCAAATTTGCATTTGTGTGGTGTAATGTGAAGATGTCACATTGGACTCTTTATGATGGGCATTTTTATTCATCAGATAAATCTATTATGTAAACAAATGTTTGTTGCCGCCCTAATTAAGTGGAGCGCGGAAACAACTAGTTGATTGATTGATTACTAGATTTAAATTTTTTTTTTATTTTTCGACCAATGATAATTTGCTCTGGTCCTTGTCTTGTGAGATAGTAAGTGAAATATCTTTGTGTTGTGGTTGGACAAGTTATTTGAATATTTGAAGGCTTTTGAAACTGATGGGCTTTTTTTACACTAAATGAATCGTCAGATTTTGATAAAGAAAACAATTGTTCAGCTCTTATTTATGTTCAAGTTGCAACCGGGATGTATTATCATAATGAATTCATGCTCCAACTCTTAAACTTTACATGTCTCTTGCTCTTTTGTTTGACTCTGGCCTGTTGTGTGTTTGTGTGTCCTCTGATGTCCAGGAATAATTCACATAATCTGAATTATGTAAAAATGACAGGATCTGTCCTCTTCCTCCCCTTTGTTTTCTGTTGTGCTGATTTAGTCTTTTCAGCTTCCCTTTTGCTGGACAGAGTAAATGGCCTGCGGTGGCAGAGCTGGCTGCCCCGGGCTCATCCATCTCCTCTCTGTCCCTTATGATGTTGGTCCTTTGTGTGGTAGCCCAGATTGTTGTGTTGCCATTGTTGCTGTTTTATTGTTGTTGATGGCAGTGTGTTTTAGGGCTGCAACTAACAATTATTATTGTTAATTCATCTGACGATTATTTTTTAGATGGACTAATTGATCGTTTTATCCATAAATGTCAGACAACAATACCTATCGTCACATTTTCCCTGGGCACAAAGTGGCATCTTTGTATCACTAGTTTTGTCCAGACAACAACCCATAACCCAAATGTATTCAATTTACTATAATAGACGACTTCGAAAATCAGCAAATATTCACATTTGAGAGGCTTAAACCAGTAAATTGTTTGGCATTTATGCTTAAACAAATTTGTTACTGATTAATATTACTTTAATTGACTAATCGATAAATTGTATTAGCTTTGGTATGTTGCTATAGTAGTACAATATGATTACCATAATGTTACATAGATTTGTCTCTGTTTTGTCACTAATGAGATTCAACTATAATCCTGATACAGAGATGTGGTTTGGGTCTTCCTGCAGGCTCTGTTTGGCCTGGTTTCGGTTTGTCTTGATCTGCTGTGGTACTTGCTGCACTCATGCTGTGGCTATGTTTCAGATGGAGTAATGTAGTAAGTGGAGCTGTGCTACATATGTTTTAATAGGACAGTTTTGATAGAAACGAAGGCTACTTTCACAGGGGAATTTGAGCGGATGCATCTACATGTATGTAATCTTTAATTAGACACGTTCACCAGAAATGAGCAGCGTGATTAAACGTTACACAAAAACAATAGCACAAAAGAAGAAACATTTTTTTTTAATGACTTCCCAACTGTTGTGGGGGATGGTCCAGTACAGGGCGGTCTGTGTTATTATGGAGCCCATGCAACTTCTAGGCAAGGTCCGCCCTTCAATAGCATTCACACCCTACCATTGGCGAGGCGTCCATGCTTACGCTAGGTAACGTAACCCAATTTGTTCAGGTCCTATCCCCTGACCAATCGGCTATCCTAACCTTAACCACTCGAGGTCAATGCCTAACCCCAACCAATCACAATAAAATAAATTGCATGGAATCAGGCTGCTTCGTAGGGCGGGACTTGCCTAGAAGTTATGTGGGATCCATAATAACGTGGGCGGTCTGGATCAAGGAGAAATGTTTTTAAATCCCAGACAAGCTCAATAACAACTAGTGTCTTTATGAATTGCTGCTGGCTTTGACTGCTTCTAGACATCATGAGATAGCCTGTCAGCATTTTCATACAGTACTTTGTCAGTGAGATGGAGCAGTAAACCTTACTGGAGTTATATCATTAAAGAGCTATAGAGGAGTTGATTTGCTATCCGCACCAGTCTGTCAACTTGCATTCACTTTACTTCTGTGTTAAATGAAGAGTCTATTATCTCTCTCTCTCTCTCTCTCTCTCTCTCTCTCTCTCTCTCTCTCTCTCTATCAGTCTCTTTCTCTCCAGCTGAACCAACAACATCAAAGGAGTATGCTTCAAATCGCAGGTGTTGAAGGATTAAACCCACCGCAGGATGGGGTTTTATTCTCAGCCTCATCTTTGATGTAGTGTCTCTTTCACTCACTTGTGTCTCTAACTGGTACCATGGATTGGTAGCCTAGAGTATCCTTTGCTAACTGAAAATGCTAACTGAAAATATGGAGTCTCTTCTATCACACAGCTACTAGAAAGAGGCTGCACTCAGGAACTGGAAAATATATCAGTTTCCATTATATACATTTTGCAGCGGCTGCCCGATATGGAGCACTGAATTTGATGAATTTAGTGTTTATCAAACCACAAAGGTATGGAAGCAAATAAGAGACAGTATTTGAATTTTAATAGCCACTGAATACTTAATACTGACATATTTACTTAGAAAACCTTAACCTGAATTTATTTGTTCTGAATTCACCTCTTTGAAAATAAAATATGAAATAAAATTTGCAATTTCAAATGCTGAATTTGAATAGATTTTTTTTAATGGTTACAAATTCAGATCTAAAAATTTAAGTTGAAAAGTTCAAATAAAACAGTCAGTTCTTCAAATTAAGATTCAAAAATTCAGTTTCAACTATTGGAGACCTGAGTTTCATTGTACACAAACAGCAAACTGGACAACTTACCGTAGCCCTGTAGTTTTCCCTGGCAGTCATCTTTGAGTTTAAATTTTTGAGCAAACCCAAGCGCAGTGGATCACAGCGGGCTGATGGCCAGCAACAGGACTTTGAAAAATCCTAGAGGAAACACTGTATGTCCTGTGATTAATGTCAGTAGTTGCACAAATGAGGACAGCATCTGACAGTAGGTGTTTGGGACCATGGGCGATATGAAGATATACAGTTTACCGATATAAATATGCCTATCGTCAGAGATTTCTCTGGATGAATAAGATAATTGTGGTCAATATTAATTTTTAGCAATGCTTGTGGATGGCAATGTCAGTTAGGTTGGTTGGTTGACCACTTTGGTCCTTACTGAAAAATCTTAATTGTTGCCATGAAATGTACAAACATTTGAAACAGCGTACCGCACAGAGACAGACACATGAAAGGTTGTTTACTTCATAGATGAAATGACAGTTATATAAACAAATGAGTTAAAATGCAAAAGAACATTTATTGCCTCTTGGGGAAAAACATATGACTGGGTTGAGAATGATGCCTGGGGTTATGAGTAGGCGAAAATGTTTGGTTGAGCCGCTAAGCGAAAGAGAGAGCAAGACGGTGGCTGCGCTGTCTAGCCTAGTTGTTTAGGAATCGATAAGCAGAACCAAAAGATTTATTTCTTAATGATTCCAAAGGAATCCAAATTTTAGAACAAGTTCTAATTTAGAACCGGAAGGAGCTGTCTGCCGGACGCGGACTCAGGGTGCCGTGGTAGATGATGAGAGGTGGAAGGGGAGAAGGAGGGTTGCACGTTTGCCTGAAAAGACAGCTGACAGCACGGAGAAGACATTTAAAGCTGGATGTCATGCTGTGATTGGATCATGAACTTTGTGGCCAATTCTGGTTGGTTTATTATTATTTAAATATTACACAATGATCAAACAAAGTGTATGTTATTCACCATGCACAGGTGCATCTTCTTAATCCTACTGGAGAAATCTCTACAAAAGAATGTCAACATAACGTTTCGGCAAAACTACACATCCATCCAATCCTTATCTACCTAACCTACCTAATCACATAAAGAGCTAAAACCAAATTGAATGTGAAAATGTCTAAACAATAAAAAAAATATCACGTGGAAATATTTTTTCAAAGCTCTGTGAACTCACACTTGTATCTCAGTAAAAGTGAAGCAGAGGAGACAAGGAAAGTTTTCCAGAGTGACCGCTTTAGTGCTAGCTGTAGGCTTCACGCGGACCTTTAACCCTGGTTGGGTCACCGGGATGTGTTGGTGTACTGAGGAGGGACAGGAGGGTACATTGCTCCCCAGACCGTTAAGAAGCCATGCAGGGAAACAGCTGAGCAGCGCCTGACAGTAGGGTGAGAGGAAACGTCGTAGGTCCCACAGGCTTACCTTTAGGGGAACAGACTCACTCTTAGACAAGCATATACTGTAGACTCATACATGCCTCACATTCACGTGCACATGCATGCACGTGTTTATACATTCGCAAGGCTGCACAGCGGTATCGGTTAGGCAACACACAGAGTGAAAGATGTATTTGAACAGAGGACACCTGGGAGACAGAAACTGCCAACAGAATCAAAGTTTTGACTGACTGTAGCCAAGTTTGTGTCTCACCAAGGACTGTCCTGCTGCTATGTCAGACCATGTGTGAATGTTATTTGCCCTCTCAGTTACTTGGGTCCACAATGACATCTTGTCATCTTTTGGAGTTTGGAGGATGGCATCACTAAGAAATGGCCTCTCCCTGGGGTTAACATCCCACTGAGCATTAGCCATTTAGATCAATGACCTGACTTTCTGTTCTTTTTCCCATACGTCCCATCATCTTCTCTAACTCTTTTCTAACTTTGCCCATTGAGTTTATGAACCTACATTTCATCCAACTTTCTACGGTTTTCCCTGGTGGACAGCACTGGAAGAAGCATTTATATCCTTTACTTAAAGGTGCCGTGTAGTTTTGTCTTGTCAACAAACAAAAGTTGTACTTACATTCAGTGTTTCTGTGTGTATTCTTGAGATCTAAAAAAACATTGTAAATACAGCCTTCTTTATAAAACATTTGCAAAACACTATTAGCGATCTTAATACATCCATGGGGTAACGTAAACCATATTGTATTTTGTCCATAGCAAACCCTGCCAATCGTTCCTAAAACGCCCTAGACCCAGTTAGATAGTAAATGCTGTGAGCATATTTTTTGTAAATCTTTACAGTCATTCCCTGCTTATTACAAGATGCGCATTTTCTTCAAAACTAAGAAAAATGAAAATACTCATATAGCCATTTTCAGCATGTAGCTTGCTAGCTCAAAGTTTGTTGTTGTTTCCCGATGAGAACGGCAACACACAGAGAGCAGATTATCCTGGAAATGAACTGTCATTGATCCAGACTTTACTGGGGAATAAATGTCTGGATATCTCAGCCTCTGCTGCTCCGATTTTGACCATTCTTTTTCTCAATCTGTCTCTTGTGAGTTCCCCAACTATGATGAAGTGCAATACTAAATTACTAGAGTATTGAACAGTAAGTATCATATGTAAAATGTGAGTTTAAGTATAACAAATAAAGGTACTAGCAGAATGGCCCTTGTCAGTTTTATATTATATAGCCTATATATTATAATATGTTATTGTTATTACTGATGAATTAACCTGACAGACCTGTAATATGTAATATAATCTGTAAACCTGTCATATTTTAATGTTGCTGCTGGTCAAATTGGTAGTACTGTAATTTGAAATATTTTGTATAATTAAGCTTAGCTTTAGTTCATGCAGGACACAGAAGTCATACACACACTAATTGAATTATCATTACTGTCAGACACACACCAATCACAGCAATTCTCATATCAAGGTGGTCCTTTTAAATATGACTCCCTCCTCACTGGTCCCTGCTACACTGACGCTGCTTCACTCACTGCTGCTGCTGGCAACGCTTCGCCTCCACCACTCCAGCCTCCACCCTCCTAGTTCAGAGTCCTAACATGACTCAAAGTTTAAAATGGTTTTCAATGTCTTTCTTTTGGCTCACTCTTTATTTTTACCCTGGGGGGTTTCTGCATGGTGCTCCCTGTTTCAGCTTGGCTGATCCAGGGAGCATTGTCAAGAGTGGAGCCATCAGCGCCAAGCATAACTAATTCCATTATTTCCATTTGTGGCAATACATGGTTAAATCTATGACGAGAGTGTTCCTGACTGAACTGTTAGGTTGTTTGATTTATAACAATACTAATATTATTTACAAAACGTAATATGCAAAGTAATGAGGAATAAATCCTCTCTGAAATTTAGTGGAGTAGAAGTATAAAGTAGGATAAGTAAAATGGAAATTCTCAAGTGAAGTGTAAACGTACCTAATTCTATATCCAAATTTGATAATCAGTCACTTTGGTTTTTCTGATGGACTTTTACATCACCAGAAATCTGCATCTGTTGTGATATTATATTGTCCCCAGGGCCATCCAACTCTTCAAAACCATACAAAGGGGGAGGGGAGAAATGGACTTTTCAGCATGAGCCTGTCTCTCTCAGCCCCTACCATTATATCACTTTGTCTGCTGTACAACTGTATTATAGGCTATATTAGCCCTCCTACACAATCTGGACTGTGGTCATAACATTTTATAATGTATTCCCTGTTATATATTGTTCTTATTCATAGCCAGTTAATATTTCATAGTTAATATTTAATAATTATCTAGTGTACTGTTCAATCCCTGCAGTGGTCACTTTTGCACTACCACCATTGCACACACTACCATAGCACCTTATCATGGTCATTGCATTTCTGTAAGTGATTTTTATGTATGTGTATGTGTAAAATATGTGTATATGTGTTTGTTGTTTCATGGTTTTCTAAGCTACTGGATGCCTAAAATTTCCTTCGGGATGAATAAAGTATCTATCTATCTATCTATCTATCTATCTATCTATCTATCTATATTAGCCTGAGACCTGTAGCTATTACAGTACTAATGATTAATATCTAAATGTTTGACAAGTGTTCTTCTTATGTTAACAAAGTTTACATACAACATCTCTGAAACACAAACTGACTGGAGTGTCAGGTTTTCCATTAATCATGAAACCATGTAAACAGAGAACAGTTGTGAACAATTTAACGAATATAATGGGATGTCTGGCCTTTTTCTTATTCTGTGAGGCGCGGTGATCTGGAGACATGTTTCTTCTTGTTTTACCAGCACAGGATGCCCCTGTCTAAACACAGGCCCCGTCTTCTTTTTAAAACACTTACACACACAACTTGTGTTTTGGCAGTATCTCTCAAACGTATATCTCTGTTTTCTGTAACCTACTGTCGCAGGAAAAAAGGGACAGATCTAAACTCTATCTCTTTAGTAATGTCATTTAGTTAAGTTGTCCTTGGACTATTAGTGTGAAACTGCTACAAACATTCAGTAGAGATAACAAGATAATTTACAATAATGGCTACAATAGCAATAGACAACTGTTGTTAAGGTTTTAAAATTTGGACTGCCCAAAGCTTACATTAAAAAAAGTTAATACGAATAGTTTAAAAATATGCTTTGGTTTGTATAAGATTGCTTATTTTATGAATCTTTCTCTTGCTTGCCAAGGCCAAATAGCAGGAAGGCTGAGGCTATCATTATTTTGGCAAATTCTAAACTGTTGAGACTAATCTGCCAGTTTGTGTTACTGTTGTAGATTTCTGCTAAGAGGCAACGAGAGCAGGGGACAAGCTGACTGGAGTTTTACGCTGAAGTGCGCCATTTGGTTAAAGTATTTCTGACTGTTGCTGTGCGTGCCTCCGTAGGGCTGGAACAAACAGCGTGAGTCACTCCACAGTCAAAATCCCTGACTGAAAAGGCCCGCTAATTTACCTGGGGTCATTTATGATTTCAGCAGTAACCTGTCACTCCAAAACTTTATGCTGATAACCTCAATGACGATAAAGAAGCTGAAACCCTCCAGTTAGGACAACACAGCAGGGAAGGCCAACTATTTACATTATGTATTAATCCCTGATTGAAGGAATAGTTGGACATTTTGGAAAATATGCGTATTTACTTTCTTGGCGAGAGTTGATTGAGAAGATCGATACCACTGTAAGGTGAATATGAAGCTAACAGCCAGCCGCCGCTTAGCAGAGCAAAGGAGTGGAACCTTGAGGTTGCCAGGCAACATGTAGGACTGGCCCACAGCACGTAAGGGGTTAAGTGTCTTGCTCAGGGACACATTGATGTATCGCAGTGGGAATCAAACCCAGTTGTCCCACACCAAAGGTATGTGTCATATCCACTGGGCTATCACCACCTCAGTCACGAGTCAAAGCATTAAGAGATTGTTGTAGCAACCAACGTAATAATAACTTAGTTTAATATAGCGCATTTTATGAAACCCAAGGACGCTTTACACAAGTACAGGGGGACAAGTGAAAACAAAATAGTAGGCCAACACAAACACGGACTAAAAGGAATAAAATGTCTGCGCTAAATGGAATGGGGACGTAATTTAATGTTGGCTACTGACACACAACCACATCCCAACAACCACATCGCGCAATCTAAAGTTATTTTATGAATAAAATAGACATATTACATACCTGAGGGCCAATTCGGGGATGTTTTTGAATCATTTTTAATCCCGTAATTGTCTCCATTTGATCTAGATAAATTGTAACATGTTAATTAGTGAGATTTTATTACTTTTCAACCGAGCTATGCTAGCAGTTTCCCCATCTTGGCTGTAGCTATATATTTTCCTAGTAATTTATCTAACTCTCGGCAAGAAGCTAATGAGCATATTTCCCAAAATGTCAAACTATTCCGGTAATCAATTAATTGTTTAGTCTAGAATATGGTGAAATATGCTAATCACAATTTCCTAGAGACCAAAGTGAAAAAAACAGCAAATCATGCTATTTGTGAAGCTGGAATCAATAAATGTTTAGCGTGTGTAAATTATTAATAAGTTATCATTATTGATCAATCAATTGATCATCAATTATGATCAATTAAACAACTAATTGTTTCAGTACTAATTTTGGTTGAGGAGTGCTTTTAATTTTTTTTTTTTTTTTTTGCTAGCTGTGGTAGAGTGGATCAGCGGTAGCCTAGAAATCTAGACGCACCCTAGGGTCAGTCTAGCAACTCTCTGTTGGCTTGTGAGCTGGAAAAACCAAACTCTGGTCGGGCCAATCACATCGTGTATAGAGTCGGTGGGCCAACATGTAGCGGTCTTTCAAATCGGCTTTGGCCGCAACTCTGGAAGACTTGGAGTTAAGCTTTTCTATGAGAAAAGAACAAAGAACAGCACTGAAGTCATTCTTAAAAAAGGAAGATGTGTTCAGAGTTTTGCCGACCAGATACAGCAAAAGTTTAATCTATCAACTAACGATGCTCTGGTTGGTTATAGCGCTATCCTATTGCGTGCAGAGGGAATTTGAAAGACAACCGTTTATCCCACCCCTCAAATTGAGTCCTGCCTGCCAATGGTGAGTTCCCGGACCCAACATCTTGATGTGGGTCTGGCTTGTCAGGCTAGATCAGTGGTGTATTTAAGATTTTTCTAATCTACTCTACAGTACGTGTTTTATGGCTTTAGAGAGAATTTACAAAGCTGTTTTCCATATACTCAAGTCATTCCATATCACACAGGATGACGGCTATTTTTGCTTTCCTAGAAGCTTGTCAAACACATTTGAGATAGGCAGGGGAGTCTTGACAAGGGGGCTCAATAGACACGTAGAGATGGGTGACATTACGGTCGCATTTCTGCTATTTGTGGATGTTGTTGTTCTGGCTTTACTTTAATCTCCAACATGTAGTGGGGTTGTTTGCAGCTGAGTCTGATGCTGTCAGGAGGAGAAATGGCACCTCCAAGTCTCAACCTTGGAAATGTGACTAGTCTTATCCAGCTGTATCTTGAGAGGACACTTCAAGGTATCTAAGGAGCTTACACATGAGTGAGAAAAAGAGTTGAGACAGCCCGCTCCTGTGTGCTGAGGTTGTCAGGAAGTCCATCAGTGAGATGGCTGACACCTGTACTGGCAGACGTCTAAAATTTTCACTGTCTCTCTTCCTTCCTCCACTGAAACACCATAGTTTTCTTTTGGTTTGGGCTTATGCCACATTCATGTCATATCAGAGTTATCGTAATTTCCAGATTCTGACTTGTTAATAGTGTTCACGTCAATATCCAAGTCTAAATTACTAGGACTAGGACACTCAGACTTTTTTGAACGCTCTGATATGTCCACAACCAAACTTTGATATATTTGGTGCCTTACTAGCCCAAGGCAAAACTGTCATCTCCCTTTCTGTCCCTTCTAGTCTTTTTGACTCTCTGCTAAGTATGTTAATATTTTACTATGAAAGATGCATGAATTTTATATATATATATATATATATATATATATATATATATATATATATATAATGTTTAATTATGATTATTTCATGTCTGACTTAATTGGCACATTGATTAATTATAATTAATAAAAGTATCACTTTGCAGTGTTTCAAACACTGACAGTCATCTTAAACTGAAAAAAGAAAAGCATTGCCCTCCCTAAAAATAAAAGACAACATCAACTTTCTCTTGCATGCATAAAACCTGCATATGTTTTCACAGATCACCATTCACACCAGCATAAGGGCAAGCATTTTTTTAATTCACACCCAGGCTGGAGATTGTGAGTGTTCTCATTGTGTTGCAGTTGTTGGTTCAGGTTACCTCTGCCTCTGGCAGGAAGTAAGCCTGCTGTGGCCTTGACCTTGGCCCTGCAAATCTGCTCAGTGCAGCAGAATATCTCTCTCTCTCTCTCTCTCTCTCTCTCTCTCTCTCTCTCTCTCTCTCTCTCTCTCTCTCTCTCTCTCATTTGCACTCCACCAACTAACCCACCCCTATATGCAATTTATCATTTTTTTCATTGCACAGGATTTTTTAGCATTATAATGCAGTTAAACAGTATGGGGTTTTAACCTGCTGCATATACAGTAGGCTATTTGATGTAGGCTACTGTTAAAGGCAGGGTTTAGCAAGATTTGAAAGTAGCATCTCCTCTGGGCTTCGTCTAAGCCCTCCCCTTGGCTCCCCCCAAACAGATGTGCACGAGCACCACTTCAAAGCAAGGCGCCGCTCTGCGTCTGCTTCAGAGCAGAGCAGAGGAAGGACTGGGATTAAAATCATCAAAACTCCTTTATTTCACATACAACTACACAGTTTACATAGTTTCCCTTTTTATTTATTCCCTGGAGGAATTAACTGTACAAAGTGCCCTTTTTTAAATATATTTTTCAAATTAAGAAAAAGATAAATTACTTTCCATTTAACTATCAAGACATTATATCTCATCTCCGTATGCTGCACAAAATAATTACGACCAATGCGGTGTAAAACATGTTCATTATAATAAATATCATATGGATGTGGCAGTATCATCAGCTGTGGCAAACTACTCTGGCAGGGATTGTCTTTGAGAAAGAATATAGAAAGACACCCACAATGAACAACAGTACTGTTACCAATTATCTGGCGCAAATATTTAGTACCAATATCATTAGTATATATATTAGTACCAAACTCATTGTGTATGTGTTGCCCATCAAAGAACAGTTCAATAGTTGACACAGCCGGGAGAGATGGTCTCAGTGATCCGTGTTTCCACGGTGTCGACGTCGAACTACAAAATAATAAAAAGAAAAACGCAGAGCCTGCGTCAGCACATTTGTGAAAAGCCAATATGTGAATGACACATGTTCAGACCCCGGCGACCATATAACGTTACACAAATTAGCGTTTTGTTGGATAAGATTATGTAAACATTAGCTAGTATAGCTTACTAGTAGCCTAGATTGATAGGGAAGCTATCGTTAGCATTGGGCAAATATGACTAACGCTACATTAATGTAAAGCTACGTTGGCTAGATATTTCCTGAAAACAACAAATCCCCCACAAAAAGCAACCAAAAAAACACGTACCTGTCCAACAGAAAGACGCCAACCATAGCGTCAGTTTTCATCCCTTTTTAACTCTTTCAGCTGTCTCCATCGCTGGAAAGCGTTTCCAATATTTATTCTTATTTGTCCTCTTGCTGCGTCTTAAGCCGTTTTAGTTTTTCAGCCGGTGGGTACAGGTAAATATATTAAAAAGTGTATATTGGAAAATGTTACCAACCCTACCTTTAATGTAAAAACAAACACCAAGGTGATGCATAATTATCACACAGTTCAACATAAATTTGAAAATTGAAAAATTGCTTCCAAACATGTTATCACAGATGCAGTAGTAAATAGTTTGAAGAAATTATAGCAAAATGATTCAAATTGCAAATTTTTTATATGAAACCTAAATTCTAAATAAAGAAAGCAGAAAGTACAATTCTACACAGACCTTATAAAAGACAGAGGACTGCAAAGTCCAGTTCACACATCCAGGTCAAACATCCACTCATCCTTATTGATTAATCTGACAGGCCTAATATTGAGCGTGCTATGATTAATCAAAATGTTGATACACATAACTTAAAATATATACAATATATTAAACACCACAGGTGTGACTTTGACAAAACTAACATTTGAGATAAATCTGGCTGAACAGGGCAGACATCACTGTAGATGTGCAGGGGGCGTGGCTGAAGCAAAATGTATTTAATGCATTTATGCCACTATATTCTTAAATATAAATCATAAAAGCAAAATAACTAGGGGTTATTTTGATAAAGAAATTCACATTTTGGTGCTGGAAAACATGTTTAGCTTGATTTCCTGTTTTCGAGCAAGATGTAGTTCTACTCCATACAGAATCTGTTAGGGCTGCACAATTGGGAGAAAAAGTCATATTGCGATTTACAATATTGCGATTGAGATATAATGGTATCATGAGTCTACTTGCTTGATTATCAAGGAAAATGCACAAAATACTAACATTTTGAAAAGTGTATTTCTATACTTGAACATACAAAGTTAAACGAGCATAAGAAGAAATACACAATAAAAAAATGTGCATCACTTTACACTTCTGTTACTCACGTGACCATACACAACACACGTACTGCCTAAACAGACTGACTGGTCACATCTTTTCTGGACATTGTTAGGGTGAGGGTAGCGCTTAATACAACCATGGGGTAGCGTAATTCAAAGGGCAGATTTAACGTAGATTCAACGCAGAACCATAAATCAGCCATTAGTGAGAACGGGAATGGCAGGTGCGTTGAGTGAGCGATGTCAGTGTGGGAGAGTGAGCGGTGAGCGGTGTCGGAGCGTCTGTGTGAGGGAAAATCGAGAGTAAAAAGGGATAGCAAAGACGATGTAGTGGTGTAACATTAAACAATAAAAACACCAAGCTTCTTAAGACACGTTGGCTTCATACTTTCGGTAAAGTGAAGGGTATTACAACGTGGAGACTGCAGTGCACACAGAGACTAGAGTGTCACGCACACAGCACACCTTATTGTTCACTTAAATCACACAATTTTTGCGGTTATGTAAGTGCAATGTGACATCGCGATTGCGATTAGATTAATCGTGCAGCCCTGGTATCTATCAGTATCCACCTTCAGACATCACAGTGCCAGGATGCCAATGTAACAGGCTTGTTAGTGTACGTTGGTAGAGTGTTGCCTTGTTGCACATCATGGCTCGAGAAGACTGCTCCTGAAGGAGTGTGTTGCTCGCTAAAGCACATATATGTGTTGAGGAGCAGCCTTTTTAAGTTTATGTGTTCTTATGTAAGAAATGCATCACACAGTTCAGGCATAGCAAGGCAAAGGACTCTATGATGCACGTACATACAGTGGAGACACACAGGCGCTAATGCTTGCACACTCCTGTCTAGTGGACTTTCAAAGGACAGTCTGATCTCTCCCCTCTCGTGTTTTATTTGTGACATGCAAGCTGACTGGCCTCGCTGTGGTTTGGTTTGCCCGCTCACTGTTAATTGGCCAAACCACAGACTATTAGCACGTGAGAATGTCAAAGTACAACTGGTGTATGTTGTTTCAACTTTGGATTTTTGCACTCTAAAGACAAAAACAAATAATGTATACAGCTGTGTTTTTATGTTTCTTCCACCTAACTGTTACAACAAAGATACAATAGGGTACAGGGTATATGCAATTCAGAAAATATAATCTTTATTTTGTAGATGATACAGCTAATCATTGACCAGAAGAGACAAGCATTATTAAGAGGCCTACAGAGGTCAAAATGTCACATTATTATTCATGCCTTAACTCCATTTCAAAGCCAATATCCCCGTATTTATTCTGCTACAGTAAAGCTCTGTCTAAAACCTCCACTTTACTACTTTGTGGTATGAATAATGCAGTTGGTTGTGACTATGACCCAGCAATCTTTTATTGGCAGTAATTACAGCGTGCATAAATAGACAACTCAGACTTTAATGTTTTGACAGTAGAAAGCTTACTTTAGCACAGATGCACAGTGATTTTACTGTGAACCTTTTTTTTCTAGCTTTGGGTAGTTTCTATACACAGTCAGTACCCATAACATCAGTGTTGTGATATAAGCTTCATACTTCTAATTACTAATGCAGGGCTCGACATTAAGGCTTGTCCGCTTGTCCGGGACAAGTGGATTTTTTGTAGGACAAGTGGAAGAGAAATGTACTTGCCCCACTGGACAAGTTAAAACTCAAACAAATCAAAATGCCACTCATTTCGTAAATTTTTCAGAATTGAAACAAATACATATTTTACCCCACAATCCCGGGCAGCGGGTCGGCAGGCCCCGTCCCCACATCGTTCACAGAAAACAAGCCGAATAAAGCTGTCACTCGTGGCGATAGAAGTGTGCTTTGTGCGGATGAAGCATGAAGTTAATTTGACTCTTGACGGCTGGCTCTCTGCCTCGTAACGTTACTAGCTGCTCCGCTACTCGTTTGTAGCGGATTAAATATCAGGTAATAATCAACTGTAAAGTAGCTACACCTTTTTAAAGGATCCCTTGGTAAGTGAAATTGTAGAAAGAAAAAAAAAAACACGTTGACACCAACATTAAGTGGCAAAATCCATTGTTATGTCTACAAAATTATTTTAGATATAGTATAAATTCAAGTCACCACTACCTCTGGTCAAAATATTGAATTAGTATCTCAATATACTGACTCAGTATCTCAGAATATAAACAAAGAATATCAAAGTAATGAGAAACTATAAAATATTGACTTAATCTCAATATATTGGCTTAGTATCGTAATATATTGACTTAGTAACTCAACATATTGGTTCAGTATCTCAATATATTGACTAAGAATCTCAAAGCAATGAGAACATTCAAAATATTGACTTACAATCTCAATATATTGACTCAATATCTCAAAATATCTCAATATATTGACATAGTAACTTAGAATATTGACTAGGAATCTGAAAGTAATGAGAAACTTTAAAATATTCACTTAGAATCTCAATATATTAACTTCTGCACACCGGCGTGCAAAGTATAACTTTGTATTATGAGTCTGGAGATCCTTTTTTCTTGTTGAAGGGGAAATCTATTCTTGGGACACATTTGTTTCTACTGTTTAAACTGAATTGTATTAATGTTGATAGTGTTTTGATGCTTTCAATGGTTTCTTCAAATTCTGCATTAGCAAAACACAAAAAAAATTATAAAATGATTAATCTTTACCCGGACAAGTGACTTTTGTTCATGGACAAGTGAAACGTAAATGTACTTGTCCGAAGGACAAGTGCCTCAAAAAGTTAATGTCAAGCCCTGACTAATGTCACTGCTTTGTCTACAGTACACCATTGTATTTGTACTTTTACTCAGAGGAATACACTTTGTCTTTGATTATGGCACAAATCGGACCATTCAGATGTTTTTCTTATATTTCTTTTTACATTTAATTGTAGCACCAGCACCTCCAACAAAGTTTATTTGGTGACCACTTATCTGCATAAATCTGACTTTATTTAAAATCCAAACAATACGATACTGAGAAGTACAACAAGCAGCAGGATACAGTATATTTACAGCAGCAGATTGTTACTCTATACGCCTTGCTTACATAAATATAGGCATACACAGATGGTGTAATATTCTTTTTTCTCTTCGCTGAGATTGCTGTGATAAGATGCACAGCGACAGCCTACACAGCCCACACGTGTAAGGCTGCATGGCAGCACCTCCAGCACTGTACTGTATACAAACACAGTTGACTACATGCATGATTACCAGAGAAAAGATGTCACATATGAGGATAAGTTAATTTGTTTATACACTAAAGAAAAGACCATGTTAACAACAAAGTGGATAAAACAATGGTGGAATGCAAACTGTTTCTCTGGTATATCCCTTTCATCATTTAAAAATTAAAAACTAAAATCTCCCAGGTGTGTATGTGTGTAAATGTGGGAATGTCAAGCAGGTCATCACTTCCAAAAGCATGTATGCTCTGTTGACCTTCACTAAGTACTAAAAACCCATGGATTTCCATGCATTGATTTAGCCAAGTCATTCAGCAGATGTGTAATACCCCAGGAGTGTTAGTTGAAGGTTGATCCAAAGGGGTTTTGACTTAAGACCCAGAGCTTATCCCATAACTCGTCTATTACTTATTCTACAGTCTTTGTCTTTTTCTCATGCAGTCTGGATCCTCTGTACCTCCCAAGAGCAGCATATTGATTTTTATATAAGGAGCTTTCACTTATTTATATTGTGACTTTTAATGTACTTTATCTTCAAAAGCCTAACAGAAGTTGTTAAATGGCAGTAGCTAAACTTAAAGGTCCCATGACATGCTGCTTTTGGATGCTTTTATATAGGCCTTAGTGGTCCCTTAATACTGTATCTGAAGTCTCTTTCCCGAAATTCAGCCTTGGTGCAGAATTGCAGCCACTAGAGCCAGTCCCACAATGAGCTTTCCTTAGTATGTGCCATTTCTGTGTCTGTAGCTATTGAGGAGCAGAGAGGGGGGACAAGGTGGAGAGTGGGGGTGTGGCCTTGACCAACTGCCACTTTGCTCGTTTGAAAGCCATAATGTCTCTCTCTTTCTCATGGGTGCGCCAAATTCTCTGGGTGGGCAAAGCAGAGAAAGGGGAGCTAACCTAAGATTCCAGATCGGCCAATCTGAGCTTTCATTTTCTCAAAGGCAGAGCAGGATACCCAGGGCTCGGTTTACACCTATCGCCATTTCTAGCCACTGGGGTACCATAGGCAGGCTGGGGGAACGCATATTAATAGCAAACGTTAGTATTTTTCAACCTAGACCCTATTTCCCCTTGTTTTTGTGACAATTTTTACAATTTCTTTGACCAGTATTAAACAAGAGCCCTGCAGCCAGCATTCGCAACACTGGCTGCAAAGTAAGGTAATGTACATCCACTAAAGGTTTTGCCACTGACAGGCTCAGTTGTGGATGAGTCCAAGTAACCTCTCACGAGATTTCAGAATGAGACTGCTATATGTATACAGTAACACAAAGTTGTTGCCATGACAGTAGTCAATGCTTCAAATATAGTTTGTAGATGTTTCTGCAAAGAAGCTATGAATTCTAAAACATGGATGCTTCACACACATTTTCAACCTGACAGCACAGAAGATAAAATCATCACAGTTTCAAGGTGGGCACCCAAGATTAGTGGCACCAATTCGACCAAATGTGAAATATAGTCACAATCCCCCCTTCAGTTCCTGAGTTATTACATTGAATCATGTTTTTTTTTCAGAACATGATGATGTCACAGTGAAGTTACCAATTGCCCTTTTTGGATATTCACACTCAATTAATCCTATTAGACACTTGTGTCAAATGTTTTCATAATTAGCGTATTAATAGAGAAACGGGTTTTGTGAGGTTGCAGTGACCTTGACCTTTGACCACCAAAATCTAATCCGTTCATCCTTGAATGTGTTCATCTGTTGACGTTTGTGCCGAATTTGAAAAAAATCCCTCCAGCTCGTAAATATTGCATTTACGAGAGACGGACCACCCAAAAACATAATGTGTCTGGACCAAACAGTCTATGGGCCATGGCTGTCGCCGGCATGAGGCATTAAAAAAAAAAAAAAATCCTACCTTTGAATGGTAGACTAAAAGGCAGCCATGTTGTATCATGACAGTTACAGATGCCAGCAACAGACCAGACCACCCAGCACTTAATACTTACTTAGTATTGTAGTGTGGTAAACAGTCTATGTTGCTGCTGTGTGTTACCTGTAATCAGTGCTTTTTTTCACAGGAGGGAGAGCTGCTCCCTCCCACAGGCTCATTGTGCCTCTGCTCATCACTTACCTCAGCAAATCCAAGGCTACAGTGGGACACTTAGGAGAGAAAGTCTCCACCTGGCAGACTGTTAATAAAGGTGACAGTGGGAGGGCAGGACGGGAGGAGGCTGATGGTGTCAAACCCTGCTGACTGCAGGCACAGAACACTTCACAAAACAAAACAAACACATACCGAGTACATAGACTCACACACAAAGTTACCATGAAAATCAGTTTACAAGTACTGTATATTCCTCTTCATGTGGAACCATCCTCGTTTTCCTTCCCTACACCCCCCACACCCGTAGCTGCACCATAAATCACTGTCCGAGCAGCAGTCATTTAGTATCCAGGGCTCCTGGCATTCATTCCCAGTCTCTCCCTCTGTTTGCCTTCTGCTCAACCTCCATCACCTCACCACCTCCATGCTCTACCCTATGTGATGCTGAGTATATTTTAAAAAGTCTGTTTCAGAGTTACTAAGCAACAGATGGGGGGGGGGGAGGCTTTTGGAGCCAACATGTGTGCCACGGATAGCTGTTTTTATCCAAGTTTTTAACCCTTCTCTATTGTAGCTTTTAACCTGAGACAGAGCCTAGGCATTCACAGTATAGCGTGTGCATGTGTTTTCACTGAGTCTTGTCCCGTGCATTTCACATGCAATATTGTAGAAACAACAGCAGGCACATTCACTTTAACAACTGCTCTCTCATTTACATATTGCATTACCCTTGGTTGGCTTCATACGCTTTATGCATCCTCTGCAGCTTCCATATCTAGCGGTCCATGTGTGCCTTCTTATCACATCACTGCTCTCTGGCAAGTCTCACACACGTCACAGACGGGTTTTTATCATGCAGATACTGCAGTTAGCTATTTTTCACCGTACATTACAGTGCAGACCTTTGCGTTATTTTTGCCATTCTAGCATCAATAATTTGTCTTTACATTTTCTCTTATCTAACATATAAATTGGGGACAGGTGATGCAAATTAGCTTTAGGTAGTCCCCTTACATATATTACATCTGTTGCTTTTCTTCATGTAACTATTTGAATCTATATGGTCTCTGTTAAATAAACAAATAAAATAGATAAAAATAGCCATAACTGCTATAAAAAGCTCTGTATTACAGTACTGCATTACACCATTTTTAGATAATCATGCATCCCAAATCAGTTTGGAAATGTACCCAGTGCCATCTCAGATCTAATTTTAGCTCACCATTTACAATCCAAATTAAAAGTGTAGTGACATTCAGCCACAGCTTAAATTATTTAACTAGTGTCCCATTTTAGCAACACTTTCCATGTTTGTGTAATACTTCCAAGTTACTTTAATTTTGAGGCAAGCATGATTAAAGGCATGTTATTACCACCACCATATATTTCATTACATTATAATGTGTGAAGGTTTGCTTTTACTGGGAGGGAGAGCAATTTTAGTTGGAAGGGACAAATACAAAGTGATTTTAGTTAATTTGAGAATCATACATTCAAATTAATAATCATATTTGTTCCCATAGATATTTTTTTATGTTATTTATATCTAAGACCATAATATGAAAGTTGGGCTGCAACTAACAATTATTTTCATTGTTAATTTATTTAGTGATTATCTTCCTAATTAATCAATTAATCTCATGTTCTATAAAACATCAGAAAATAGTAAACATGTCCATCATTATTTCCTAAGGTGATGTCGTTTTTTTCAAGTGACAGTCCAAAACCCAGATATTCAGTTAACTATGATGTAAAGCATAACATATTCACACTTACATCATTAAATTATTTGGAATTTATGCTTGACAATGGACTTTAACAATTATTAGAGTATCAGAATACAGTAGTTGCCAATTATAGTTTAAGCTTTATGAAGAAAAATATATATATATATGTCACACCTGTTCAACTTTCATAATTTTGCTTATGAATATGAAAGCAAATCATGTGTCAGGGCAACCTTAGCCAATCCCTGAGCCAATGTTGCGATGCAGGTCTGGCATTGAGAAATGAAAGCTCTGCAGTGGAGTGTTGAGTTACAGGATGCTACAGCGTCCATGTTGCACTGAGATGGAGAGCTGTAGCCCACAGACAGTGTTCAGAATGGCTATGATTACTGTACAAGCAGTAACAGATAACAGGTGGATGATGACACACCGGCCACACAGTAACTAATTTCTACAATGTAACACTTGTAATTGTAATCTGTGTATGTGTGTTACTATATACTCTGCTGATGTCTACTCATGCTGTGTGCTTGTTGATTATGTGTATGGCTCGTGCATGGCAGGGAGGCAGAGAGAGAGTGAGACAGGAGAACAGTCCAAGGCTACAGATTTAATCTGGCTGCTGTGGTCATGTGATTAATCGTGGCCAGGGGCCAGGGGATAGTGTAATTTATGGTGAGGGGGGGATCAACACATTTTGATGGTTGCTGCTCCTGAGGGAAATCTCACTCTTAAACCAATACAGTATTCTTCTCCATCTCTCCCTAATATCACAACTGTGACAGCTGGGTTTTGGGCATGTTAGCCATTTATATCTGATGATGAAATAGACTCCTGGTGTAATCTTATTAAGCAGATGTTTGAAGTTTAAAGATACATTCTGAAGACATTTTGCTTGTGGCCATCAAGGTGAAGGTCTGAATGACAAATAACTAAACCATTCAGCAAATTCTTGTGTTTGAGGGCAGCAACATTAGCACAGAAGAAGTGGGTACATGCTACATGCTGAGCACTTTAACAGTAAGTCATTTTTAAACATAGAGAATATGTGTTGAGTATTTGGGCTGATATGCAAGTCAGTATCACCAAGGAGCAGTACATTTAATTTATTACCAAAGATTAAAGAGAATATTGACAGACTGCTGAGAACTGCGCGTCATTCACAATCTCACTGTCCTTCTGGCTTAAGACCATATCACTGCTGTCGTAACCTCACTATTCTCAGTCTCCTTCAGGCCACTGGTGTGCCTCTGTGTGTGTGTTTACTTAATCCTCTTTCCAACTCCAAGAACTGTAAATAAACATCCGATGAATTGGAGGAAATGCGAGGTAAGCTGTGTTGAGATTTTATTTTGGTAGATTTTCTGTTGTTTTCATAGCTGCCAATATCAAGCAGTGATGACAGCAGCAGTTTCATACTGACCTTCGCCACCAGCTGCTCAGCTGCTTGCCCCATCCAACAGGAGTTACCTGAATTTGCACAAGCTGTCTTTCTCCTTGTCAATTTCATTGTGGTGTTATTCCTTCCTGAAAGAGTTTATATCTAGATTTACTTTTTCCGGTGCATGGGCCGTCTCAAGAGGACCACGGTTTATACACTGCAGTTCTCCCTTCCTTCATTCTGTTTATTAGTCTGAACAAATATGTAAATACAGTGACAGTGATGTGCTGTCTCACCTCATGGTGCAGTTTCATTGTCAAAAATGTGGGATACTCTCCAGCTTCACTGCCAACTTGTTTAAAGGTTAATGGTCCAGCCCAAGGGGTTTATACAGAAGGAGTCTGTGAACCGTCTTTACGGTTACATCATCTCCTAATCACTCTACAGTCCTAAAGAAAACACCATCTTTGCATCTTTGACAGAGGCCAAACATACCAGCACGCTTTAACTTAGATCTTGTGCACATGGACTCCTATGATGCCCCCTTCGTCCTTAAGGTCTCACAGAAGACTAATGTTTACTTGGCATTCAAATTTGACACTGAATCAATCATTGATTAGCATCTTCAGAGACGCTGTAAACTATCAGCCCTCAAATGGTGAATAAAGTAACCTGAACCTCGCATTACTCTGTGGGTTGGCAGTAAGAGATAGCATACATAAAAAAGAGTAAAACACACTAGTATATAGACCACAAAACAATACAATAACAACAAAGATGTGCAGCAAATTTATATATCTTTCAATGGACTTAGAAATCCATAAGGATACATAATATTGTTCAATCTCATTATTGAAAGCTAGCAGCAGTTTTATGTAGGCCTATGTGTATTGTGCATAATTGTTAAGCATAATTAAATTAAATAAACATAATAAATAGTTTTTATAGTTTTTTTCACTGTTACTTTTGTCTTTCAGAGCAGTTTCCTAATGAGCTTTGCTTGGCTCAATTTCACTGAGCCGCCAATGAGATCATGTTGACTCGCCTCCTCGTTTAGTCAAACCTGTAGAGGACTGTGTGGCTACTTAAGGAGATTGAGATTCAAGCAACAAGGTCAGTGGTTATAAGAGATGAAAACAACCCTGTTGGTCCTAGATAAGAGAAGATAAATCTTTATTTATCCATGTAGGAATTCTTGTGCCAAGATGCTTGACACACAGTGAAATAAATATTACTACAGCCCGACCAATATTAGAACTTTAAGGCTAATACTGACATAGATATTTGAGAGGTTAAAAATAGGCTTTTTCTTTTATTAAACATTTAACATAAACAAACATTTGTTAGGGTCTATTACATTTTATTTTTAAATTATTGATCCAAGAAACGTACTGAGTGGGGCATTTTACAGTTGAAAGATAAACCTGTCGATGCTCTCTGGTGGACAAACTATGTAACGGCTAATTTATCGATCTAGCTCTAATACATCGTACAAATACAGCTAGTATACAGTAGCCTATATACATACATGGTAAGAGAAAATATACATAAAATCAAGTGAAATAATAGTAAGCTGAAAAAAGAACATATGATGGTGCAACACATTAATGAAAGTATAATGTCCTAGTTTCAATATAATCTCTGTTAATATCTTACCCAAATTTAAAAACTGAACAGAAAGGTGATTCTGTGTTATGTTACACATTTTCCAAATTACAAACAGAAATATACATAAAATATAAATAAGAAAACAGTATTAAGAGATGTAGGAATAAAATAGAATAAATGAATACCTAATCTGTGTGTTCAGACTTCCGGGTCCAGTTTTATGTTTACGCCTAGTCTAATCTTTAAATTTGTAGCCTTAGAATTTGTATTGAATTGTTGATGTTTTCCTTCATTCTAGACTGTTAAAGACTGCTGTGGTTTCACTACTGCTTTGCTCCTTTCCATCCTCTCTTTATCACAGAAGTGTTTTCTAAGAACCCAAACCTTGATGTTTTAATTGTGCCTGATGGACCAATCCTGAGAAAAATAACAACCAATTAAACAAAACATCAAAAATGATGCATTTGCCTTCAATTTTAAAATACTGAGAGATTACTCAGCAGTAGGTTCCCCCTTCTTAATCCATTACATCGCTGCCTCTCTCTTCTTCCTCCTCCTCTCCTCTTCCTCCTCATCCTCTGTCACCCCCCTGATCTCTCTCTCTCAGTCTCTCTCTCTCTCTCTCTCTCGTTGAACACAGGCGCTCTCTCCTTCCTACCTCGCAGACGTTTGGGTGCCACCGCCGCTGCATCCCATCTCTGACACTGTTTGTCTCTTCTTTTTTGTTTTACCCTTTTACTCCACAGAGACAAACGGGGTAAAAAAGAGGAAAGAAGTGGCCGCTACGGGGCGAACCACAACAATGACCCGGTCCTGACTAAAATTGAATGGATTAGCCAATCTATTCTGAGCGCTAATGAGATTAGAGACATGGGTCGCGGCGGCGTGGTACCTTTCGTTGAGCTCCTCGGGGAACATTTCCCCCGTCAACAGTCCTCCAGACGTGGAAATGCTGTTTTTGATATTGAAGATGCCGCTGGTGCCAGGGGACAATAACAGACCTTTGAATGCACACTCACCTGTGCCGCTTTTGTGGCGCGCGGATTCCTAGAAGTAGAAGTAGTAGCGGCAGTAGTAGTATTAGTAAAGGAGGACAAAATGAAGTACCAGAAATATATCACGGTGATGCAGATGGCCATGGGAGTGACAGCCTCCAACAAAGACTGCCTCCCCACTAAGAGACAGCTGTGGTGAGTAGAGAGGAGGAAGGAGGCGCGCGTGTGAATGGGAGCGTGCGTGAAAAGAGTGGCAAAGGTAGTGGTGTCTTTTCATGTGAAGAAAAAAATAGCTTTAAAATTAGCCTATTAGCTTGGTTGTCATGAGAAGCTCCCCCATTCCCCGGTATCTCGTGTGAAGTTGAAGCTGAGCATCTGTTGGCGGAAGTCGGCTACCTCCACGGCCTTCAACAACTGTTTACATCCATTCACACAGAGCAGGTATTTAGCCAGGGACGAGAGGTTGGTACAGTAGCTTGCTGTGCAGCCGTACATGGTGCTACGTGCGTGCGTATGCGCGCGTGTCGTCCCTCTGTGTTTAGCCTATCCGTGTTTCGCTTGGTGGACTCCTGTTTGTTATGATCCGCTGGTGAGTTTTTCATGCAGCGGTCGGAGAAGCGGACAATACAGAGCAGGTGTATTTACAACAACAACAGTAGCCTATCTATACTGTAGCATTGTTCTATAGTTCTATAGAACAATGCTGAGCGCCGTCCGATACAGTCCACTTTGAAATTATTTCAATTGTTGCGTCTGCTCGCACTCCGGGTTTTTCTTCCCCCTTTCTCCTTCTTTTAGCGATCGTTCATTTGAAGCTTCTGAGTGTAATTTTGTGATGTGTTATCCCAGTATGTCTCTGTTCTCAGATCTATTTCTGTGAGCTGATGTAGTAAAAAAAAAATGTCGGCTGGTTTCTCCACTCTCATAACTTATTCAGCTGCTTCATGCCCCTGCATTTAGATCACAGTAATGATGCTAAGTGGTTTACCATTGTTGGCTTCTTATATGTCTATGTTAATGTATGATCGTTTCCACCTAGTTTATTTCATATTGAAGTCTGTTATTATTTACCCATCTATTTTTCACCCAGCTGCATCCACCGAACCCACCTGCCCTAACATCAGTTTCTCTTTTCTTATTTTTACCTTTTTTATTGGTTGTACTGCATTGTAAGGATTGTTTTCATTATCAATTAAACTATTGATTATTTTTAAGATAATCAATAAATCGTTTGGTGTATAAAATAGCTTAAAAAATAGCCATCACCCTGGTGGGGTTTAAAGTGCCTACCATATGCCAATGTCTACAGTTCGGGTTTGACCAGGGACCTTTGTTGCATGTCATTCCTCATTTCTCTCTCCCCTTATTTCTTATCATCTAATAAAGCATATAACTCCCCCAAATACTTTAAAATAGCCATCAAAAGTTCCCAAAATCCAAGGTGACATCTTCAAAATGTTTGATTTGTCCAACCAACAGATTAAATATACGATAAAGACTAATGGGCTGAAATCACAAGTTATCACAATACAATATTATATTGATTCTTTGGACAAGGATACAATATTTGTTGATATCACAAAGTCTGCCACAATATGATTGCAATTTGATTTGGTTCACGGGCATGAGATCGATATGAGACAATATCATTAATGGCCATTTAACACAATCAGTTACATTTATATCAACTCAAAGTAACTAAAATATTATTTAACAGTTTTATTACTGAGCTCTTTCCAGACAAAAAAAAACAAACTATTTTTTTAACTAAAAAAAATAAATATAAAGTGGGAATTTTAAAATAAAAGGTTCATCTTAAAGATGATATGTATCGATATTTTAAATTTGCATCGATGATATTGTATCATTGATCATTGAATCGATATATATCGATCTAGATCGATGTATCATTAACACCCCTGATAGAGACCTGATTAATCGATTTGTAGACAGAAAATTAATCGGCAACTGCTTTGATAGACGATTTTTAAAGGTACATTGTGTAGGAATTTCTCCCATCTAGCGGGGAAATTGTATTTTTGCATTCAAACGAATGGTGCTCTATAGCGGCTCGCTATTACAAATGCGTGTTGCAACTACGGTAGCCGTTATGTACCAAGAAGCTATGACAACATGTCTTCCAATAGCGCTTCATCGAGTTTTCTTTTGGGTGATGAGGTTCGTTATTTCAAACAAACTGCAAACTGCATTGAATCATTAGTGTGAGCATGTATAAGTAATTACCCTTGTAATTTAGACCGTAACATTGACTTACCAGTCGAGAGCATCCCTTTGAAAGTCTTTCTCCTTCATTACCTCTTTTCACCTGGGAAAAGCTACCCCGATGTTTACCCTCGTGTTTTGAATTCGCCGGTAATATTGCCTTTTTAATTCCCTTTTTCGCTTTTTTGGCGACGAGGATTCCTTCTCCAGTGGCTCTGTATAAGTATGATCCTCCATTATGAACTAAAGTGCAGTGCAGGCTTTCAAATTTGCCGGGGCAGTGACAAGCGCCTCTCACTGATCTCCTTCTCCGTTTCAGCTGGTTTCAGTCATGTGACGCTGGCTCTGAACGAAAAAGTGTAGTGCTAGTGCTCTACGTCCCTCTCAGCGATTATAGTTTTTCAAAATGGTGGAACAACATGGAAGCCTCCTTGGACTTACCCGTCCAATGTAAATACAGAAATTCTTTGCTTACGAGGATAAGTCCGATCATTGGCAGAGGTAATTTTACACCAATGAGGACATATTTATGAATGAAGACATTGATTTTAGCTAATAAAATACTTTAAACACTACACAGTGTACCTTTAAGCAAAAATGTCAAACATTCTCTGGTTCTAGCTTTTCCAATGTGAGGATTTGCTGCTTTTATTTGACTTATGTGATGGATAAAGCCAAAACACAGCGTTTGATAGACATTTTTCACAATTTTCTGACATTTTATAAACCAAACAACTAGTTGATTCATTGAGAAATAACCCCCAGATTCTTAAATAATGAAAATAATTGTTAATTGTTGTTAAAATCCTTACATTTGAGAAGCCAGAAGCAGAAAATGACTGTGTATTATTGTCTTGTAAATCTCTTAAAAGATTAGCTGTATCTCAAAATGTCATTATTCTAATAAATGAAATTGTCAGTCAACTAATCGATTAATTGACCAATCGTTTTGTACTCTGGGTATAAGCCTGCCATTGGCTGGCTATTTTAGTCTGCATTTTCCTCCCATCCCGCTATCTCCGCTAACTATTTAGCAAGGGCACCGTCACTGCATCCAGGGCTTAGCACCGCCCAAGACAATTATGATTGTTTTAAGCCAGTGCATTTTCCCCCCTATAGTATAATGATAATGGGTGCTTCCAGACTTTTCTCTAGTGCTTAAACAGTGCTGTGTGGTCTGACTACACAATACTACATTATGGTAAACTTTGTAAGTCTCTTCCTTTTCCTCACTGATGTTAGGAGCCTCATTAATTAAAAAAAAGGAAAATCCAAAAACATTACACAGTCTAATTATAGGCACTCAATATTCATACAATGGGCACATTCAGTTCTTCTCCTTCTGTAATCCACATAGATAACATTAAGCACAAGGTATAATCCTTCCAGATTGGCATTACTTCACAGTGAGAAGACAAACACTGTTTTATTGTAATAAATGTCCAAGCTGGTTCCTGTTGAGTTCCTCCTATATATAGGAACAAGCCTTAGCAACACATCTGACTGAATCACAAGTCATCACACAGGGGAAAAGGATTGGGTTTCTCCTCTTAGCTCATGACTGCTGTCAAATGTGTTGCAAAGGACACAATGGTGACTTGGTTTTGACACTTCTCCCTTAAGAGAGGCGCGGCGGTTTGTCTGAGACCATCACATCATGGTGGGGGAAGGGGCACAGCCATTAAAACAGGATTACTGTATTGCCTCCGACAGCCACTTTAACGAAGGGAAGCTGAACCAACGCGTGCCTGCAGTATAGGTTTCATGGAGTCACCCCATGCATTCACTTGCATGCCATGTCTGTCAGCTCTTCTGTCTGTGAAGTCAGAGCCTAGAATCAGTAGGCTTGAATGCACGCAAGTAACTCAATTACTTTGAATACACAGATTGAGGTAATACTCAGCAATGTGACAAGATTTGAAATTGAAAGACTTTACTAAAAATCAACTTACATCAATTGTTTGATAGTCAAGATGCATGCTAAGGGGAGTAGCTAATGGGAGTAGCAATATAGTAGATGCATGCTCAAGGGACTTTGTTGGTTTTAGCTCTATCCATTCATCCACCTCTGTCCCTCCATTTGTTATAACCGCCTATGCCCAGGAAAACATATTTATTCTGCCATTGTTAAACATAAACATGCAATTTTTATTCAGTGCACCACTTTGCATCAGGTTTCCCCTTGACCTTTGTGGCACAAATACAGAATCCAAACATCAAAAGAAACCAGACTGAGCAGTTTATACCTTAATATATGATAAAATAAGATTAAGTATACTTTACTTTTACTTTACTTTACAACTGGTGGTCCATTGAGTTGAGAGTTACGATGAAGGACATGCTGCAGGCATAAATGCTGATGGTGAAATCTAAGACACAGCACAAGTTTTGGCTCCTATAAGTAATGTTTTTATAGCAACAAAAAACACCAAGAGAGGCAACATAGTTGTTCCTTAAACCAAACAAGGAGACATCACTTATTATAGATGAGGAGGTTGTGCACCAGATGGCTTTATGATCTTCCAAAACACTTGACCCCCTTGATTAAAAAAATGCTTACTTTGCAGCATTACCACCAAACTGGATTTGCCATTTTAATTGGTATAATGTTCCTGAGGCAATAAGAGTTACATTTAAATATATTATAAAAAACAATAACAATAACCTTGGTAGATCCTTGTGTATTAAGAGAGCCCATTCAAAAAGTGGCTTTCTTACTAAGTCAACTGGAATTCATTCATCAGCATTGTTAATCGAGTTATGCTTGATCCGATTACAACCTTAATATTAGATTACTTGGTTAAGGTTTTTAGCTGTAATAATATGAGTATTGTTTTATTCTGATTATAGTCAAATAAATAGAGTTTATATGAAGGCACTGAATAACAACAAACAGAAGGCACTACAGTATATGACTCCATTACTCTGCATAAAACACATTGTTATTAAACAAAACATAGTGGTCTGTAATAACGACAGCCCTGTAATTAGTTTGAGATGATCCATAAATAATAATTAGCCTGATGACGTGTGTTTAAACTGGTCACAGCTCTTCCTAACATGTGGGTGTATTGTCTTGTATTGTGTGCCAGATGTCTACTCTGCTCCCAGTGACAGCTACGCCTGGTGTTCTCAGTCCACCTGCTTAATGATGCATAAAGTCAGCATCCCTTCTTCCCCCCAACTCACACACACATGCAGCAGCCCTTCTGCCCTCTGATTTGCCTGTTCACACGTCCTCCCTCCCAGCTCTTCAGAGGAACACGCACGTTAAACAACTCCTGTCCTACCCCCTCCACTTTTCCAGTTCCATTCATGGAGGCCATGATGCGTAATCTCATACAAACTGACAATGCCGCGCATTAGTTACCTCAGCAGGAGCCCAAGTCTAGGGTGGGCCTGTCATGATAATCAGTACTTTTCTGAAAAACATGCTGAAATACTGTCTTTTTTCTCTCTGTCTTGCTCTCCCTGAAGTTACATTTTTTTTAATTAAAGTCATGAAATATGATCTTAAACACACAAGTCCTGACTTCATGCCAGTCTTTGAACACCCTACTGTTACTCTCCATAGTTCATTATAGGGTATATGCAAAGGTGCACACAACACATGTTTGTGTGTTTTTGTATTCACTGTTTCTGTCCATTAGGAACTCGCATGTTCTTATTTTGGCAGAACGCTTGTAATCTCCTCTCAGATGGTTTATGCCACTAAAGGGAACAGATTACACAGGGTTTATTGACTCGTGTCTCACCCCCACCCACTCTCCGAGCTTCCTGTGGGTATGTGTTTACGTGTTTGTTGGTGTGGGTGTGTGAGTCTAGATGGGTTAGGGCCTTTAGTGATAACTTTTCAGGCCCAATATAAATGCTGATAACTTTGAAATTTTAGTTTTTTTGCTTCTGCTATGTTGAATGGCTACTGTTTAATGCAACAAATTATCAGATTACTCAGGTTACTGTATTTGTTACTTTATTTGTACCCGTAGGTACCAGACTAAGTACATACTGTAATAATACAGCATTTCACTCCAGTTTATAATTTTTCCTTTTTACGCCTTCCGCCCCTGAAGACAACTTATTTTCAAGGTTTGTGCTGTATACAGCTTTATACAATCTGCCTTGCACTGTGTCTGGATTTTTTTTATGACTGGGCGTTCTTTTGTGATCAAATAATCTAAAAGGCGAGTCTAATCTACCAATGCTTATATGACATGCTCATATTCATGTAGCTTTCCAAAGTAATAAAGAGTTCCACATAGGGCTACTCATCAAAATAAAACAGATAGAAAGGATTTTCCTTTTCAAATAAATGTGGCAGAATGGTCAGAGCAGCGGCCATTTTTATGAGTACCTTTGCCATGGAAACAGACTTACTTCCGTATAAACATCCTAACTGGCTAACTAGCCAGCTGTCTGCTTATTTGCTGGCTGGCGTGCTGGTTCCACTGTGCTTTCTTGCAACATTGGTTACAGAAAATGAGCCGTACAACGGGCTGGGTCTAACGGTTCGCTGACCCGCTCGCTGCCGTCCCTCCTCCTTACTCCCCATCGGCTCTCCGGAGAATGTCTCCCGAGCTGCATCAGCCCACTCTCCTCCCAACAAGCTGCAACACACTTTACGTGTACTGATTGAAAACAAAAGTCAGGCTAGCATGGTTGGGTTGACAGAAAACAACAATAACAACTGAAAGGTTGCCAAACACACCGGCGAAGCTTTTGGGGCGCAAATTGCACTTTTAAATGTATGTTCTGCATGTGCCGACACATAAAGTGTACTTTATCAGACTTGTAACTTCTGTAGAGCAAGGTATTGAACCTTAATACTTGTTGATTACTGACCGAAATGTGACATAGAATCAAGTATTACAACCTGAAAAGATGTTTGCTTCTTTGAGCAAAGTTTAAATTGTATTTTATTCAGGCATTTTTATACTCCTCAAAGTATGGTATAAAATGTATATATAAATATTTAGCATTGTTACCAAAACTCAAGTATTGCATTGGCACCGGTATTGAAATATTTGAAATGATATTGAGCCATATTCGGTTGATAAGGTGCGTACCAATCTGAACTATCTGTACTTTCCTGTTACTGCTCGGTGTAAATGTGACTGCCCTGCAGCTGTGTCCTCCTTAAATCTGACTGCAGCTCTTACACACATGCATGTCTGGATTCATGTAATGGTGAGCCTAACTAAGGGTCTGCTGGTAATGGCTGCTTACAGAGCCTTTTGGTGATGGTAACAAAGGCCTATCAAAGAGTTATCGTCTCCAGTCAGAGCCAGACGGCGAGCAGCAATGACTTTTAGAATCTGTGAGTCACACGTTCTCGGCCTCTGGTGACTTCCGACTGTCACGATGGCTCACAGGGGACTGACAAGATGGAATCCATCACTGCTGTCCCACAAATAGAGAAGGACACAGCAGAGGGGATCCACTTTGGTCTGACAGAGAACTCAATTTATTCTCTTTCTTCTTTCCCTCTGCTTGGCAGATTTATATCTGTCAGTCAATTTTTATATTTCCTAATGTTACATAATTGAGGCATTTCATTTTTCTTAATATGATGTAATAGCATTATACTGCAGTGTAGTAGAGACTGTCTGGAACTCAAAAAGTGGCTGAAATAAGTCTTTGCCCACTGAAGCACCCTTAGTGATTATCATTTTTTTATTTATTATGTCCTCTATTCCAGTAAGATTTAAATCACCTAACCAATCAAATAATTTATGACTACACAGTGTTGCAAACCATACTTACCTACTCAACCTAAGATACAATACCTAAAAGTGTAAGCCCATTATCTGCAAATCACATATTATAGCTGACCATTACTTAAAGGCAGGGTTGGTTATGTTGAAAAGCTAGCAAGATTTGAAAGTAACATCTCCTCGCTCCTTTTTCAGAGCCCATAAGTTATTTATTGCTATCAGGTTATATAAAACAATAAAAAAGTGTATATTGGATAAAGTTACCAACCCTGCCTTTAATATTCCAAATTACTTAAGTTTTCCATCTTCCGTGTAAGATTAGAGAGTTAGCCAAACCATTGCAATGTAGTTTGAAAATAAAACGCCCAAAACCATAATAAGCAAACATGGATGTTTTTACAGGATAAGATGTACCAGCAAGATGACCGTTTTCAAGAAATAGATGGAGCCACACTAACAGCTAATTAAGCTTATTACTACTGTCACCTCTTCCTGTGTTGATATATATATATAATAAATATTCTTATAGTCTTGAATATATATATTTAAGACTTGCTGATCTCCCTGTAAAGGACAGTTATCTGTAAAAATCAAAACATGCTCATGGTTGGTTGGTGGGATGGTGTATGTGGTATACAGTAGGTATGGCAACATCTCAGGCTACTTTGTCTACTTGTCTTCACTACAGACTTCTGCTCATACATTGAGATTTAATGTGCCCTGAAGTTGAATTTGTGTTTGTATTGATGTGTGTTATGCACACATGACCTCCCTGTTACCCTCCTCTCCACAGGGGTCAGACAGCACTCGGACATGAGCGTTGTCCTGCCTTGTTTGATACATGTCTATATGCCTAATCTGGTCTGCCCATCTGTCAGGCCTGTCTGGCCATATCAGAGTCTTGATCTTGCCACAGATTTTCAGTCGCATCCTTGTCTGCCCAGGTGACTTTCAAAGAGCTTACAAGCTCCAACTAGTACATAAAAAGCTTTGATATGTTTCCTTATATTCTTTTCTTTCTCCTTTTGCAGATGTTTTCAAGGATATCATTAGCCAGCCAACATATGAGTCATTTGTTTCATTCTTCTGTTAGGGAGGGTTTGTGAGGTTATCTTAATAATGTGTCATGCACCTCTTTTCACCACTTGTCCCCTGATGTAGAAGGGACCCCGTGAGCAGAATGATGCATGTTCATCGGCTGCCATCACTTCCAGCTGAACAGTCAGGCATTACGAAGCAGTGAGAATGACCTCAGCCATATGCTGACAGTGTCCCTCTGTCTTTTGTCCCTTTGCATTATGGTCTTTCTCCTTTTGTCTTTCGGTCCCCTTTTCTTTCACCTCTGCCTCTCAGCCCCATGCTCCTTCATGCTTATTTCACCTGTCTCTTTTAGTTTCTGCTTCTCTGTCTTTTTGCTCCTATCCCCCCACCCCCCCCCCCCCCACCTGTGCAATAGTGGCACTTTAGTTAGTGAGTGTTTTTACATGGAAAGTAAACCAAATGACTAGCATACTGGCAGGGAAAGCTTGTTTGAAAGAATATAAATGGAAGAGGAAAAGTCAGTGGAGCTACTGTCGCTCGATAAACTGGAAGATATGAACAAAGGCAAATCCCAGGATCAAAAGGCATCCTGTCAGAGCTCTGTTTAACATTTTGGTCAGAGCACAGTCCATTGTTATTAGACGTGATATAAAAGCAGTTAAAGAGAAAAACATTGTAAGGCACTCTTCTCTGTTTAGAGCCACCTGGGCAGACGAGGACAGGAAATCTGTGATGGGATCATGTCTCTGGTATGTATTTGTGTGACTGGGAGCATTGCTGCTCAGGTAGAAGTGTCAGGATGAGGATGAGACACACATGGTTTTTTCCTTGTAGCCCCCACTGAGCGGAACCAATTGTTCAGCAAAGTGCTCTCCATCTAAAAATCTGTCATAACATAATACCTCTGTGGTAACAGGAGGATGTACTACCCTGGTAACCCCCCAACCCCTTTAACACCCATGGAGCAGGCTAGTTAAACTGGTGTTTACAAGCTTATACAAAATATGTCACTGGTTTACATCAAAATATGTGCTCAAGTGTTAAATATAACTGACCATTCTGTAGATGACTGATGACGTGTAAATCTGTTTAGGCACAATTTTATATACACTATAGAGTATAGAACAGAAAATATGAGCATGAAGGTAAATTAGTGACCTGGTATTGTGACAAAATAATCCTATCTCAAGGTCCTTCTATATGAAAAACACCTTAATATGAGGCTTTGCAGTAATGTTAATCTAAAATATATGGTGTAAGGGATTGATTTGCAATGACAGCTCAGTATTATGTTCTAGTTTTTAATATGTATTGGTAATATAATATACTATACATTTATATATATATATATATATATATATATATATATATATATATATATATATATATATATATGTATAGTATTTTCAAAATCTTTTATCACAACACTGTGTCGCATTATTGTTGTGTTGTGGCAGATTATGCAATGAACCATCACATACACTGTATATTCTTTTGCCTTTAAAAAAAAATTGCACTTGTATGACAACTGGGCAAACTCCAACTGCTGATGAAGTTCATGTGATATGACTGAAACCTCCAGAACAGCTACTAAATGGATGCAGTGTTGAGATTCTTTGTGTCAACGGCTGTTTCAAAATCCCAAAATGAACTTTGATAATCTTTTGATGATGTTCTTATAGTGTGATGTTAGGCTGTATTGCTGCAACAAAAGCCTTTTTTGTATTCATTAATATTTTTTGATAAATATTATTATAACTATTATATTATAACTGAAGAACACACTTTTTTTCTGCTGATTCCTTAATCTATGAATTAACTAATGATTGTTCTATAATTAGTCTCTAACATTTACACATTGCTGGGATGAGGTAATCTAAAGCTTTGCTAATGACCTCTTAAATTCAGGGCTGGAGGGAGATTCTCTATTTTGGGCTGAAGTCTCATGTAATATTCATAAACTTCACCTCTCACTGCAGTCAGTGCCTAATGTTTCTTGTTATTTCTTTATTTTTATGCTGTAAGATGCCGGCATTGCCTGTTGTTTGCACTGAAGGGGTCCCTTTGTGTACGCGATGTGAGTGCACTCCAGCCTGTTTGTGAGTTTCTCCATATTTCTCCAGAGAAAAGTGAAAGTAACTTCTGTCTGCACAGACAGGACGACTGTGACTAATCCACTGGCTTGCATGGCTCAATATATCTTCCTATAATCTTGCAACTTCACTGATGATAAATCATTCATAGGCCAGCAGCAAGTGAGCAGTCATGCTTCTGCTCTTTCTGGTGTCCTGTATAGTTTTAATATTTGTACCCTGATGTTCATACTGCTCAGCAAATGAACAAAATGCAGTGTTTCTGTCTTAACAAGTGAAGTCAAAAATAGGACTATGGACATCTGCTAAAAGTAAATACACTTGTTTACAGTGCAGCTTTGCTTTTTTTCAAAGTGATTTAGAATCACACGATTCTGGAAAATTTTCATTGCAAGTCAAGTTACAAAGTGCACTTCAAATTATATTACATTTTTACTCGTCGTCAGAAACTTTCATAGCAAAATATACAGTGTAAAGGAATCACTGTATCCAATCCTTGATCCCAATTGTCCATGTTTCATTGTCTCTCTTTCCTCCTGTTTCTCTTAAGTGATGTTATCTATTAGTAGAGGATAAGTAATTAAGGTTGTAAAGTGCCCTCCTTGAGTCACACGGAAACAATCCATTTCAGCTCTTAGAAACAGCATTAAACCCCACATAGCTTTATAAGCTGCTGCTGGATGTGTGAATGGAATCCCCTTGTAAAAGCAACACTGGGATTACAGTGACAGAGATTCAGTGTTTGTGTGGAGTTAGTAAATACACACGTGGGTGGACATTGTGCACAAGACACAGTAGTGGACAGGGACTGAATGGCACTAATTACATATTAGGAACTAGTAAGTACTCTTGGACTGTAACTGAGAGTAGTCAGCATTATTAGAACCAAATGTAACTATAAGCATTAAGGCCCTTGAACATACAGCACGTCAGGAATAAACGGCAAGAAAATGACCAAATTATTCATATGTTTTGGAAAAGCCCTGCATTTGAGAGGAGCCAATCTAATGTCAGTCATGCCTATTATAGCAAGTAGATGTGTCAGTGGACGGTGGAGAGACTAGCCCAAAACCAGTGCCAGCACCTCACACCTTTGTGGACTTCTAAACATCCATTTATAAGAACATGTGTTATCCTTTTACTGCTAACTTGGCCTGAAGTGCCAATATCCGAGTTTGGTTTTATGGATTTAACCAAAGAGCACCGGCTGCTGCCAGATGTAAACAGTAAGGTGCTCTACCATCATTGTTATGTTGCCATGTTGCCTGTTGCGATTGGATGAATCGGTTTTTATCATGGGCTTTTATCCAGTCTTCTCCTTACCCAGAGAGACTGACAAGCTGTCAGTCAGTAGGTTTATCTTGACAAAAAATAGTCCATCTTCTCTTTCAGCAGCTTGTGAGTGCACTGCTGATCTGGCTATAGGGCTGCAATTAATGATTATTTGTATTAATCTTTAGATTATTTTCACATTTGACTGATTAATCATTTACTCTATAAAATGTCAGTAAATTGTGAAACATGCTCGTCACCATTTCCCAGCAACAACACTCAAACACCAAAAGATGTTAATAATGTAAAAGAGAGAAAAGCATAAAATAAAAGAAGTTGACACAGGTCTGGAAATGTTTGGATTTTTTGCTTGAAAAGTAATCTCAAAAATGATTTGATTATTAAAATAGTAGTAATAGTAAAATGTATTTATCGGCTGATCGTTTTAACTCCAGTTGGCTACATTGAGCTTGTTTTAGATTGCAGAAGCTAATTATGCATAATACACTCAACATACAGTATATAAGAGTTTTTGTTTGCTAGCCCTAGTAGACGTTAATCCACATGAATGTAGGGTTATAAACTTCCATCTCAAAACATTTTCCTTTTTAAATAACTTTGGTCCACTCCATTCTTTGTATTTTATTTTTTATTTTAGGCATGAGGTTGAAAATTGTCAGATTTACAGTGAGTGGTTTTTCCGTAGCAATTCACCTTAAGTTACCTTGGAAATTCCCGTCCTTTGCAGCCGTGCATATAAGAAGGAAAGCAGCTTCATTGTGGCTTAATAATAGAAGACAAGAGGATGCTCCATACCTACAGTATTCTCCATCTTCCCGCTGACATTCAGCCCAATTATTCACACATGCTGGAATGCAAGTACAGCCAACAGGAAAGGATGTCCTTTAAAAAGTAAAGACAGCAAGATCAAAGTTATGTCACGTAAATCCTCCAGGCATCTTTATGTAGAAGTGCCTGCTAGCAGTGTGGATTGTTCTTCGGAGAAAATGTGGTCATTGTGAATCATGTGTTATTTAATGGCTGTGGTTACATCAAGTTGTTGAGCCCACAGCTATACAACATAAGAAACATTCAAGAGTTGAAGACATGCACAGATGTCTCAGATGTGTTTGTACTATCAATTAAACTTCGGTTAAAATGTAACAGGTGCACGCAGGTGACACACAGTACATTTAAATGCACTTAAATCTTCATTAACTGATTCTTTGGGCACAAAAAAGCTGTAAAGACTACCCAGACATAATATCACTTTATGAGAAACATGTTTGCAACCAGTTACCTATTAAAACATCCAGCAGATTCAGAGCAACATTAGCATTCATTTGAAGTCAGACCACATGGCCTATTAACTATTAAGGCAAATATCTGGCTCTTAAGCATTTACTTACAAAAAACAGCTTCTTGCTGCTGCTGGAAACAACACTGATGCAGCTTTAAATACCCTGATTATTGTCGACTTTCTGCAGTAACCTGAGTTCAGTAAGGGATTGGGTAAAGGATTAAGAGAAACCTAGTAACAACATCTATATTTCTTATATAAACTTGGTTTCTTGAATCTTGACCATGGAAATAAGTAAGATGTGTTGCGACTTCAGACAGGCAATGTATAGTTGTGGCAGTAAATGAAAGATATTATGATCATCAATGTTGCCATCCCTGAGAATCATGTATTATCCTGCTTTGCCGACCAAACGTTTTGTGGCCTGCATCATTTCTGATATCATCTTTGTTTCTCAGGGTGACCCCACAAGATGAAGAAACATCCCCCTCAGGTGCTCCCGGTTGTTCAGATGAGCCTACAGGTGCTACCGGTGGCGCTGGTGCTATGGCAATTACTGCCACCTCCACCCTCTCGTTGCCCATGAGCCAAGGTAAACCTTCCCTGCGCCGCATCAAAGGCCGCATTCACCGCAGCAAGAGCCTGGACAGCATGGATCTGCTCGACTCCAATGTAAGGCTCACTCATGACTGGATCACATCAACTTAACATGTACACACATAGGAGGAGTGCAGGATACTAAGGTTTCAACTAATGATTATCGATTAATCTGCTGATTATTTTCTCTTGATTATTAATGCTCCAAATTTCAAAAGCTGTAACCAGCAAATATTTGGCATTTTGGCTTAAAAAATGATGAAAAAAATTATTTGATTATCAAAGGCTGTAATTTTTCTTTCTAGTTTGTGTTGCGGCCCCTAATGGAAACAGAGAGATGTTGAAGGAACACAATTTTTGATTTGAAAGACCCACTCATCTAAAATAATCACAGTACCTCAGAGGGGGGTGCTGGAAAAAATCCTTATCTGAAAACATCGTTGTTGTTTTAATTTTTTGTATTTCTGTAGCAATATTATTTCATAGGCCTGCATTAAATATAAGCTGTGATTACATTTACTAAATTACACTTACTGTGATTTCAAGGGAGAATAAATGTCAGAGAAGTCCAAACACATTTTTTTCTCCTAATGGTTTAATTCAGATTAAAAATTTGCGGAAGATACAGCACTAATACACACCTCACACGCACACACACGTACACTCAAAACCACACACACACACACACACACTCACACACACACACACACACAGCATGACCTTTGGTTATGCAATATTTCTTTGATTTTCAGATGAGCACAGTTTAACACATTCCATATGTCTCTCTCTATGACTGGTTTATTCTCATGAAAAGTATTAATCTGATAAATGATTGGGTAAGCTGCTTGGACCTAAAAACCTTTAATAACTCTGGGATTGTCCATTGAGCTGAGAACTGCCTTTGGCCCACTCTCAACTCATGAATACTTGTGCGTGTGTGCAAGCCTTGTGTGCGTACCTCTGAGCATGCGTGTGTGTATATGTGTGTGTGTGTGTGTGTGTGTGTGTGTGTGTGTGTGTGTGTGTGTGTGTGTGTGTGTGTGTGTGTGTGTTTATGAGGGATGTGGCTTTTGGGAAAGCAACCAACGGTTTATGATGTAAAAGCATGCCAACCTGCTACTAATGCATGCTTGGTAAGACTGTTTTTTGGTGGCATGGGACCACAGTGGCCACACAGATACAGATACATCTCTCTCCTGCACAGCACTACTCAGTGTGTGTGTGTGTGTCTCTCTCTCTCTCACTCCTGCTACTTTCTTTATGTCTTGAGCCTCTGTAGATGTCTCCTGTAATAAATGTTCACAGTGTGATGTTTCCTCATCTGCCCCCATCCTTCCTCTCCATGTTGGCAGTCTGCAGTGTGTGTGTGTGTGTGTGTGTGTGTGTGTGTGTGTGTGTGTGTGTGTGTGTGTGTGTGTGTGTGTGTGTGTGTGTGTGTGTGTGTGTGTGTGTGTGTGTGTGTGTGTGTGTGTGTGTGTGTGTGTGTGGAGGGGGGGATTTTAGTGTGTGTGCTCATTGGGTGTTCAGTATGTTAGCTTGCCTTAATTGAGAGCAGCCTGGTGTAAGGAGTCATTATTCTTCCCCTCTTCATCAGGGCAGGAGTGGGACTCGTTATGATTACAGTTCACACAAGTTAACCCATTATTGATGTGAAGGAGGGTTGAAGTTGGAAAGAAGAAGTCGCAGGGTAGGGTTGACAGTCAAGGATGACACTGCACAGCATTGCATACCTGAATGATGCAACGCACACATACACACACACATACACATCAATTTGATTGACTGCTGGCATGAAGTTTCCTGTCAGTTTCTACTTTTGAGGCAGAGGCGAAAATATCTCAACGACACTCAACAACCTTGAGTGCTCTGCTCCATAATCCTTGGCAGTGAGCCGTCTGGCCTAAATCAGTTTTATTTTCTTACCTTTGCAGACATGATTGAAGTAAGAGCAGAGGTGGATTGTAGTACTAGAGCTGTAGAGGCAGATGGTGAATATAAGTTAGATGAAACTTTGCTGTTACAGTATGTCATCCAGAGAAAACACAAACTTGTACCAGCCATGGTGCACTTTGGCTTGAGTGGGAGATGCATTGTCAAACTACAGAATAGCAACCCTGTCACCGGGGTAAAAATATGGATGCTGAATTATTTGAGGAAAATATCTACTCCAATATTGGGATTTCAGTTGTGATTATTTTCTATAAATTAAATTTCAAGCCTGTAGTTGTAGTCTACATACTGAAATATCAATCAGCTTATCTCTACATGAACAGTTAGAACAGTTTTGGATATTTCAAAACATAATGACAGTGGTGGGGTTATTTGCTTATGTTACCAACACCGCCAATCCAATCTAAATCAAACCCCACCCACACACTCCTGATGAAGCCGATTCTCTGAGTTTTTAAGTGTTTAAAGTCCTACTGAGATGACATTTAGTCATCCCTTTCTGTAGTCAAAAATAATATTTTGATTTATGTAATGTATTGTTAATAGTTTTTTTTTATTATGAAAAGGAAGAAATATTAGAAATTTTCCTTTTCATCTCAACTGACTGGAAGGGCGTGTTGGTGTCTTTTTTTTTTGACAAAGTAAACAAATTTATGCTGTAGCTTCTTTAGCTTTAGCTGCTTCAGCTAATGCTCCTTATTTCTGCATAGCTTCACAGACCGACGGTGTCAGCTCCACTTCTGAGCTTTTAAGGAGATAAGTAGGCTCAAAACAGTAATTTACACTACAAAGAACTAACTAGCTATCTGTCTTCTACCTCTCTTGATGGGAGGCGACTGTTTATCTACAGAAAGAATCAACACTGTTGGTGTTTTTTTGACATAAAACATACAGCCTATTCACAGTTTATTCAAACATAAATCTTGTACAGAGTGGTGTTTATTTTTCAACAAAAAAAAATACATTTTTGGTTGAGGGTAATGCAGATATGCATGTAGGCCTGTTTTTTACGAGAAGCAGGTGTGTAAATAATAACATTAAAAATGGCTGAATTTCATTTATCTGCTTTAGTTTCAAGGTGCTATTGTGCATGCTGGCTCACTGTCACACTGTCATGGCTTACTGGAAAACTTGAACAGAGCCATTGTTAAAGTTATTAGTAACACCTGTGCTTTTCCTACTAATTACAACTCAAAATGCCTGCAGTAAAAAAGGCACATTAACCACATAACAGCCAAGACAACAACAGTTGTCATTATGTCCCATGAATCAATGGTCACCAACTAATACTTTCATCTCCTATAACTTGTTAAGAACCTGTTGATTATGTAAGTTATGAATAAAATCACAGCTGTTGTGATTTTTTAAATTGCACTCCTACATTAACCTGACGCCTCAGATGGTTTGTTAACACAGAACCATCTGAGAAGCCGTCATTGGAAACTGTTTGGAAAAGAGCAGGCACTTTCAAAAAATACCTGGCAAGTGATTGGATGAACCATCTGTCTATCGCCTCCGCCATTGTTGTTTTGAACAAACAGTTGTGGCCATCACACATGCGTTATTATGGAACCCACGCAACTTCTAGGAAAGACCCGCCCTTCAATAGCATTCACACACTACAATTGGCCAGGCGTCCATGCTTATGCTAGGTAACGTAACCCTATTTGTTCAGGTCCTATCCCCTGACCAATTGGCTATCCTAACCTTAACCACTCAAGGTCAATGCCTAATCCCAACCAATCAAGCTGCTTCGTAGAGCAGGCCTTTCCTAGAAGTTACATGGGTTCCACAATAACGCGTCACACACACCTAAAAACCATGCCGCTGCAGATAGCTTCTCACCGGACGCTGATCGGTTTGGTCCGCTGCTGTTCAGACACATTACTTGAAGCCTGACAAGATGGATTTTAATGTGATATGTGATCCTGTGACTTGCGTGATCTTGTGATATTGCGATAATCCAGCTTCCATGCAAGGTAACTATTACATAGCAATTTCAATATAGTCAAGTCAAGTCAATTTATTTATAGAGCACATGTAAAACCAACCTATGCTGAATAATGTGCTGTACAAAGTCATATTATGTTATAAAAACAAAGGAAGACAATACAAATATACAATGAACATCATAGAAACAACACACTTCTATACAAATGTCCCTAAACTAAATCATACGCCAAAGAATAAAAATGTGTTTTAAGACGAGACTTAAATATATCGGCAGTAGAGGATATGTATATAATATGAATGGGAGGTTTGTTCGTTCCAGAGTCTTGGGGCCACAGCAAAGAAAGCACGATCACCCTTTGTTTTCATCTGAGACTGGGGAATAGCTAAAAGGAACTAATTAGAGGATCTTAGGTTCCTGGAGGAGTGATGTAGGGTAGGAGATCAGCAATATATAAAGGGGCCAATCCATGTAATGCCTTAAAAATAAGTAACATTACCTTAAAATCAAATCTATATTTGACCGGTAACTAGTGAAGAGAAGCCAACATCGGGGAGACATGATCCCTCCTTCTGGTACCAGTCAACAATCTAGCAACTGGACAAGCTACAAAAGATAAAGATGATTGGCAAATCCCAGAATACAAGGAATTGCAGTAGTCAATACAAGACGAACAGTCTCCAAGTCCTTATGACAGAGAAAGGATTTTAGTTTAGCAATAGTCCTGAGATGAAAAAAGCTACATTTGACAACAGAACTAATTTGTTTTTCAAATTGTAAGGCTGGGTCAAAGATGAAACCTAGATTTCTGGCAAAAGGGCGCACACTTGAGGCTAAAGTCCCCAAATTTTTCGAAAGTTCGTCAACTGAATTTGGGGTGCCAAACAACATGAATTCTGTCTTACTCTCATTAAGTTGGAGAAAGTTGTTAGCCATCCAGCACTTAATGTCTTTCAGGCAGTGAAAGAGGAACTTTAAAGAGTTGGTATCATCTGTTTTTAGAGGCAGGTACAGCTGTTTGTCATCAGTATAACAGTGATAAAATATGTTATGTTTGTGAAGAATGGAGCCCAATGGGAGCATGTACAAAGAGAATAAAATATAGGTATACATCTCACAGCCTCTTTAGCTGTTATTTGCTTGGGTACAAGCCTTACATTTCCTAATCTGTGAATACATAACAGACACTGAAATGAATACAGCAGAAAGTATTTCAGGCATCACTGTAGACAAGCCAGAGTTTGTTAAAGAGTCATATACCCCTTTTCCACCAAGGCAGAGCTGGTGCTGGTTCGGAGCCAGAGCCTAGTTTCAAAGCGGTTCTTTGTTTTTCGACCACCAAAGCACTAGCTCCGAACCAGTAAAAGTGGTTCTTAAGTAGCACCAAATCATTGCTGGGCCAGAAGTAAGAACCGCTTACGTCAGCGGCTGTGGGCAGGGTTACCTTGACCAACAAGACGAACAGAAACTTGTGACCGCCATTCTTGAATTAGCAGATAAACACGATGGATGCGATTAAACAACAACAGCAGTGGTCAGAGAAGGAAACAAGCTGCTTTCTTGCACTATAAAGGCGAGCCGCGCAAACACGTTGGATCCGCCGAGTTTGGATGCCGATGTAGGTCCGTAAAGTCATGAAATCAATAGCAAAGCAACGTCCGCCATTGTTGATGGTGTGTTTGTGTTTGGCTGCGCCGCGCTAATGTTGCTGGGAAAGATGAGACGTATACAGTGACGTAAGACCTGGCTCTGTGCTGGCTCCTTAGCCTGTGGAAAAGCAAACCGGTTCTTTGGAGGCTCGTCAGTCGAACCAACTCCGAACCGGCACTAGCTCTAGCTCTGAACCAGCATCTGGTTCTTGTTGGTGGAAAAGGGGTAATAGTGATGCTTCACGAGAACCTGTTAATTCCTTCAGAAGTAAAACTCCCTTCTTACAGTCTCTTCAATCTTTCTCTCTCCCAACTAAAACATTATATACCAACTATAAATCTTTTATATATCTTTCAGTTAAGGTCAAAGTTTGCATGTGACTCTCAAGCACACCTCCTACACCTCTCCTTTTCCTTCAAGAATATCAAAGATGTAGACTGAAAAAAGGCCTCAGTGTCCATTTCATCTCACTGAGCTCTCGCTCTATGCAACAGTATTGGATGTTCGGAGCATGTTACACAAATGTTTTAGCTTCCCTTCCCTTAAACTGCTGTGGACCATCACAAGATGTGCATGAGTATAAGTCTGAAGTATGAATAATAGATGGAAGAAATGATCTACTTCATAATGCAGTGTTTTCTCTCTTTCACTTGAAGCTATTTTTGTGTGATATACAAAAACAACACTGTGAAGGCTGTAGAGAAGAGTATCTGAAATCTGTGGTTAAACTGGGTGAACTCACCGGGGATTTTAGCTATTATTTATTCAATACAGACCGATGGCTTCTCTATTTGTCTTCTAATGCAAAGTAGTTGCCAATGTGTACTTCACCTTGGAGGATTGATTCCTCACATCAATGGCATTGGGTAGATGTATGTGTGTGTGTCTGCATGTGTGTTGCTGTAAAGTGTGACCTGATATCCTGAGTCCTTGAGCTAAAAGTACTCACTGTTTTGGTGAGATCCATGAGGCAAAGCTTTTGCTTGAATCCCAATAGATCCTGCTGCACTTTGGCTTTAATTTTCCATTTTCCATGATTTCAAATGAGGGTTAGAATTAGTTGATGACAGTGTTTCAGAAAAAATTGCCTTATTTTCAGTTTAATCACCATGTATTTTGGCGGCTTTGAAAGGGTGTCATAGACCTGGTCACATAGAATTTCTGAACTTATGGAACTGTGGACCATTAAATACTGGTCAACTGCCCTCTGCAGCTCAGTATCGCTCTGCACCTCCGTATTGCTCTGGATTGACTAAGCTACGCCCACTTTTGAGCTATCCAATACAATGGTATCACAATGTTGCACTGCTTCATTGTTATTGTAACGTCTTATGTTTATGTTGTTAATAAAGTTCTAAAAATCTTCCTTTGGGTCTTAGAGAGTAAAGTCATTATTACACGCAAACTCGAGAGGTCGCAAACATAAGGAAAACATAAACATATGTCCTTTGACGAAGGTAAAATGAGATTAGTGAAAAGAGATACAACATTTTTTTCTTCAACAGAGACAAAAACACAAAAAATGTCTACTCAAAATTGCAGATACAATGTTTTTTAATGTGACCACAGCGGGATGTCCTGCTAATTGTTGAATTTAGAATAAAAAGCCTATTTAAAGAGCTGACCTCAGTGAAATCTATGCTATTTAGTATTTGTGTAAGCACTGACATTTCTACTGGTAAATGTACACTGAAAAAATCTATTGGTGATGCTCCTATTCATTGAATAGAGAATTCACAGGATGAAAGCAGGCATAGAAACTTTCTTAATGATTAAACAAAGGAGAGAAAAAATCCAAGCATAGTGGCAAGCAGTCAGCACCAAAAGGACCTTAGGCATTTTGGAGCAAATTAATGGGGCTAAACTGCAGCTATTTTATCAGAATAACATGAATAAACGTAACGTGGATAAAACTGTAATGGATGAACCCATCCGTCCATCCATCTTCGTCCGCTTATCCGGTATCGGGTCGCGTGGGGGAGCAGCTCCAGCAGGGGACCCCAAACTTCCCTTTCCCGAGCAACATTAACCAGCTCCGACTGGGGGATCCCGAGGCGTTCCCAGGCCAGGTTGGAGATATAACCCCTCCACCTAGTCATCCCCGAGGCCTCCTCCCAGCTGGACGTGCCTGAAACACCTCCCTAGTGAGGCGCCCAGGGGGCATCCTTACCAGATGCCCGAACCACCTCAACTGGCTCCTTTCGACGCGAAGGAGCAGCGGCTCTACTCCAAGCTCCTCACGAATGACTGAGCTTCTCACCCTATCTCTAAGGGAGACGCCAGCCACCCTCCTGAGGAAACCCATTTCAGCCGCTTGTACCCTGGATCTCGTTCTTTTGGTCATGACCCAGCCTTCATGACCATAGGTGAGGGTAGGAACGAAAACTGACCGGTAGATCGAGAGCTTTGCCTTCTGGCTCAGCTCTCTTTTCGTCACAACGGTGCGATAGATTGAATGTAATACCGCACCCGCTGCACCGATTCTCCGACCAATCTCCCGCTCCATTGTCCCCTCACTCGCGAACAAAACCCCACTTGAACTCCTTCACTTGGGGTAAGGACTCATTCCCTACCTGGAGTAGGCACTCCATCGGTTTCCTGCTGAGAACCATGGCCTCCGATTTAGAGGTGCTGATCCTCATCCCAACTGCTTCACTCTCGGCTGCGAACCGATCCAGTGAGTGCTGAAGGTCGCAGGCCGATGATGCCATCAGGACCACATCATCTGCAAAGAGCAGCGATGAGATCCCCAGCCCACCAAACCGCAACCCCTCCCCACCCCGACTACGCCTGGATATCCTGTCCATAAATGTTACAAACAGGATTGGTGACAAAGCGCAGCCCTGGCGGAGGCCAACCCTCACCTGAAACGAGTCCGACTTACTGCCGAGAACCCGGACACAGCTCTCACTTTGGTCGTACAGAGATTGGATGGCCCTGAGAAGAGACCCCCTCACCCCATACTCCCGCAGCACCTCCCACAGTATCTCCCGGGGGACCCGGTCATACGCCTTTTCCAGATCCACAAAACACATGTAGACCGGTTGGGCATACTCCCAGGCTCCCTCCAGGATCCTTGCGAGAGTGAAGAGCTGGTCCGTTTTTCCACGACCAGGATGGAATCCGCATTGTTCCTCTTCAACCTGAGGTTCGACTATTGGCCGAACCCTCCTTTCCAGCACCTTGGAGTAGACTTTACCAGGGAGGCTGAGAAGTGGAGTTGTTTGACTACATCAGTGACTTCCACCTAGGAAATTGACAATGATCCCCCATCATCCTCCAGCTCTGCCTCTAACATAGAGGGCGTATTAGTCGGTTTCAGGAGTTCCTCAAAGTGCTCCTTCCACCGCCCTATTACCTCCACAGTTGAGGTCAACAGTGTCCCATCCTTACTGTACACAGCTTGGATGGTTCCCCGCTTCCCCCTCCTGAGGTGGCGAACAGTTTTCCAGAAGCACCTTGGTGCCGACCGAAAGTCCTTCTCCATGTCTTCTCCAAACTTCTCCCACACCCGCTGCTTTGCCTCTTTCACGGCAGAGGCTGCAGCCCTTCGGGCCCTTCGGTACCCTGCAACCGCCTCCGTAGTCCTCTGGAATAACATATCCCGGAAAGACTCCTTCTTCAGTCGGACGGCTTCCCTGACCACCGGTGTCCACCACGGTGTTCGTGGGTTACCACCCCTTGAGGCACCTAAGACCCTAAGACCACAGCTCCTCGTCGCAGCTTCAGCAAGGGAAACTTTGAACATTGTCCACTCGGGTTCAATGCCTCCAGCCTCCACAGGGATGCACGAAAAGCTCCGCCGGAGGTGTGAGTTGAAAGTCTGTCGGACAGGGGCCTCCTCCAGACGTTCCCAATTTACCCGCACTACCCGTTTGGGCTTACCAGGTCTGTCCAGAGTCTTCCCCCACCCCCTGACCCAACTCACCACCAGATGGTGATCAGTTGACAGCTCTGCCCCTCTCTTCACCCGAGTGTCCACAACATACGGCCTCAGATCAGATGAAACGATTATAAAATCGATCATTGACCTTTGGCCTAGGGTGCTCTGGTACCACGTACACTTATGAGCATCCCTATGTTCGAACATGGTGTTTGTTATAGACAATCTATGACTAGCACAGAAGTCCAACAACAAACAACCACTCTGGTTTAGATCAGGGGGGCCGTTCCTCCCAATCACGCCTCTCCATGTGTCTCCATCATTGCCCACGTGCGCGTTGAAGTCCGCCAGCAGAACAATGGAGTCCCCCACTGGAGCCCCATGCAGGACTCCAGTCAAGGTCTCCAAGAAGGCCGAATACTCCGAACTCTTGTTTGGTGCATATGCACAAACAACAGTCAAGAGTTTTCCCCCCCACAACCCGTAGGCGTAGGGAGGCGACCCTCTCGTCCGCCGGGGTAAACTCCAACGTAGCGACACTCAGCCGGGGACTTGTGAGTATCCCCACACCCGCCCGGCGCCTCACACCCTGGGCAACTCCGGAGAAGAAAAGAGTCCAACCCCTATCCAGGAGTACGGTTCCAGAACCGAGACTGTGCGTAGAGGTAAGCCCCACCAGATCTAACTGGTAGCGCTCCACCTCCCGCACCAGTTCCGGCTCCTTCCCCCACAGAGAGGTGACGTTCCACGTCCCCAGAGCCAGCGTCTGCTGCCCGGGTCTGGTCCGTCGAGGCCCCTGACTTTCACTGCCACCCGTGTAGCAGCGCACCCGACCCCAGCGGTTCCTCCCACAGGTGGTGGGCCCATGGGATAGAGAGGGAGTTGCCACGTTGCTTCTTCGGGCTGTGCCCGACCGGGCTCCGTGGCAAACCTGGCCACCAGGCGCTCGCTGACGAGCCCGCCATCTGGGCCTGGCTCCAGACGGGTGCCCCGGGCTTCCTCCGGGCAGGGTAACTTCACCTATTTTACGTTGGCTCATAGGGTTTTTGAAACCATTCTTTGTCTGGCCCCTCACCTGAGACCACTTTGCCTTGGGAGACCCTACCAGGAGCACACAGCTCCAGACAACACAGCCCTCAGGTTCATAGGGACACACAAACCTCTCCACCACGATAAGGTGATGGTTCCCGGAGAGGATGAACCCATCCGTGAACAGTTATATTTTAGTCGGCAATTGTGTTAACAATGAAACTACAACTCCCATAACGCCACTTCAAAATTTCATCAAAAGTCTGTGTTTACATCCATTGTTTTGATTGAGAGACCCCTAGCAACAAAAAATTACATATTGTACGTTTAATGAAATCTTGTACAATACCAAATGTGGAAAGTCTGTTTCATATAATTTTTAAATCGAGTAGGATTTTCTGCATGCAGCTTCTGTTCATTGTGTTGAGGCAGACCTCTCAGGTCTCTGCTGGGCGCAAGCACAAGCTCAAACACTGACTGACAGAGAGAGTAAAAAAAAAAAAAAAAAAAAGGATTGCAAAACGAGGTGATGAATGTGAGGGAGGAGTGGAGGTTATGACATGGATGGCCTTATGAGAGATGAGAGAACGCTTTGACAGCAGGGTGCAGGATGTTCCGATTAGATGAATATATTTTCCCTGGATAGACAGGAGGCTCCACAGACACTTTATAACTCATTCTCTTCACCCCTTGTTCTCAAGGCACAACAAGGCAAAATTGCGTTCCACATACAAGTCGTTTATCTACCTGAGTTAAAACAGGCCACTGAAAATTGTCTGTGGTTATGTATATGTGCCTGTTCTGTGCCTGTACCTTTTTGTGTGTGTGTGTGTGTGTGTGTGTGTGTGTGTGTGTGTGTGTGTATCTCTGGGACCGGATGTGGTGTTACAGCAGCAACAGTGGTTATTTCTGAATTAATTATTAAATCCACAGTAGAGTTAAGCTTCTAGCATCATCATACTTATCCTCCGTGTGGGAAAGTAAAACCAGACATCAGCCAAAAGCTGCTGAATTTGTAAGGTATTTGGCCCACCAGCTTCTTTGAAGGAATAACAAGGCTCATAAAAAAGTAAAATCTTGAAATTCAACAGATATCTTGGATGCTGGATAAAAAAGTTAGTTTCCCTATTTTAATCAATTTAAGTCAAAGTACCTCATTAGATAGTGAGTATAGATATGCTATGGTGTCTGTGTGTTGCATGTGAGGCCCAACTTTTAAAGCAGTCAGGTGTCTTGGCTGCAGGACTTTATAACTGTTCTGCATACATGGACCCACACATACACATACACATGTGGATATAACTTCTGTAGAAATATGATGCAATAAAGAGAAGTAGGTAATATCTTAGATCACAGCTCTGCTCTGTCTTTATCTGCCTCTAGGGGCAGCACCAATACTACGTTATTAGTATTAATGTTGAACGTGATATACAAATCAAAAGACAGGCATGTTGTGTATGATACAGTATGTTTGTATGTTTTTAGAATTGATTTAATAATCATGTCAGTTTATGTTGAACAGAATAAAAAAAAAATGTCATTAAAGTAAGAAAAAGAGCAAACTGTCAGTAAGAATGATGTGTGTGATGGTGAGTGTGTGTGATGGTATTGCAGGTTACATATCTGCATATATACTATCTATTAGGTTAAAATGGTGTCATTGTGATTTTCTCAGCATGATAAATTATTAGAATATGCTATATTTGAAAGAAATATTGTTAGTACACTGGGATGTGCATGTATATGTGCGACACAATATTAAAATGAAAAACAAAGATATAAAGAATAATAATGATATGAATATAATAATATGAATACTAAATAGAGAAATCCTGCTGCTACCACCTACACTAATAACTTAGGGAGACTTATTAGGGAGATTTGTTTCTGTGTATAATTTAGTTTTACAGTGTTTGTTACTTTCAGTTATAGTTTTGCTGCAAAACAAAATGCTGTCCTTTTACCCACTACTACAACTACTGATGCTACTGCTACTACTACTACTACTACTATTACTACTACTACTACAACTAATGTTGGAAAGTAACTAAGTGTGTTTACTCAAGTGCTGTGCCTCAGTACAGTTTTGAAGTCTTTACTTGAATATTACCATTGCATACCACTTACTACTATACTACTACTATTTCAGAAAAAAATATAGCACTTTTCACTCCACTACTTTTATCTAACAGCTATTACTGTTACTATTTACTTTGCTTTAAACATACTATATGATCAGTTTATAAATTAGGATGCATTGTTACAGATACAACTCAACAGTATATGCAGTAAAGCAGTTAAAATTAGCTTTGCTGATTAAAATATCTTAGTATTTCTTCTACCACTATGTCTACTATGTTTATGTTTATCCATTTACCATTTAGTGTTGTGTGAAACCGCTCAGTAAACTAAATCTTTCGTCTTGCACAACAAATGTCACCAACACCAACATGGCCGTTACCTTGGCACATTCTAATTTACGACAAACTGTTACTTTCTTGACTAGCAAAATTATCTTATGAATTGACAAACAACATATGTGTAATTTTTGGCACAATTAAAAATGGATCAAAAATGATTTGTCTCTTGCTGTCAACTACCGTACATAGAAGGGGAGGGACTTTGACTCTCTATGATAACAATGATCATAATGGTAAAAGTAACTAGAAAATGTTGCAAGAAATTCTGACAGTGTGCCGACTACTTGGTGCACAACTAAATGCTAATATTGCCAGTACTAAGTAAGCTGTATCATTGAGGTTCATAGGCCACATGCTATGTGTGTGTGTGTGTGTGTGTGTGTGTGTGTGTGTGTGTGTGTGTGTGTGTGTGTGTGTGTGTGTGTGTGTGTGTGTGTGTGTGTGTGTGTGTGTGTGTGTGTGTTTGTGTGTGTGTGTATCTATGGGACCGGATGTGGTGTTAACGTAGCAACAGTGGTTATTTCTGAATTAATTATTAAAACCACAGTAGAGTTAAGCTTCTAGCATCATCATACTTATCATCCGTGTGTGGCAGACCTTGTTGCTATAGTGATGTGGGCACAGTGAGTAGAGGTTCTGTCTATCCCTCCCTCCTCTTCTCACTGTGCGATTAGAGGAGGGAGGGATAGACAGTATCTTAAACAGTTCAAACATGTTCATTTACTGAATATTATACCTCTCAAGTTCCTTCTTTAATTCCAAAACGTGAGTCCAAGTCTGCCAAACGCATTGTTTTTTTTAATGTTTGTGGTGGCCCCTAGACCTTTAATCTTAAAGCTATAGTGGGTAGTTTATGTCGTCCCCATTAGGAATTCTAAGTAATGACAACAAAACGGTTGGTGCGTCCACACAATACAAGCCTTCCATGATCGTGCAGCACCCCCACCCCTCCCCCACGCAGTTGCTAGGAGCCAAGGAGGACACAGAGGATTAAAAAAACATGACAATTGAATTATCTTCACTCGAGTCGAGATGACACAATCTTCTGGACACAGCCATACTGAGAAATACAGAGGGAGTTTTGTGGAGCTTTGTATCAACTAATTTGGCAATGGCTTGAATGTAACGGACATTTATTAATATCAAAACGTTACGCATTACGTGTAATGTTCCATCTGATGATCATAAATGACCTGTAACAGCAAACGAGACTAACAGTGAAACGCTATTTTAATGTAGTTTTTATTAATGCCTCTGCCCGGGTCCAATTTTTCCTGCAAAGACACAAAACGATTTATGGCAAATACACGATGCTAAGAGCACATATTCTGATGGGTCACAGATTTAGGTGTATCACCTGAAAAGCCTGTGTTAGTGTATCCAGTCAGGTAAAAGGTAGCAGGAGATTTCTTTATGTTGGCCTAATTGTATTTTTATTTTATTATAGAAGTTATCTGCTGTAGTTATGACTGATGCTGGGGCAGGGCCATCACAGATTAGAAGGACATTAAATTACGTCCCCATTCCATTTAGCACGAACGTTTTATTCCTTTTAGTCCGGGGTAAAATGTGTCACCTTTTTCAGCCCTTCTGAGTTTGCAGGTATGGATTTTCTGTGAGAGCTAAATATTCATTGCAACTATATGACCTCCCGGTAACGTTAACTCAGTAATCTACAGTGAGTAATACAGTACTGTAAAGAAAAGACCTTTTCGACAGCGAGTGTGGTAAAAACACTACCACTTTTGTCCAAAGCGGCCTCTAAAGTCAACACAAACTAAAAGTTACATATAGCCACTTTAATATTATTAACCATAGTAACAGCTGTGGTTTTACGGGTCAAAATTGACCCGTATAGATTTAGGTTAGGAAAAAGGTAAGTCTTTGAACAAAGATACACATCTAATGACACAGATGCTCAAAAAGAGGTCTTCTTACATAAAAAATGTAATGGTCGTCAATCTCTTATTACACCCAAGGCAGAGCACCAACTGAAAACATCCACTCATGGAAGGGTGTTTGCTGGATGGAGATGGACAACGCACACTTGAATGCGTACATGGGGTTGTACAGATCCTGTAATGAGGCTACAGTGTATGGGATGCTGAGTCAGGCCAGTGTATATTTCATGCTACAATGTCATTTCGGACCTTTATGTGTTATCCTCCGTTTCAAGAGTTATAAGTTAAGGGAATGACAGCTTGCTCCTGTTATGGATGTTTGGGACAAATGGGTGGAACACTTTCCATACATGTAGGCTCATTCCAGGATCTGTACACCCCGGCAAGATGCAACAGCCCCATGTAAGCATCCAGGTGTGTTTTGTCAATCTCCATCTAGCAAACACCCTTCTCCCTTCCATGTTTGTCGTCTCGAGCAGGATCTTTTCAACAGATGGTGGCAGTATGAACAGCTCAAATGCTGTCTTGATGTTTACAACTTATTTTTCGTTAAAATACAACCGCTAGTCAAATCTCTGAGAAAAGTCATAGCACACCATTCCTGATCATTTTTTTTCGCATGTGTTGGTAATGCTTGTGCTGATGCACGCTGCTGTAGTAGCACATCACCACACTGAATTAATACAAAAAGTCAAATTTACAGAGTTGTATAAAAGTATAGGAATAGCAATGTAAACTAAAGGCCATGGTTTACATTCCTGTTTAAACTCTGTGTACTTTTCACTTGTCAGTTACTTTTAAAGCTTATAGTGATTGATCACCTCTACAGGTTCATGCCTGCCATTGGCAACAGATGATGAAGCCACTCATTAATTGCATTCGCACTTAACCAGCAGCAAATATATAAGCTGTAGCTTTCAGGTTCCCTATGGCTTTGGTTTTGATCGCAGTGATTTATTATCTAAAGATATGCAGCTCTCTGCATAATGACATGCTCCCTGCCCCTCATGTTAGCTCATCCCGCGGCACTATGCATCTGTAATGTCAGGCAGCAAGGGCAGGCAGGATCAATGTTAGTTCTATAGATAGATGAATCAATGATCTATGACATCCACAGCAGCAGCCTGTAAGTGAGAAAGCCTTTTTTTTTTACACAGGGTCATATGGAACAGTTCACATAAATTAAATTAAATTAATCAATCACTCTTGGTTTGTAGGGTGTGTATGTGCATGCTGTGTGTGTGTATGAGTAAGAGATATTGGCTGAAGGGATGCCTGGCTGCATACATTCCAGGAAGTGTGTCTTCATATTGGTATGTCCAGCGGTCGGCTGTCCTCTGTGTGATATTGATTGGTCACATTAGGCAGTCTGCAGGTCAGCATTTCTCAAACAGGGACATAAGAAGAGCAGGATGGAGGAGGCATGGAGGAATTACTGGAGGGTGCGGGCAGATAGGTTGAGAAAAGAAACAAGAAGGGGAGATGGATGGACGGAAAAAATTAAAAGAGTGCAGAATGATGGGAAGATTGATTCAAGGAAAAGAGCAGTATTGGTGTTGTTGGGCTTACATTGCAGACATGAAAATCACTCACCTTTCGGTGAAATTCGCTGTTTTGAAACCAAAATAGGTGACCTAGATGGAATTCTATTGAATCTACACCTAGAGGTGTGAGAAAATGTTTAAGGGGGGGATGTTGTGGTGGGGTTTCTGGCGTATGACTATTTTAGAAAAATAAATAAATTAAAAAGTCCACATGGGATTTGTTTTGATGAGCTGGATTTAACCAATCATTGAACTTCCACCTACCAATGAAATTAATTCTAGCCAATCAGATGCAAAGTTGGGTGGGTCTTTGCCGAAATGTGAGAGTGCCGGTGCTGTGGTAATGCGACTAAAAAAAAAATGGAGGCAAAGTTTATCAAACTTGGAGCATGTATGCAGCTTTAGTTGAGAAAATAGTTAAAATAAATGGCGCTGGGCATGAATAGAGGACAAGAGGAAAAGGGTGGAGACGGGAAGCCGTTTAGCACTTGGTGCCTCAAACTGAGGGAGCCGGGTGCTTGCTTCTGCAGCGCATGTTGAAGTAAGATACTGTACGGCAGCAGCGGTAAGACAGGGCTTGCTAGTCACAAAGCTTCGGTCCATGTACTCTGTAATACGAGTATGTTACCGGCAACGACCGCTACCGCTACCACTGCGACTGTTCCTTTACTGACCGACAGTGATACAAACGTTCATAACGGAACATGATTTGTCATTAACGATGGCCACTGTGTAAAAGCTATCTGAAGCCCAAACTGCCTTGACAAAGCTTTCTGTTTGGAATTAGCATGGCAGGTATTTAAACATAACAGCCTTGTCCCAGAGTTTAGACGTCTAGCTATATGAAAAGATAAACAATGTGACGTTTTTAATAAATGTAAATAAAGCAGCTAATATCAACATGGACAAAATCATGAATGTACTAATTCGCTTTTTTGCTGATGACCTGGCCAAAGTAGTAAAGTTTAGTTTTCACAATGATTCATTGTAGGATTATGATGTTATTGCAATATGTAAATCCACATTGACTTTTTAGTTTTTAAAAATTATGACTTTTATTATTGTGTAATGTCAGAAGGACTTTAACTGTTTTGCTAGTTACTTTAATGAGTGCATATTGAAATATTACACTGTTGGTTGGCAAAAAATGCATCTCAAAATGCATCAAATTGATGCTTTAAAATATGGAATAGTTAAAATTTTCTTCTGGGGGAACATGCCCCCGGACCCCCCTCACCTTTTTCACCCCTGGCCCGTTTCATGTCTGTACTTGGTAACAAACTCAGCCCCACCTTGTCCCTGCTCTATAGTATTGAATTGCCATGCTATAGCTGGTTAAAGATGACCTATTGTTCTTGCCTTCATTCTCTTTGTTTATTTTTTTGTTTACAGTATATTAATACTCATTTTTGCTCACCAACACGTCGGTAGCTGTCAATATTGATATATAACATTAAGCACTGTACTTGCCCTGCAATGTTTACTTAACGAAGCGGTGGAATTAATTTTATTGATCAAATCAGACCAGCTGACCCGACAGTGGCATATACTGTAGCCCTGTGTTGCTTTCCTGTGACATACAGTATACTTCTGATCAGCTCACTATTCAAGGCGCGTTTGCCAGACAAGCTTTAGTTCAGTCATAGCAGCATGTAATTCTCTTATCAGACATATAGTAGACATTTTTAGCCTCAGTTGACTGACAGTGTTTGCTCATTGCTCAGTGACTTTCAGTAGTTCTGGTGTTTTGATGTAATTTTAGCTTTGCTTTCACATCCATTCCTGTTTTGGTCCACGCTCAATTTCTAGAACAGGTCTCAGTGGGGAAATGTTTTGCTCTGAATAATTTATCACACTTAAAAGCAATTACACCACCTTGTAGTGTGGAGTGTTTTTGTGTGTGTGTGGTTCGTGCACTGTGACGGAAACCCTGTTGTGTCAGTTGTGAACATTACAGTCGTTGGCTCATGCTTAAGATGTGTCAGATTTATGAAAGAGAAGATTGAGCTAATTTTTGACTTCAGCTTTTATCTTGTACCACGTGGCGGCAGCAGCAGCAGCCTTGTCTAAGAAGATGGGATGGATTCTCAGCAGCTCAGAATTTAGGCCCTCTCTGTTTCCATGGCAACAGAGTTCCTTTACCCTGGGTGTGGGAGGTTAGGGTGACAGTACACATAGGTTACAGGGATGTGAATGAGCAGTTTTATGTTAAAGGGGGAACAGAGAAAAAGCAGGTTGTAGTGTGCGGTATTGTTACGTTTGTATGTTAGAAGAGAGAAGAAGAGAAGAGAAGAAGAAGAGATCTTATTTTCTGCTCTGCCGTTGACACTTATATTCAGAGGGCCTGTATTAAAAGTACTGAGAAAAAAAAACAGCAGGCTGGGATTGCCTCCACACGGCTTTCGCAGACCGTTTCCCAAGACTTGAAATAGGCTAACTTCGTTTTTTCACGGCCGCATGATCTAACATGCACACGCGGCCGGACTGGCTATTAAAACAAAGAACAGAGAAGCTCTGATTACAACACACACAGAGGGAGTATGACTTCATTCTCTGCTCAGGACACCATTACTCTACTATATCTTTACATAGGAAATATTTGTTTGCTGCTGTGTTAATGTTCTGAAAGTACAGCTCCTTTAATATTTGCCATCTGTTATTATTAAGCTATATTTTGTTGTTTTAATTCAACACACCTGAGACATTTGGGAAGAAAAAATGTTCTTATTTAGTCTTTATTTAGATGGCTATTTCATATCGAAATCTTACATTAAAAATAGAACTGGGCAGCAACCCACGCGTATCAGCACAAAGCAGCCTTTTTCAGGGTATAGCCCTCAAAACACAGTCTCCCCTTTTAATAGACATCATGACACACGAGACATTATTGTTGAATGTGAAAGATAACGTGGTATGTCTCACTGTTAAAGGTTAGTCACTTACTGTATATACACCATTATATACAGAATGTATATCAGCAGAGAGAATGGGGTGTAAAACAATGCAGTTTACACATTGTAAGCATTAAGTTCATTTAAAAAGCAACGTTTCAACCATTAAATTCACAATATGAAAAAAGGCATCTTTGTACTTAAGCCACAAGCTGCAATTGACAATCAATGAAGGAGGCGAACCACAAACACCCAAGACAATGATACCTTCATTAAATTCATACATATACAGTATATACATACAAATTATTAAAAAAAAACAATGTATCTCAAGGTTCACAGAATACAAGTTGGAAAAGTTTTTTTCAGATCTTCCTATCCTTCACTATTTGAAAGTCTCTTGTTGATAAATGTAACTTTATTCGTATTGACCATTAGTCAAATTAGTCAGTTAAAATGCATTAGTCAAGTGTTTTTGGTATCTCCAATATTAGATTATTATCTTATTATAGAATCTCATCACTCCTCACCATCTAATGAAGCATTATAGTGACAATATCTCCATGAAAAGTTATTGTCTTCAGCAGCTCATGATCCCAGATTCCACTTTAGTGTTTGATATAAGGTATAAGAGATTTAACATAGCACAGTGTTTGTTATGATGAATGAAGCTGCTGTTTGGTATGGCCATATGTTTCCTGTTGGATGAGGATATGAATGAACTCTCTTCTGCCACTGATAGCTTTGACTGATTTTGACACTCTTACACATGAACTGGCTACATGTCCCATACCACCCAACAGAGATTCACAAAACTGAGTGAATGTCTGAATACACAAACAAACTATTCACATTAATACAAAAAAATTTTGTATGGAAAGAGGGAATGACAACAAAAGTAATATAAACAAAAAAATAAAAATAACCTTCCCCCGGCATTTACAGAAAAACAACATATTTGCACATATTTAAAATACATAGATGAGTTATTTTTATTTGTTGTAGTACTTTACTACTGAGCTGAAAGTATGTTGAGAGAATCTTTATTTCTGTCTATGGTAGATTATACATCTTGAAATATGACCAATTTTAAATGGAATATATGCTCCGCCTCCTACTTATCTGATGTCTTTGTCATTTCACTGGTAGTTCAAACTAGTCACCTCTGTCCCTGTATATTTTATGGCCTGTATGTTGCCCTCTTTGAACAATCTCAGTATCCTCAGTGCAGTAGGTGTACAGAAAGATATTTCTCCCTAACCTTTCACTCCTTGCAGGCACCTCCAGGGGCTCTCATTTCAGGTTTGACTTTTATTTTACCTCTCAACTAAATTGACCAACAGAAATGTGAAACTTTGTAAAGTGAGACGCCCCCGGGGAAGTCATGATGCCAACCTGCAGCTTGGCTTTGTGGCGTCTGTCTGCAGAGAGGAGTAAAGCAAATGAAAGAAAAAAACGGAGGGGAAAAAAGAGGAAATGGGTTAATCAGAGCCGACGGGTGCATTGAGATATGTGTGTGTGTGTCTTTCTGTCTGTCACAGCATGTGTGTGTCTGTGTCTGTCTTTGTGTGTGCGTGCAATGGATTTGTCAGAAGCCAGGGGCAGTACTGTGCACCATTAGGATCCAGGTTGCTATTTCAGGATGCTACCTGCTGAGGGATGTACTCTGCTCACAGTTTTGATGGCCCCTCCGCCCAAGTCCATAAAGCAAGGCTGGGATAGCCTGTGCTGCTGCTGAGTAACTAGGATGGGACCTAGTTTCAAGAAACTGGTGTTCAGACATTTATATGTTTATGACATCAATAGCTGTATATTTTCATTCATAGGAATGATTGCAGTTCTTAATTCATATCTAAACTGTATCAGTGATCTCCAACAGGTCTGATTACAACACTGACATACATTTGGTACAGTTATGTCCCAAATACCTCAACTCAGATGTCTGTATTGTAGTAGGGGCAATACAAAGAGTACATAGAGTAAAGCTGCATCCACTTGTGCTAATGCTTATAGTGAGATTACAGAAAATTAACAACCCATCAATTTGTTTCCTATATCCTGGTCAAAGACTCTTTAAGGTTCTTAGACTGTTGCCTCACACAGTATGTAAATGAGTATCTGTATGCAGGGGCGTCAGACTGGGAGGGAAGGGGACAGAGTATACAGGGCCCTCATGTGAGAATGGGGCCCACAAAGATACTAGAATGAATAGCAGAGTGCCCATAGAGGATGCCTGGGTCCAGAATTTTGCTACGCCTCTGTCTCTGTGTGTGTGTGTGTGTGTGTGTGTGTGTGTGTGTGTGTGTGTGTGTGTGTGTGTGTGTGTGTGTGTGTGTGTGTGTGTGTGAGGATAATGAGTCAGCATTTTTTGCGGCTTGACTTTCACAGCATAGAGACACAAGGTGACCTCTGGGACATTGGGGTGAAAGGTTTTTCTTTGTTACATTTACTTAAGTATTATGATAACACTTTAAGTCCCCCTATTTAGCATTTGCAAGCAGCATATAAACATTTAATCAATGCTTTAAAACAGAGCTCTTCAACAGGGGGTCCGTGACTCCTAGGGGGTCCTCAGTGTTACTACAGGGGGGCCGCCAAATTATTGTAAATTTTTTGAAAGTTTAAAAAAGATAAATGAAAATGTCTTAACAATCCAACATATTATTAGCAAATATAAATTAGCTTATTTGTGTGTGTGTCTGTGTGTGTGGGGGGGACATTATTGATACTGTCCTATATGTCACTAAGGTAGCCATCCACAGATACAGGTAATAAGGATTCACTGTGCTACATGTATATTTAACATTAAAACATAATTTATAAAATCATGCCAACAATTTTTATTTTAATAGCTTATGCACTTAAAATGTATGTAAAAAGGCGATAGTCCGCCCTACATGTTATTGTGGGCCCAGTTTAATACGCAATTTTTTTTTTTACAATATACTGTATGTAGTACGAGTCCCTGCTCAGTCTCTGTTTCAGTTAAGGGGTCTTTGGCCTAAAATACGTTGAAGACCGCTGCTTTAAAACATATTTAAATGTTATGGGCAGATATAAGGGATATGTTTGAGTGTTATGTTAAAGCTATAGTGCGTAGTTACTGTCTCCCCAATGAGGAATTCTAAGTAATGACAACAAAACTGTCGGCGCGTCCACATGATACAAGCCTTACGTGATCGCGCACTGCCCCCACCCCTCCTCCACACAGTTGCGAAGGCGGACACAGAGGATTAAAAACAACATGATGGACTCTTCAGAAGAGGTAATTATCTTCACTCGAGCTTCTGAGCGGGAAAGTCACTGAACGACACAATCTTGTGAACATAGCCAGCTGATAGTCTTAATTAGCTTTGTAGCAACTCATTTGGCAATGGCTTGAATGTACTTGCCGTTCATTAATATCAAAAAGTTACGCACTAAAGGTTTAATGTACAATATTTGTCAACAATTAAATCTTCTCATATGAAGACATCATTTTTATCATTACAACTGTGTTTTACTATATTGTTATTCATCATCTGTTTATACACCAGCATCCACTTATGGGTGCCCACAGGAGGAGTTATAGTTGTTGAAAAATACATGAATAAACACTTATATCTGCAATTTAGCATGCTGAAGTGGGACAGTTGATCAGACTAATACAATGTGCATCCAAGGACTAACCATACTATGAGACTGCAGAGTTTGGAGATTATTTTGGTTTATTAAATTACAGAAAGGTTAGTTACATGCAGGAAACTTGTGCCATGTTCCTAGTTACAAACCACCGAAAAGTTCTATCTTTGGAAAGATGTAGCATGAAGGTTCATTTTGTTCTTTCTATCCTCTTCTCTTCACATTAGTATTGTAATCACATTCACTTTATGAATCAAAAAAGAAATTGTAGGCCTTGGAAAACTCCAGTAACTGCAGTATCCGCCACCTTTGTTCCTTGTTTTTTTTTTTATATATATATATATATATATATATATATAGAATGCAACATAAGAACTACAGTATTTACTTTCTCCAACACTTGCAGTACACCTGTGTGGCCACTAGTAGTGCTTTTGCTACACAGAAAGGATTAAAAGAGCACTGACGCTCTTCTCCAGTCAACCTGTCTGAAAAACAGTTCAATGAGAGCTTTTTTCCTGCAGAGGGCAGAGTTTCATCACTAACCATGTTAACACCAGACCACTGACCTCCTCAGCTGTGGTCTCCATTTTAACTGTCTGAATGAGACAGGATGCTTTTACTCATCAGCATAAATGGATATAGTTCATATGTTACACACCTGTCTTTACACTCTTACACACTTTTCATATCTCTAACATATGTTTGAAATGATTTCCAAGCAGTCTGTGTACCGATGCTCAGATGTGGATAGAGACAAAGAGAGTAGTTGGTAAATAAGAGGCAGAGAGATAAATGCAGACTTTTGTCGACTGAGCTTCCATAAATTAAGAGTCAAAAGCAGGCGGATCTCTTCCTTTTGATGGACATGTGAGTAGCCCATTTGGTGAATTTCTGCAGTCTCTGAATAAGAATCAGTCAACTACAATAATTTCATATGTAGGCGTAATATGAATATTTCACTTACAGTAAAACATGTGACAGATCTTCTGCAGATGTCTGTTCTGTGGCTGCCTCTGTGACTTCATGGGCAAAGCAGATGCCAGAAAATGTAATTAACTGAAATCGACATTCCAGAAAGGCCCACTGGGGATCTCACTGCCAAGCAGAGGGGCAGATCTGTGTAGCATCAGAGAGTGCAAAACAGAGATGGGCACAGATTCATCTGCACTTTAGTGTTATTGTTAAATATTTGCCAATATAATAATTTTAACATCATATCTTATCTACTGGCTGATGTGAATGAGTAAGAAAGTCAATTTTAGCATTAAAACAAACAGAATGTTGCTGTCAGAGCCAAACATCAGCATGACCCCTTGAAATGAAAGTGTTAAGAGATGTTTGCCCAGGGAGCAGCCGAAGAAGACTGCGTGGACAACGAGTACAAAATGTTCTGATGTTTTGTTCTTGTTGATGAAACATACAAGGGAGATATGAACTCCCCAGAACGTCCACTCATATTTATGAGGTGGTGTCGAGTCTTAGCTGGAGATATTTCATTAAGAATAAGAGAGGGGGCAGAGAGGAGAGCAGTGGGGGGATGACTGATCAGTCAGGTGATAGGGATTTTGTCATCCATGGGTCAGTGCCTTTTCTTGGAGCCTGCCAGAAAGCTCAAAGACAGACAAAAACAATGCTCTATTCCTTTCAATTCTGTTTTATTCTATTCTGTTGTCTCTTTTAAACAAAATGAAGATAGTCTGCCTGGTGCCATCCATTTAATAATTAGCTAGCTTTTACTAATGACCATTATAGAAGAGCCATGTTCAGTGAGGCACCTTCAGACAATATACATATATATATATATATATATATATATATATATATATACTGTAGATCTCTGACTTGTTTTCAGTGGAAGCTCCCTCAGAGCCTCTGTGACGTTGCCAGCAGATTAACTGTCCTCATATCCCTGCATCCCTGGTTATTTCTCCTGCTTGTTTTCTTTTAATAAAGCTGGCTGGCCTCCTTAGTCCTGAAGCAGGCTGGCAGACAGACAAGGAGCCAAGCAGGTGGGCAGCAATAACAGGTAGAGATGGCGTGGTGGAGACAAACTGGGCAGAGCGAGAGACGTGTCGAATGGGTGCTGGAAAAGGTCGAAGGAGAGGTTGCACCACTAACAGTCAGTTGGTGCAGTCACAGCGAACGTGACAGCTCTGTGACATTGTCGCTTTTGATCGTCTCTTCTCTGTGTGAGGAGCTGCATTCTTGTCAGTGAGACTGGCAGCCAGACACACAATCATGCAAGTGGGCACACACACACACACACACACACACAACACAAACACAAACACACACGGAAACAACACCTGATTTTGACTTCCTCATTTCCAAATCCCAACACTTTTAGACCATGAAGAAATATTGATCTCATAATTGTTATGGGCTGATAATTAACAGCCCGCCTGGGTGCAGCCGTTTAAATTCAAGTGTGCAACCTTAAATGTCGTTGCTCATGTGATTCTCAAGGGAGGCAGCTGGATGGATTGGTGGCACCCCTCCTGCCCCACCAAGCTTCCCCTCTCTGTGACAGCAACTCAGTCATCATAGCTGCTGATAGTTTATCCCTAATGGTGACCCATAAATAAAGCAGCAACCAATGGAGAGAATTGATTTCCAGAAGCACGAAGGAGTGGTGGAGATTAATGCTCCGAGTCGGACCCCGCTGCAGTGCTGTATATCACTCTTTCTGAAATGTTTTGCCCTTCATCTTTTTTTCCAGCCCATCACTCTGCCTCTGACTGTAACGTCCAGAACAGAGTGTTCCCTCTTTTCTTTTTTTGAGCTTACGTTTTCCAAATCTCTTTCTTTTTCCCTTTGATCTTCTCTTGGTTTATCTTCTCATTTTGTTCGCCCATGTGCTTTGCTCACCTGGCCTGTAGTAGCTTTATTTCTCTCTCTCTCTCTCTCTCTCTCTCTCTCTCTCTCTCTCTCTCTCTCTCTCTCTGTCTCTCCTTCTCATGCACATCTTTTAGTTGTCCGAGGGAAATTGACCAGACTCTAAAAGACGAGCCTCAACTTTCTGGAAATTGGTAATTTTGCTGATTTTCTGTTTGAGCGGATTAGGCTACAGATCAGAGTAGAGCTTCCATATTCAGGTTATGCATCTAGAATTGTAGTAACAGTACTGTACTGTACTGTACTGTACAGTACTGTTACCACAACTGGAAAAATCATATATCACCAAAAAAAGACAGTAATTAATACTATTTGGAAGTAAAACATTCTCATAAGACACTAATTTTTTTCTGTCTTGCTGGTTCTTCGACATTTCATTGCTGAGATCCTAAGCAGTACTGTACATTCATCTGATCATGTATGATATGCATGTTTAAAAGATCCCATCATATCCTGTAATCCAGCCCTATGATTCACTTACATAGTCAATCCAACTACAAAGCTACATATGGATAAGCTTGCTCCAGATTTGCATATTGTATGGCAGATGTTCTCCCTCCCTGCTGTGTGTGTGTGTGTGTGTGTGTGTGTGTGTGTGTGTGTGTGTGTGTGTGTGTGTGTGTGTGCATGCATATGTGCTGGTCAACTCTGCAGTGGGCATCCAGGTGCTTTAAGCACTAGGAGCCATAACAGACCTGGGTTTATTAATGTTGTTCATTTCCTCTCGTCTGTTCGCCTCTGGCTGCCTGGCTGCTCAGCTCTCCAGTCCAACATTCCACACACTCCACTGGAATTAAGGGAGAGGCCTGCGGCAAGGCAGGGAAGGAGCTCAGGAATGTCTCTATTATCACAGGGAGAGAGGATGGAGGGAGGAAGGGGACGGGAGGTCAGGCCAGAGGACCTATGCAATGTTAGGTTGACTTTAGTCAAGACTGCTGGAGTTTCCATCAAAGCTTTGATCACTACTCACAGCTCTGTCCATAGGCTCATATTAACACAGAGGTGCATGCTTCTGGCCCAATCAGAACACATAGGAATCTAATTTTAGAGCTGCCGCTTTTTAAATCAATATCTCCACTCCGATCAGTGGCAGTGTCATGTAGATTATCTCACGGCCTTTACAGATGTCACACCAGGTTGGCTCTGCTCTCAGTCCACAGTGGGAGCTGCTGAGGATCACCCCACATTCACTCACTTGCGTACTGCTCGTGCATGCGGAGGGACACAAACACGGGCAAAAGAATCCCCCTGGGTCAACCGTAGCTGGAATCAGACCGTGGGCAGGCATATGCACGCATGTGTGGTGAGTGAACAAGAGCGACGGTTTGATAATGTATGACGTGTAAAGAGCTAATCAAAAGCATTTTTTGGAAGGTTATCGTTAAGCAGAGTGGTTTTCAGTTGCCGGCTTGATTTATTACAGTATTTGATTAATATGTTTATTTCATGCTGGTCATGTCTAAATGTTTGGTCTTCTGGAGAAAGATGAAAGGAGATGTTCTTTGAAGGGAGATATTCATTGCAACACTGAAGGATATTTCTTTCTTGTGGATCCTTCTCTGAACAAATGTTACAAAAGGGCAACTGTCAGTGTTATATATGCTATAGTTTGAATTTAAATTACTTCAGAGTGTTGATCTTAATGTAGTATTTTGTGTGCTGACTGATTTGCACCATATCTGTGTTTTGGGATTTAACGAGGGCAGTAAATTAGATATGGAGAAAAGTGTACAGCTTATTAACACTAATGAATCCGATGAAGACACATTTCTCTACGGGAATCAAAAAGTATAAAAACTAAAATTGAATTGACAATTCAAATAAAATAAATGAACCTAATGGTTTCATGTTGGACTTTTGTCACTGGAATATTAACAGTTTTCACTTAGCATACTATAATACATAATGTCAAGTTTTCTCACAGCCAATCCAGTCCTATAAAGCTTCTATACTGTATATAATGCCTACAGTTCAGTGATTCAGTGTGAACTTCCAATGAAGGGATTTAAGTGTTAAATCCATTTATTCTTGTCCATGCAGAATGTTGTCGCCTATATATAAATACAAAGGGGATTATTTTCATCCGTTTACTATTCCTGTTGTAGATTTGAAGTTGAAGTACATTTCAAGTGTTTTTAAGACACCTGAATATAATCACTTTCCTCAAAGTGGATTACCATACATTGTGCTAAATGTGGCTTAATTTATGACAAAATAATAAAATGTAGGTGAAGATTAATGATTGAACTTACATAAAACTATTATAATAGCTAGGTTAGGCTTCCATCTCTGAGCCTAAGGTTAACTGCTGTGATTCAGATACATTCTGGTATGAAATGCTGTCATCCTGCAGAGACCATAGCTGTGGTCTGCATAATGTTGCCTCTGATACCCTCTGTAATCAAAGATATGCATGTTCCATTAGTTGCATACAGAGGATGGACACCAACAAGTCCATATGTTTATTTAGGTAATATTTGTTTTTGTCTTAAAATCACTATCAATGTGTATGTTCATATTGCTTACATAAACAGTATTGTTTACATCAATACTCTCAGTTAAAATATGAATATTTAAAGAGATACATAGATAGATGGGCCAACGCATTTTTTGTGCATGCATTGTTTTAGTCCGGTGCAACACCGGCAGCGCTGCCGCTAGTTAGCTTAGCATAGTGAATGGAATCCTATGTTGCCGGTTAGCATGTTGTGAGTAAAAGTGAGCCAACAAAAGACAAAAAAACAACCTAATTACTTGCACTCAGACAAAAAATGCGTTCGCCCACCTATATCTACAGCTAGGGAAGACCGTGATAAGCCCTATTTCAACAAACGGTGGCGTATTCCTTTAACAAATTAATTAAATGTTATTTTCTTCTGACATCAATATTTTGCATACATTTATTTTATACATTCCTAGCAGCTACTTGCTAAATACTGTGTGTACTGAGCTGCTGTAAAACAGCTTCTCTCTATGGCTTTTAACATTGTCGTGATAACTGCAATCATATCTGAATAAGCTAAGCTTTGTCAGCTTTGACCTGTGTGGTTGACTTTGGCTCGGCTTAGCAGTGTATAAAACCTGTAATATACATGACAGAAGGACCTTACTGCACTGACTGCTTTGTATACACATTAGTAGAACAGTGCTTGTTACTGTGTGCTCCCTGGTGCTGTATCCCAGCAGTGTTGCTTCCATATGCTGTTTGCTGTACATGTCACATGGTAAGGCCAGTGGCACTAGTTCAACTGAGGGGCCCCAGGTGATACAAGAGCTGTAGGCAAACAGAGGCAGATAACATCGCTACACAAAGCTCTGTTCCCAGTCAGTGGTGCAGCAAAGGCAAATACAACATACCCACTCTGCATTTACAGTTTTCTCTGTGATGTTGATTATTTCGGCATTAATATGCAGTTAACTATAGATAAAAAGACTAGGACAAGAGAGAGGCAGATGATATAGAACTAACATTACAGCTGAATCTTAACCAAGGATTACCAAGTTGCATAGTTTGTGCCTCAGCGTACTGACTACATCCTGTTGGAATTAATTTGGGATGCCACCATTATATGGTCATTCCAAAAGTAAAACAAGGAGTCATTTAACAAAAGGAGCTACTTCACTTAACCTATTTTTGCTTTTGTCCTCTTTGTGGATAGATTAATGTTAAACAACCTTCTAAGTCAATCGTTTTTCTGCTATTGAGTGGATTAAGTTCAATATATAGTACCTTTATTCCATCACATCTCTCCATAGATGCAGATTAAATTCAGAACGATAGGAACCCATCTTTCAAAAAAAATAATCTAAAAATAATGGGTTGAAATTAAGTAATTTAGAAATGGTTATTAGAGCTACAGTAAAACTAATGAATCTGCAGGGCAGATATATTGTTCGATATGAGCTTATTGCTGGTATATTGGTATCAGTATATACTGTACTTATCGAGACATAAGAAGAAATTGAAGCACGCAAATGCCAAATATATTTGAGGTAGTTTAGAAACTGTCTCTTTTAGATAGTTTGTCCACAGAGAGCACTGACAAGTTTATTTTTCAACTGTTAAATGTTCTGCTCAGTACACAAACCATGGTTACAACTATTCAAAAAACAAATTCAAGGTATCCCTATCCTAAAATTGTTTGCTTATGTTATCACAACACAAAAACAAACAAAAAAAGAATATCGGCCACAATATCGTGATTCGATAGTCAGTGTTGCCTTTAAAAATCTAGTATTGGTCTGGCTATGATAGTTATAATCTTAAAGAATTTGTAAGTAAAGGGTCCTATTTATTTGCATCGTCTTTATAACAAACTTCTCTGTGCTGTCACCGAGTAATTGTATCGCCCAAGTGTGGATCACGGGAGAGGGTAACTTATTATAACTCATATATTTTTAGCACTTTGATATAGAGCTCTGTATTTCTTTATATTAAAGGAATACGCCACCGTTTGTTGAAATAGGGCTTATCACCCTCTACCCTGGCTGTAGATAGTCTGGCCAATGCATTTTTTGTCTCAGTGCAAGTAATTAGGTTGTTTTTTTGTCTTTTGTTGGCTCACTTTTACTCACAACATGCTAACCGGCAACATAGGATTCTATTCACTACGCTAAGCTAACTAGTGGTGGTGCTGCCGGTGTTGCACCGGACTAAAACAATGCATGCACAAAAAATGCGTTGGCCCACCTATCTACAGCTAGGGGAGAACATGACCTATTCCAACAAACGGTGGCGTATCCCTTTAAAGTTTGAAAGATAAACAATTTGTTTGTATAATTGTATAATAATTTAGGGCTAAAATTATGAATCGATCGACAGAGAATGCGTATGCAACTATTGTGATTATCAATTCATTGTTTTACTCAAGTTTCAAGCCAAAACCAGTCTCTGGTTCCAGCTTCTCAGTTGTAAGGATATGCTGCTTTTTTGTCTTTTGTGACAGTAAACTACATTTCTTTGGGTCTTATACTGTTGATCACAACACAACATTCAAAGAAGGAAATTTTAAATGGTATAAACCAAACGATTAATCGAGAAAATAATTGTCATATTAATCAAAAATAATCTTAAATTGCAGCCCTAATATTTTTGTACATATATTTCTCAGTATACCCTTCCTTTTAAACACCCTTGACCATAACTATTATATCCTTGGATTTGACTACCTCCTTGACATTTCCTCATTCACCCTTGTGTCTCTAACAACTTTAAAATCAAACATACACCATTGCATCTCTCTGCCCGGCATGCAGGAAAGGTCTGGATGTGCACATTCAGTGTCTCCTCACGTATGAGCTCACAGGAACTGTCTATATGCTGTAGAATAGCGCACTGTAAATCCCTGCCCACTGCCCAGCTCAGTCCTGACCCAGCTCAGGCCCCACAGTGCCCACACTGATAGAGGTGGCTTAGACTGGCTTTTAGGCCTGCTCTCTTTCTGCTGAGTTCATCAGGATGGTCCTTTGAGCAGGGAGCCAGCCCACTGCCTTGTGGCCCTTTCTTTCTTTTCAGGCGACAAATGTGCTAAAACAGCACTCCATAATCACTTGGCATTAGGGGCCGTTGTGTTGGGCATTAGTGGTTAGAATTGACCAGTGGGACGTTATAAAAATGAGTCTGACAAGAGAACACCAAAGCTGATGAGTCTGGATCCTGGCACTGGACGGCTAGAGGATTAGTCAGCTAACACACTGGCTGGGGCTTCTGCAGGGTCGGGTCCCATCGCATCTCATCACCACCAGGCTTGAAGCGGCCCCTGTGGCTGCCGTGTCTCCATCCGCCTCTCTGAGTGGCTGGCTGGCTCTGGTTCCCATCCACCACCGCTTCTCCTTCCTCCGTTCTACCAAAAAAAATACACAACATCACCTCCTCTTGTAGGGTCGAGGCTTCATGGGAGGAGCATATGATGTCATACTGTACACTCAGACAGGACAGGGTGGGTTATGGTGCAGTGGAAGGGCCTGACTTAGTTCAGAGAGGTGTTCACGCACTAAAGCTTGGTCAAATGGTGTTTTTTGTAACACAGACAAAAATAGTGTGTGTTGAATAGTCTTTTAGGTTAGATTCAATACAAATTCTTTAAAGGGTATTTAGTAATTAGAGGTCAGAACGCTTATCAAACACATGCATAGATCTACATATTTTCAATACAAATCCAGCTGCCTACACTACTGTACAGTGTCTATCTACTGAAACTCACACTGACGCAAGTTTTGATAAGGTGACTGAATACACAGTAAGCTGTTCAGTTCTGAGTTCCTCAATCTTCTGCATCATATTCATCATTACAAAAACTCTATTGGATGTAGAGAAAGCACAAAGTGTTTTCACTGACTGACCCTTCACCGATTTAATCTCTGATATTATCTGCCATTAAAAAGAGTTGACGGATCAATTTACCTCTTTATTGCTGAACCATTAAAGCACATTTACTGCAAAGCAACGTACCACCACTGCTTTTGCTTTCGGAGTTAATGTAATGGATTTTGACAGAATTACAGCTGCTTTTGTCTGACAAGCACTTCTCAGCCTGAACTGCTCAACCTGCCTGTGCCAGTTTCCCTGGAAGCTGCTGCTGTTTCCACTCCTTTTCCCAGTAAGAGAAGCTTCATACTGTACTGTTGGAATTTAGCGGTAACAGGCAGTACCATGGGAAGAGTCACTGACGGGAGGGAGGGGTGGGTGGGTGGGTGGGTGTGTGTGTGGGGCGGGGTATTCTTGTCACAGACTTGAGACAACTTTCTATTTCCTCTTCTCTTTGCAGACCTCTCTCATCTTCTTTTCCTTTCATATTAACCTTTCCTTTTCATTCCCCACATTCTCTCTGCTCTCCTTTTTTGTCTTCTTATCAACTCCTACATTTTAAATTACTCTAATCTCTCTCTTTCTTCTCTCAAACTGGCACCTCTTTTTTTCCTCTTTTCCTTTCTTCCTCCTGTAATTCCTTTACCCCTCTCTTGCTCTCTTCTCTTTGCCTCTGCTTTTTTTTTTTTTTTTTTTTTTTTACATCCACTCTAATCCTCCTCTGTTCTTTTCTTTCTTTTATTGTCTTTTTTGCTCTCTTCATCACATCCCCTCATCAATTTCACATCACTGTTGAGAATGTAGGCTGCTGATCTCTGGACTGTTATTTTGTTCAGATTTTTACATCTACACCTTTGGGTTTTTAAACCTTCCCCTAAACATGTCAGTCTGCAAAATACTGAAATCTGTTTAATAATTTACAGACGCTTTATCTGTTTTATTGAGGTTATGTTCAAAGCCCTGCAGTTCAACATGGGATCTGTAAGAAGTCAACTAGGCTGTTTTCAGTGATCTCAACCAGAATTCCACAATGTACGACAATGAAAAGACATCACTTTATGTGAAATGATTGAGTCTGCTATTTCTCCTACATTGTGTACTCTGTACTCTGTATCTTCTCTTGTGATTCCAAGTGACAATATCAGAACAAAATGCATGCAAACCTTTGTTCATTTTTGGATATACTGTAGCTTTGATTTGGAATGGGGACAGTTTGAAATACTGTTTGTTTTTATTATCAAGAGAGAATATGGACGTGTGTGTGAGGTAACATTAATCTAAGGTATCATCTTAAATCATATATAATAGTTTTGTTTATCAAAATCAACCCACTCTCACAATGTAAATTCTTACTATTTAAAGAGCTTGTTTTTGCTGACCTCCAGTGGTTGTTATAACTTGTAGAAGTTTACTATAGGGTGTGTCAGTACACCGTGCCATCACTATTGGGTGCGGTTACAGTTGCAAAAACACCCACACTTGACCACACCAATAAGTGATGCTGGTTGTGGTCAGAGGTCAAACTGACTTGAAACTTTTACAGTAATCAGAGAGGGCAGTGAATCAATGCTTTTCAGAATTGTGAGCCAATCCGAAAAGGTCAGTTAATCTGAAACCTGCCTGAAACTGAAGTGTGTTTTGAGTTTTAGGTTGAGATATGTTGCCGTGCTGCTGGACATCTGCAAAATAAATCTTCACTATGACGGAAGTTAATTGTGTTCCCAGTGCATGACAGCCTGAAATCTGCAGTTGCTGCCTGTGTTGGACTTGTAAATCTTTACTCTTCCTTGAAAATCAATTGCATGCCACTTAAAGTATGTGTCAAATGGCATTTTAGTGCCTGCTGCTTGCTGTCGACACTAACTTAAGCTGCAGCTGTTGGATATACCGAGGCATAATTCAGTCTCTCAATTTAAGTGGGGCAGCTTTGGAGACTTTGTGTCTATTGCCTATTTATTAAGCTGTCAATTCACACCATGTTTAGGCATTCACACATGTTGGCCGAGACACAGACATATTTGCGCTTGCACTTGCACAAAATGTATGCTCTTTAGAGAAGAAGTGTGTCTATAATCCCTTCCCTGGTTTAATCTGACCTCTTTACCGTACATTAGCATACATTAAAAAGTATTAGGACAGTGATATGTTTTCATTGTTTTGGCTATACTCAGCATTGGATTTGAAATTAACCAATAATCATGAAGTTAAAGAGGTGAGTTTCAGCTTTCAGAGTGTTCAAATTCACATTGGCTGAAAAGTGTAGGACTCGTAGCATCTACGACATCCACAACATACTAGTAGTATCAATTTTAGGAAATGCAGCGTGACAGTTATCCCTTATTAACACAAGTTTCTGAAACACACTAGAAGTAAAGATGGCTTTAGTAGAAGCCTGGAAGAAAGTCACCAGAGAAGTTACCAAGTGTCTGCTGGTGCATGTTGGATGCACATTCCACACAATCATTGACCACAAAGGGTTTCCAACTAACTGTTAAACATGATGGCTTTATTTAAGTTTATTTGTTGCATTCCTAAAATGTATGGACCTGGACCATGTATAAAAAGGGCTGAAATTCATCCTTTTTGTCTGATGGACCCTCAAAGCTGAGAGTCAGGACTGTTCTAATACTATGTGCTGGAGTTGAGCTGAAACAATGAAAAGCTTACCATCCCTCTTTTCTGACTGCACTTTATTTCTATTTATGTCCACAACTATGGATTACAGAGCGTGGTTGTGATTGATGGTGTTTTAGAAGATAAGTTTAAGGTTTCATCAGCGAACGTGTATAGATTGTGTTTCTGCACTGTTATTATAGCCTAAGGTGGACATTTACTGTAAGTGCTGCCAGACAGTTTAACTGCTGCTTTTATTACACCCACTCTTACTCCGTCTAAGGTGCCACATAAACCTGTGAGAAGTAACAGTGCCGTATAATTGCTGTATATTCCTATGTGGCTGGCTAATATGTGACTGATAATGGGTCTCTGCAAACGGTGTCAGTGTTTTGTTGTTTTAGTTTTTCTGAGTTGTACCAGGTGAGGCCTTAAGGCAGAATTTTCTGTATGAGGTGTTGCAGTACATCTGTACAGAGTCTCCTAAGCCACATACATTCAGAACAGCTGAATAATGTTTTTTTTTGTTGTTGTTGAAAACTTTTTAAAAAAATCTGATAATAGGGAAATAGTTTTTAATAAAAAACACTACAGCAGGGTTGTTTATGCTCAGTGCTTTGACATTTTCTGAACGTGCTATTACTATTTTAAAGAACACAGAAACCCTAGATTACACACTATCATTCTAGCTGTGTCAAAAGCAGCGCTGAAACAGCAGCGATTGAAACCTATTTGAGACTCTTTAAATTAATTAATTAATTACAATTAATTAATTAATGTCTACTTTACTTATACTCACTCTTTCCCCAAACTGCTTACATGTGCAGTACAGCAATTCAGCAGGCGGAAAATTCCCTGGGCATATTTGTAAAATATTTCCAAGCATCCACCTTGGTGTAATTATATGATAAAAATCACACATAAGTGCAGCCTGGGTGCAAGTTATTTCACACATCCCATCAACAACAACAGATGTCTTTCCCTGTCTTTTCCTTATAACTGAAAATCCCTTATTTCTTAATTTTGTGGCACTTTCCTGAAGTATTTTCTTTTGCACTGACACTTAATTTTAGAAAGTGGACCATTATCATAGGAAAAAAAAATCATGATTATGCATAAAGTGTGAATGTTTGGAGAACAGTCTGTACTGGCACAGCACAGACACACTGCAATATATTTATCTTACAAATAAGACAAAATAAGAAACAAAATGCTGCTTGAAGTTACATTTGCACTGTGTGCTTTGCTATCACAACAATGAAAGGAAAAGGTAGAATTGTATTTACTGGCAAAACACACACACACACACACACACACACACACACACACACACTAGATTGAGCTAAGTTCCTTGTGGATTGTACCTTGGGATTTGCGACATTTTTAATTTACAGTCCCATTCTGCAGCAAACAATGGGATTGTCACGTGGATGGGAAGCATGACGTAATGGCTAGTTTTTCCCTCACAAGATTTACACAGTATATTGACTGTTGAAGGGTGTGGGCCTCACAACTACACAAAAAATAGAGATTCAACATTCATTATTCAGGTTTGTTCAATAGAGGAATAATGACAAATTATTACAGACGTTGGAAAATGATGGAATTTCAAGTAGACCTGGTATGGTGCTCTGCAACTTGGTCCATTCCTTGTTAGGCTACTTGATATACTGCTGAGAAGCCGAGTGGAGTCAACCAGGTTCACTGCAGTCTCTATTCTCTGGCTAAAAAAGACTTTGTGTGTTAAGAAGAGAAGGCGCTAGAGAGAGGCAGAGAAAGAAGAAAATGAGAGATTTGTTTGGTTGGTTGATCACAGGCTGCCTCTTGGAGTAAATGTCTTCAGAAGATTAAAAGTAGCATTTTTCACTATCAGTGACTGAAGACCCTCCATGGTAAATTTAGTACTCCAAAAGCTTTTTTTTTCATCACAAGAATTAAGTGGAACTAAGTGTCTCTCCAAATAACAGCACTTCAGGCTATTCTTACACAAGCCATTTTTTCTTCTGTGGTTGTGACTGAATTATGGAAGAACAAAACTGACAATATCAGGATTATCAACTCCAATAATAAGAAACTGCATTTACCTGTGTGAGATACTTTATATTTTCATGCAACTTTTTCCAAAGTGCCATTATTTGAGTGCTCCTGAGAAGTATATATTCTGACATTTCTCTTTTTAGGTCATGCAAGCATGCCAGAGTGTGTGTAGATTCTGTGAAACATGATGAAAGAAAAAAAGAATAAAATGAGACAATACACTCACAATGGTCAATTTCGTAATAGCTAGACTGGAATATCTCAACAACTGTTAAATGGGTTGCCATGACATTTTTTTTTTTGACATTCTTGGTTCCCAAAAGGTCAATCCCACTGATTTTGGTAATCCCTGACTTTACCTCTTGAGCCACTATGAGGTTCACAGTTGTGTTTTTGAAATGTCTCAACAACTATTTGATAAACAGGATGAATTGTGAGGACTTTGATGATCTCCTGACCTTTCTATTAGCACCATCATCAAGTCAAAATACTTTACTAGTTTGTGTGAAACTCTAATTGGCAAACATTAGCATGCTAACATGCTTAACTAAAATGGTGAACATGGTAAACATTATACATGCTTAATCGTGGGCATATTAGCATGCTGACGCCTGAGTACAGCCCTATTGTGCCGCTAGCATGGCATAGACACACATAGACAGTCTTGTTTTTCTAAACCTCTATTTTTAATCCATCTATACAGTATGTTGACCATGCTGCAGTTCTTGGTTCAGGAAGAGACTGCTCAACATCTTACCTGCACAGTGCTGCTGAAAAGTACATTGTAAAAGGGTCTGATTGATGAATCACCTGTGCTGTGTTTAAATATTGAAGAGATGGGACTGCATAATTAGAAACAGTCGACAGGTTTAGTGGAAGATCTGGTTTAGAGGCTTTCCCTGATAGAATGGAGACCTGAGTTATTATTATAAGGATATATGTGTGTACACTGTGTGCGTCTTGTGGAAACCCTTTCTGCAGCGGTCAGGGAGAGTGTTTGTACAGTTGATATTTAAGCTCATATGGTGAAGGTAAGATGTAGGTTAACAGGTTAGGGCAGTTTTTATAGTATTGTTGGAATGTTTTCTTTTTTTTGCCTCTCTATTTAACGTTTATTGTGGAATATAGTTTCATGTTTTTAATCTACGGTTGTATTTTATAGGTATTTATTTCCCTGATTTTATGGATGAATAAATTGAACCTTGAACTTAGAAACCAGATTTGTGTTTACTGTTTAAATCAGCACAAAAGCCTTATGGGGTTGAATTTGAGAGATGCCTCCTAATCCTGTCATATGATACTAATTTGGTCACAAACAGTTGACCTCATAAGAAGAGATGTATACCCATCATTAGCCTGTTACACCACAACCCTTCCATTTGTGGCTTTTACTGAACGGATTAATTTTCTGTAAATTAAAGTTCCTCAAAATGAAATCCAGGTGAAAATTATATTTAAAGTTGTAGTCCTTAAGATTTGAGTTAGGTTGTTTCTAGCTTTGGTGGTAAGATGTACTTGCAGGTGTGCCTCTGGTAACTCTTCTCCCAGAGTTTCTTTCGAAAACGAACAGTGTCAACTATGACTTCGGTAGTTTGTGTGTGGGTGGTACATTACAGGGAGGAAAGACCGAGCCAGAGGTGTCTGTGTCCCACCTGAGCTGCACACATAGACCGGCCGCAGTCGAGGGCAAGGGTTGACATCTGATCTCAGCCGGCATCAGCTCGGTCCTCTTGTGGGTGTGGGACTTTAGTTTTTTGTTTATTTATTTTTTGGACTCGAAGTTGAACAATCTTCTTTCTCTGTCAGTTGGTCCGCCATTGTGAGTCAGCGGTAATGAAATGTAAGTGCCTGATTAACATACCGTTTCGTTGCATCTTTCCTTATCAGAAGTTCCCAATTTCCGAGTACAATGGAACGCAGCATAATCGGCAGTGACAAGCTTTCACCTGGGAAGACCAACCCGTGCTGACTGATGTACAAAGTGTCGCTAGATGTGCGATGCATTCGAATTTAGGGCGGGAAAGTCGCCCCAGACACTCAGATTGTATTACTTGGAAAAGCAGCAAATGCAAGCACTTTCATCAGTGGAGTCATATGCTCAATCACCATTGTTTTAACTCACTCTTTGATAGATAGGAACTTAACAGACAATTAACTAGATGAAAATCTACACTACAACTTTCAAAAAAAATATATATATATATATATATATATATATATACCTGCAGATGAACAGCTTCTCAGTATAGCCATAGTTTGCCCGGTCTACATGTGACAGGGATTGATTAAGAACTTTATGTCTCCAGAAGGTTTCTATTAGTATGTAAAAACAAAGAGGCTTTGCTGGACCTGCAGGGCAGCCCTGAGTCAACAGGGCACAGGAAGGATCACACAGCCTCTCACAGACACCTAACTCAGGACAGATGAAAATAGGGAAAGAACATCTGCTTAAGAACTTTCACCAATGCAAAACGAATGGTTATCATCAAACCTCTCACATTTTTCTTTATTCATCATCATGTAATTGTGTGTTTGCTTACGTAAATGCACCTATGCGCATCAACAGCCAGCTTTACATTTTTCGGGTGTGCACATTATGCTGTTTCACTCTACATTAGCCTTTTCGCTGGAGGAGAAGCTGGGTTGAGTGAATCTTGTGATGCGCTCCAACCAAATGTAGGCCTGCATGTTCGCCTTTGTTGTTTTTCATGTGCCTGCTCTTCCATGAGCGCACCTGAGCTTTGAAGCTGCCCTAAAGAGCTGTGTCTCTGTGCTGTTTGTGTGTGTGTGTGTGTGTGTGTGTGTGTGTGTGTGTGTGTGTGTGTGAGAGAGAGAGAGAGAGAGAGAGCAGGGATGGAAACATAGAGGACAAATATAGCTTTGATCACTTTGGAGTGTTACTAATGTCTTGCTCCTCTCTGCCAGAACATCTGAGGTACCATCACAAGTGTGGATGTGAGCGAGAGGCAAGCAGCAGAGGAAAAAAGCCTCTGTTTATTGTCCTTTTTCAGGGTGATTAGCTGAAGTTTGGTTATTTTTTATTGTTAGTTGACACCCGAGTGAGCATGTTAAACATCCTGCTGTCCGCACTGATCGATCCTGACAGGCATTTGAGGAGCTTCAGAAGAAGTGAGCGACTTGCATCAATACTAGTATGTATCATCCCTGTCTGTTTTTTATATGCATGTTTTTTGAAGATTTTGGTGAACCCTTGTGTTGAAAACTGTAGAGTGACGCTGAGATCGAATAGTGGCTGATGGCATGCCATTGTGGTACAGCGGCATAAACTGATCCCCTGGCAGCATAGGCCACTTACTACTGCGGCATGTGCCGATCAAAGTGGCATGACACGTGTGTTTCACCGGCACTCCGTTTAACGGCAGGTGGAAGTGTCAGTGACAAACAGTTAAGTAATTTCATATATCCTTGCTGATGTAACCAAAGTTAATATTAGAGCTAGCCTGAGCTAACATGGCTATTGCTCACCTCAACATCATAGACTGTATATAATAATTATATATATATATTTTACTTTTTTTATGTCTATGCCCGCCACCTTAACCAGTCTGACTAATTAAAAACTAACGTTAACCAAATAAAAGGAAAATAAATGTAACGAATATACATTTCTCTTGTCCATTCTGTTGCTGGGATATGAGCGATGCTTTTGAAATGACAGTAACGTTAAAGTACATCATTACCGATGTAATTATATACTTTAACTGTACGATGTAAATTAATATTAGAGCTGCCTTAGCTAACAGTCTGACTAATCCATAACAGAGATTTAAAAGTAACAACTTTAGAGCAAACTAAAACTATACTTTACACTATAATAAAACATATTACCTTTGGCATGTTTAATAATAGTCTACATCAACGACGTTTCATTTTTTTCAGGACTGTTCAGGTAGCGCCGGAAATTACGCCGGATGTCCCTCATTTCGGCCGCTTTCTTTGTGCTGGCATTCTAAACTCTGGTCAGTTTATGAGGACTATGGTTATAACTGCTCCTCAGATCTCTGCGGGGTAAATCCAGTCAGCTAGCTAGACTATCTGTCCAATCTGAGTTTTCTGTTGCACGACTAAAACAACCATTGAACATACACACGTTCCACCAAAACAAGTTCCTTCCCGAGGCTATTTTGCAGAGCCACCGGAGCTCTGTCCGTTGCTTAGCAAGATGATTGTGATTGGTTTAAAGAAATGCCAATAAACCAGAGCACGTTTTTTTTCCCATCCTGGAATGCTGTGTTGACTAGCCAGACCCTTCTCCGCAGTGCTGGGGAGGAAGGTCTGGCAATGCGAGGTAAATAGTATAACGCGATCACACGTTCCATCATATAACGCCACGTCGCAGAACATTAACCAGGCATACGTATGGCATAACGTTATTTATTATTCACCATAAGGCTACTTTAAATGAGTAATGTTAACGTTAAACAGTTTGTGGCATAAGCACAGTCTGTGGGCATAAGCCACTATGGTAGCGAGGCTAACAATAGCTGTTAGCTCAGGTTAGCTCTAATATTAACTTTGAGTACATCGCCAAGGATATATGAAATTACTTAACTTGCTTCCACTTCCACCTGCTGTTGAACGGTGTGGCGGTGGAACACAAGCGCCATGCAACACCGACAACCGTGGCTCGGCTTATGCCTCTGTTCCACAGTGGCATGCCACCAGCCACTTTTCGATCTCGGCACTACTGAAACTGAATGTCCAAGTCGATGTCTTCTTCAAGCATACTTTAGAAATAAGTATGTCTTTGAATGTCTTATGGCTTAAGTATAGCGGAAGGTTTTAAAATTGTTAATCTGTCTTGAGCCTCTTTTCGGCGTTACCTGGCCTTTCTGGTCATCCTCTGCTTGCAAACCTCAAGACATGTCTGCTACTTCTGACTGGCAGTATTTAACCTTGTAGGATTTTCTGGTGAGAATGAACCCCTTAGACCACCTACACTGCCGCAAAACCCTCCTCCACAATTGAGCGAGAAAGACACAGAGGAAGTAATCATTAGAGGAGCTAGATTGAGGGAACGTGATAGCTCAGTTTGTTTGGAAAAGATAGGGTGTGCCTCTGTGTTTGTGTGCTCACAATCACATGTACTGTAACCGTGGACACTGAAAAACTTTCATAATGTCATGCTGCTTCATCATTTTGTGTTTCTCCTGTGGCCCACTTTTAATACAGCATATATTGTTTTCTTGAAACAGAAGTAAACTGTGAAACAATACAAGCTGAGATTGTTGCATCCTGTTTGTGGGGTCTGATTTAGTAAGTCATAAAAACATATCTGAATGGCTTTTGTGGTTTCCTGCGAGGTGACTTTATTTTCTTTTGTCTTTTTTTCTGAGGTGACATATCAGCCGCAAACACTGCCAATGTTTTTGTTGATAAATCATTTCAAATAAGGACAGACTAAGATTTACTTTATTGACTCCTTTTGTGATCTACAAAACGACCCACACAAATACAGAGAAGGGAAATAGTTTAGGTAATTTCTTTCTAAATATTCCGCTCACATGTTCTGCTCTTTTGTTCTTAGGTCAGGCTTCGTGTAGTAGCCTGTTTTCCTGTTTTACACCGATTTGCATTGAGCAGCAATTTTTTACAGAATACAGGCTGTGGTTTTCCCCACAAACTTGAGATTTAAAGGCTACTGTTTTCCTTATGTAACCAACACATACCAGCACAACATACACCATCATCACACAGTGAAAGTGAGCATTCAGCATCAGCAGGGACAGCAGCGTCGCTTCTCCTTATTGTATCCCGAACTGTTTATTCCATGGGATAGCAGGGGTGGCCACTTCTTTTTTAGCCGCGATAAAAATAGACACAGGATATACAGGAAGTAAACAAACAATAAATCATATTTAGTCACATGTTGCATAACAAAATAATTATTTTGCGAGATTTGTCAGTGTAAATGGGCAATGCCACCGTTTTTACAGAGTATTGCACCCCTTTGTGCATGCAATGGTCCGCTCCGGCCAGACACGACACGGCCGTTGCTCACAGAGCCGAGAGCAGGGAGAGGTTTATTCAGCCTGCCATTACTACACACCGTCCGAGTGATGCCTGCTCTTTCCAACTTTTCATCCAGAGGTTAGCAACGAAACGTCAAAGCAAGGTGGTCTTATTTCTTTATTTTTTCAACCCCTTCAATCTTCCATGACTCGATACCTAACTGGACTAACGTTAGCGTTCAGGCAACGAAGATAAGATAATGAACTTTGGACTTTCCACACGGCTTTTCGTGACATGTTTCCCGTCGTCCTGGATAAAATAACAACGTAGCCCGGCGTGGCGGCAGCTGGGCGAAAATACAACTGGAAGGGAAATACCAAGTGATTATCAAACAAAGGCACCAACAAGTTTTTATCTTGCCACTTTTGAAGCGGAATAGGAGTATACAATGTCCTCAAAAGCTTTAAATAAGGTGGGTAACCTGGCTGGATAAGTGTTTTGTTCCAACATTAACGTTATGCTGTGTAGCTAATGTCTTTGATAAACTGCAATGCTAACACTGGATAAAATATGAACAGTGGTCAGTTGTGCTGTGGTTGGGTTATATAACTTTGTAGACTGTTGTTAGTAGTAAGACAGTATGCCTAATGGTGGTGGTGTTTGTGTGTGTATGTGTGAGCGAGAGTGAGAGAGCATTTGAGTGTGTTTAGCTTAGGAGTTATAAAATCTAGCTACAAATACTATTAACATAACTTACCGGTAACGTTAGCCTACAACCAGCCATGCTGTTTCTAATGTAACGTTACTAGGTTTAAAATATTCGGAATTTAACGGACTTACTGTTGATAAGCCGTCCCATATAGCTAAGTCACCCAGATGTGTGTTCATAGTAGGTCTCAGCTCAGCTACCTGTTGATATCTAGAGTCACAGTCTTAATAGTTTATATTAAAAAAGTGTAAGGAAGTCTCCGTGGATTTAAAAACTAACTGAGCCTCTAAAGCATAACTTTTGTCAAGGGATCCCCTTTTTACATGTCAGAGATCCCAGAAGATAGTCGACCAAAAACTGCATTTGTTCAAGTTTGCCATATGAAAGCCCATTTTGATAATATTTTGTTTTCGGTTATGTTTTTGTTTTTGTAGGTTGTATTTTTATGAAAGAATTGTTTAGTAATATGATGGTAACAGTCAGAGAGAAAGAGCCACCTGTTACCCAAAGTGTGATTTTAGCCTAATGATTTTAAGTAGGCTAAATTAATTTACACTAAAGTTTGTGTTATTTATAAAGTATAAACCATAAATAATTTGTGGGCGCCGCTATTCACTCATTTATCAAGTCCCAGTGTAAGGTGTGAAGCCTATTTTGGAGAACGTCTAGCTTACTATATGTTGTTTTCACCTGCACCACTGTATCAGCTATGTGTAATTGCTGTCCATCAGTCAAAAACAGCTGGATGACCTGTCAAGTCTTGCATATTTTCTAGATTTATATACTAGGCTAATATATAGATTATAAATCGTCAATCAAGTAAGTATTCCTGTAGAATTAGTTGAAAACTGTCAGGTTTTACTGACAGCAGAACAGTCTGAGATATATGGACCTCTACATACCTATATGATTCCAGTATCTTTTAACAAAAGATTAATTTTAGTAATAAAAAAAGATGTGGTCAATATAGTTTAAGTTGGTCAATCCTCAAATAAGACCTAAATATGTTCACACAGTGTATTCACTAGTAATTTTTTTATTAAAGGATTTATTTTTCTCTGTTTGACAAGTGAGGAATGTGCTGTGTTTGTCTAACATGGTGGTGATAGTCAGGTTTGGTCGGTTGTTCCAGCTAGACGAAACCAGCTCTGTCATGTCAGCTGGTGATATAATGCTGTAGATGACCTTGGTCACACCTTTTTACATTAAACTTACTACTGTACTGTGCTTTCAGTTGGTAATGAGGCAAAAGGGTTTTCTGTGCTCATTTGTAATTTCAGTGTTCCCTCCTCAGTTTCGTATTAGTCTCTTTTTTTCTTTGAAATCTGTGTTAAGGTGTTTTATTACAACCGGTAGGACGAGGTGTAAACGTAAAACTATATATGCTAGAACTGATAAGAGCCTGGACAGAAAGACCTGCAAAAAATGATCTTAATGAAGACCACCTTTTGAGTTAGCATGGTCACTATTCTTAGACTACATTTCCTGTTGCTGCTTCAGAATAAGCGCTTTCCTGCACTGTATTGATGAAGAATTTTGTGTGGCAAGAAGTGTTAGGTTTGCATTAATAGTAGATTAACAGCGGCTCCAATAACACTAAAATGCATCATATGCAACACTCCAGGCTGCTATCAGTTGGATGAAAGTCAAAACAGCAATACGAAAACGTAACGTTGCCTGGTTCTGCCTGGATGTCAGGGTTTTTTTTTTGGTTTTTTTTCTATCCCAGAATGTATGTGTAGGTGTAGCCAGACCTATCTCCACAGCGCTGTGGAGATGGGTCTGGCAGTGTGAGACTATTGTTCAGGTGATGAATTGATGAAAGCTAGTCAGTTATAGCCAACTTTGCATACACATACAGTACATGTTTTTAAAAGTCCTGTCCTTTCTGTTAATAATATAAGCTAACCTGTTATTGTTAGAGCTGGGCAATATTGTCTGCCAGTGGAATCAAAACTTAATAATACAATTTTATTGTGTTATCGTTTAACAAGGTGTTGTTGCCAAAATGAATGATTCCAGGAAAACTGTTGTGTGTAAAAAAACATAACAAAATTACTACAATTTTAATTAAGTAATTTAACTTAACAAGATATATCTGTGAGTATTTAGTTAGCATACAATAACTACAGCACCAATGAGGTTTTCATGGGGATTTTCTTACAAAATAAACAAATATCTCAATATCGGAAAAGGGTCCTCTAGATTTTTTTTATTTTATCTGTCCATCTTGACCAACCGTTAAAGCCTCGTACAGCTGTTTCTCCTTCAACACACAAGACCTAGACTCTGACTTGTATTTAGTGCTCGCTGCACTGATTAGCTTACAGAGCAAAGACAGTAGTCACATTAGACATCTGAAGCTGCTCCTAGTAAGACAGACTTACCCTAACTGAATTTTGTGGAAACAGATTCATCATGCATTGTCAGAAATAATCTGTGAGGCGAGTATGACTTGCCTTCCACTGTGTATCAGAGTTCATCACTCCTTAACCAGAAATTCCATAAACTCCCACCTGATGATTTGTTGTAAACTGCCATAAGATCAGTATTAGTCATATAACACGTAATGTTACAGTTAGTGATTAACAGCAATACAATGTTGCAGTGCTGTTTTTCAGGAAGAGAGTAACATGTAGGTGTGTAGTCTTTAAGTCTCAGAGGTCAATAATGCTATTATTGCACACCAGTGTGTCAATAGGTTATTGTTATGTGCCAGTAAATATTTAACATCCACTCAATTGTGACAACTTTGGCAAAAGACAATTAAGGTGAACAGAAAGAAACAGGGTTCCCACGTATCCTGGAAAACAGTTGACCCATTTTCCAGTTTTGGAAAACACATGGAAATAAAAAGTAAAATGTCCTGAAAAATCTTGTGTTTGTCCTGGAAAATGATTTCAACATTCTATTTTTCTTGAGATGAGAGGGAACTAATAGGTGATCTATCCGAGAACCCTAAAAAGAACAACATTGACATCTGAAAGGGCTAAGTTATGTTCAGGATGGTAGTTTATGGACAAGAGTATTTTGCAAAAGGCTGTTATGTTGTGGAAACCCTGTGAACACACCCCCAAGTCACGTCACGTGCAGAACATGCAGGTTGGATGAAATTACAATTTCAGTGTCTGAAACTCAGAAAAATGTAAGTTACAGTGTCCTTCAAATGTAAATGTTAGTCACTGTTGGCTGGCAACTGTAGTAGTTTTTATTATTATACTCTTTGACCAATTTCTCACAATGTCTAAGCATGTGAGAGATGATTTCATAGATAAGTTATAGCCATAGACTGCACATCTTTTAAATCACACTTCCACAGAGAGGAACATGTTAGTGTATGGTATTATCCCTGATCACTGGAAAAGTCCTGGACAATGATCACTAGAAAAGAGTGGGAACCCTGAAGAGAGCACTTTTTCTAACCTAATCTAAGTTAAGTTGAAGCTGCCTTTCAGTTTCACGTCGTGACAGACCTACACTACAAAATAACGGTTTATGTTAATTGCTGTTTCTGTAAAGATGAAAAAGGATTAGATTATTCGGCTGTTTGGTGCTAAATATCCTGCTCTGGCACCAAGGAGAGAGAAAACGAAAGTGTTTTCAAGGCTGGGAGAAAAAGACACAGAGAAGACAATCTGGCTGTGCTGGTCAGATGACAGGATGACACATGAGCAGTGGAATAACAATAAGTTAAATCTGATTACAATTTTATTTGATCCTCATTTAAAGACAGAATAATAAGATAATGACCTCTTTACCGTTCATATTTTTAATTGTGTCATTTAAGTCTTTATAAATAGTTTTTTGAAATGAGTCATTTAACTGATCTACTATAGTTGAAAACTACATTAATCCAGTGTAGAGTTGACATTAAATCTTCTTCACTACAGTAAATGCTGGCCTAATTCTGCTTTGTGTTTGGCCTTCAACCATTCCTTTTAACTTTTGTGAATGCAGCACAACAAAAGAAACATAATTTAGAGCCTCAGCAGTCCCTCTAGCCTTTAGACTTGTGTTTTGAGAAGACAGACTGAAATAAGTGGGAAATGCATTTAGATGAAGGAGGTTGTATTAATTAGAGTTGCACAGCGGGCCAAGAACGACCTCTATTTTGCTTTGATGATTACACATCCCCATTTACGTCGATGAAGGAGGGAAATGTAATTAGAGGACCAAGTGCTAGGGAGAGGAAAAGAGTCTTGGTGGTGTTTTTGTTCTGTGTCCTAGGCTCCCCGTCCTTTATGGAGAATCAGGGCTGATGTGGCAGTGATTAACAGGATGGAACAGCTAGTGTCTGGCATCTGTGACAAGGACTTCCACCATCAGATTATAAAGCATTTATCCAATCTTCTGGTAATACACTCCACAAAGGGCTTCACATGCCTACATTTTACCACATTAAATTAAAAATCGTATAAATTCCTCTTACAAAATGTTTATGCGTGCAATGGGCGGTATAAGTAGGGTTATTGATATTAAATGTCCCAGGGAAGCTGGGTTGAAACTGTCACAGGAACACTATTGGTCACAATCAAGAACAGCACATGGCAAGGGCAATCAGTGCAGTCCGGTCACTCAACAGCAGCTACTGCCCAACAGTAAAGTCGAAAAACAATAATGTTGTGTTCGCACCCAGACGAAACAAATATTCGCATAGCGTTACTCGCATCAATTTGATTGTGTTCTCTCACGTTACCAGCGTTACTTGCGCCTTTATAGAGTTGTAGGCACCAAGGTAGTAGTTGTGTCTGGATGACTGCCGCTTCCAGCGCTATTTAAAGTACAGATTTTGTGATTTATAATTGCAACGTACGGATAAAAGGTATGCCAAAATAACATCATGATGCCGATTTGATTTAAAGTCCTCCCAGCCTTTTAAGGAGTGCAGGTATAGGTTGTCTCTGTGTATAAGATAAGAGGACTTCCAGTTGGTCATGTTGAAGACAGCAGCCGAGGGTCTGTTGATTCAGCTGGGTTTCAGTTTCTGGCCTAAGTGGATCTTAACACAACTATGTCATTTATTAAGTCAAAAACACAAATGTTAAGGCATAGGTCCATGGACCATGAGAGAGTTAAACTTACACACACACACACACACACACACACACACACACACACACACACACACACACACACACACACACACACTAGTTTTGAAAAAGGCAGTGGACTGTGATAATCAAAGTGAGGTCCTGAAGTATCACCTTCTGTTGGAGTCTAGATAAAAACATTGAGAGAAAGCAGCTGTTTGTGTTGTTTGAATGCCAGGAGATTCTGGAGTGCGGCAGTTATCAAGGACATCTGACCTGCTTATCCTTTCATCCCTGGGGGAGAAATCCAGGGCAGATACACACAGCAGGAGGCAGGTGGATGACAAAGAGAGAAAAAGAAGGAAAGCAGAAAATGCCTTCTGAGGGAGGAGTTGATGTGAGGAGGGGTTATTGGAGGGATGAAATGGAGAAAGGAAGCAGTGGGAGGGAGAGATACACCGGCTATAATCTGAATCACATGGCAGATCTTAAAAAAACAGCCTCTCTCCTATAATCACAGCATTCTAGCGCTTGGGATTTTTCATGCTGCACATTAATATCTATTTCTTTTAAATTCAAATGCAACAGCCAAATAGGGTGGAGTACATTTGCTTGACCTTTGTGGGTCAAGGACATTTGTGGGTCGGACTAGCAGTAGCCTTGCAAAACAATCCACAAATATGATTTTACTCATTGTAGTTTTGCAGTGCCATGCATTAAGGGGGACGTTATTCAAAGCAGGCTTTGCAAGAGATGATTGACAGTTTTCTGCTTCACTAAGACATCAACATGAACCCTTCCTACGCTTTACTGGATGTGTGCACCACTTGCTCGACTGTCATTGGTCTCTGGCTGTACTCTTTTGGAGTAACGTGGTTGTGGTTCTGAATTGTTCAAAGCAAGTCGCCTTGGCCATCTAACCGATCTACGAGAGAAAATGGAGAGAGGTCTTCAGGTATTTGGTTCAATTGAGCAAGTTTTAATTATTCTTTCATGTATGTGAGTATTGGCCATGTTTCATGCTGTCTGGAGACGAAGACACGTTGGTTACGGAATATTCTAGAAGACACAGACAGCGGGAACAGTTGATCAGTCCTGTTAGTTAAACTTATTCGGCAAATGCATTTCCATGTCCCATTTAGCACATCAACTCTTTTTCGACAAAGGCAAAAACCACCTCAATTGAGTGTAACTTGTTTTTGTGCGATTGAGGAAGTTTTCCCAAATTTTATGTTTCCATTCAGCTTTTCTAATGCAATATTTCAAAATGTGCATAAAATAGGTGATTGGAAAACCGACTAGTTAAAAGCTGAGCTTTCCAGATATAGTGTGGCTAGACCAATAGGGTGTTACAGACAGAACCAAACCCAGCTGAGAAGGGACTGAGCCCTGGTCTGCCCGGGAACACCTTTTTTCTGTTGTATGAGTGGCTTAATTCTGATATTGACCTTGCAAAGTCTAAATATTCTCTCACGGATCTTCCTTTTAGGAATAGCAGCCTGGCATTAGCCCTTCATTATAAGTTTTAGCCACACTTTGGGCTGCTGGAATAAAATGATCCACCACCTCTCACTCACCTGCTGATGTTGTTGATAGAGATGGATGGATGGAAATGTCATATAATAAGAGTGTTGATTAGTCCCTTGTTCTTTATCAAATAGTCTATCAAAGCTAGGACACTCAGAGCCAGCCCTGCATCCTTTCTGGCATGGCAGGTCTCTGCATGGATTTATCATTCCCAGTGCAGGCATAGTGGACTTGACACAGGGTGTTTTGTGTGCGTGAGACAGACCGAGCAGGAGAGAGACCTTGAGAGAGAGAGAGGAGAAGCGAGGATGGACAAGAGAGCATGTGGCAGCCGTGGCTCAGCTGGTTAGGGAAGAGAAAAAGAGGCTGGAATAGATTCATCCCAAGGCTTGTTGCCCTACATGCCTTTACACACATACACACACTGCTATGTGTTCATTTGCTTATCTTTCGCAGTGTTGGGAGTACAGCACTGTCTTTTCTGTCTGGTAAACAGTCATCGGTCTGTGGGAGACTTTTTCGCAGCTTTAGATAAGGCATAATCATCACTAGCAGTATCAGTGTGTATATTTCCCAGATCTCAGACTTCTGTCAAGGGAATTTGCTCTTTTTTTACAATTCATACACTATCATCTTGTCTTAATAATAGACTTTTATTTTTCTCTGCTAAATATAAATCTTGTCCATATGCAGATATTGCAATCTGTCTTCTTCTTCCGTCTGTTTTTTTTCTCAACGTTTGTTTTTGCTTTTTCCAACGTTTTAAATTGTTACATTTTTCTTCTACACATTTTCAGCGCTTATTTCTACGTCCCATATTTTCTGATATAAATTTTTTTTTTAAAACGGGTCAGTGTGACCCGAAGTCAACACAAGGGTTAAACCTGCTGTTTTCTGCCTCGCTGGTAGAGTTGAAACGTGCAGTCTAAATAAGGTCAAGAACTATAATCCAGTGTGCGGATACTATGCTTTGTCCTTCTTTTTTTCTTTTTTTATATAAATCTGCTATACTGAACTTTGCCTAAATATTGCTCTCAACTACCCTTCTGTATCATGAAACATAATCACCTGAGACAGAACAGGCAGAACAAATATGTTATTATTATTTTATTATAGGCTAATAGTGTTTCCTAATGGACAAAGTCTCAGAAAATGCATTTATCATAAAGCAGTGGTTCCCACAGTGGGTGCTGCAGCATGCTGGGGTGCCTTGAGGACAGGTCAAGGGTATTGTATGTTTTTAATAACGATTCACCTAAATAAAAAAATATATACATTAACTATGTTTATTTAACACACAAGAAAAAGCAATACATGTATAAAATATATTAAAACCAATGTTAAATGGGCAGGTATGCCACAGCTAATAACATGCCAAATCACTGTTGCATGTTGTCATAGTTACATACTTTCCGTTTTTTGACTTTTCAGGAGATCAGTGGTCAGAAAAAAAGTGACCTATGAAAAGATGTGACGCTGTACCGGGCTCAAAGAAATGGCGAAGCATCTGAGCCCTAACACAGTCTGAGTCAACTGTATCCGAGCCAACCAACCAAATTAAAATCCGACTGAACTTGGCTAATGACTTAACAACTTGGCTGTCTATGGAAGACTGATATCCATTACCGTGGGATAGCATATTCACTGTTGTATTGCCCGCTGTTCACTCACTTACTGTATGTACTGAATAACAAGATGATAAGGCTTCATGACAGATTTGTTCTTTGCACATTGTAATTAGTTCATTAGGTGCTTTGGAGTGTGTAAGCTTCCTGTCTGTTAGGTTTTTTTTAGATGTCATTAGAAGTAATTTATATATTATCTCTGTGCATCTTGTTAAAGTATGCATGCACCCCCTCCCTATCTCTCATCTCTTGGGGTAATGGTAATTATGCTGCCAGTTAAGTGCTGGGAAAATGGCTGCTCCAACAGTAACTCATTAATTCACTATAGATTCTGCCCCACAACATGCCTATTGTAGCAAAGTCCTCAGAAGGCTTGGGAATGCCATTGAGTGGGCTTGGCCCCTTGTTTAACGGCGCCATGTGATTGTGCAGACTATGAGTTGCGGTTCAGAATTGCGTAGTTTCAGATGTTGAAATCTGAAAGTCATAATATTTTTATTTATGTGTCAAACAATCCAACTGCCTGCTCCAAGTTCATGTTTAAACATTCAAATGCTGCTCTTATCACCATAATCATGAGTAGTCTTTGCCTTTACATTGTGGCAGACAAGACTCTACTACTACTACTTTTTGTCCTTGCTGTTAATAGCTAATTTTGGTCATTACCCCTTTGTGGGGGTGGGTGGGATAGGGCTGTACCTGACGGATTTGGCTGTTCAATATGAATATTCGAATACTTTTTGTTGTCTTTGATTGTTAAATGTAACTGTGACTATGTTGGGATAATATGACCTAAATATGATTAATGTAATTTGGTTAGAGTTCATATAGGTCAGTAAGGGATTCATTATGTTGATAATTTGATATATTTAGTTTGATGTCCAGCCCTGACTGCAACCTCTGAGGTACTTAAGACAACTAATGCCTTGTGACAAAATGTATCTCAACACATTGCATGCAACTATGGCTTCCGTTAATCGACAGACATTTACATGGCGGTAATTTCTCTGAAACTTTATCAGCCACATGACAGTAATCACTGTAAATATCATTGCCAGACCATGAATATTTTTACCTCCCCTTCACAGTCTCTGGTTCTCTGATTTAAAATTAACACAGTCACATTATATTATCGCATATAATTCAGTTGCTCTCTGGCCTTGCTTTCATAGTCAGTGAGACAGAAGTAGGAAAAAGGAGTCAAAATAAAACCGAGAGGGCGATTGTGGCAGAGAGTGTGAGGCAAGGAAAAGGTAAGGGAAATCTTTTGGAATGAGAAACAGGCAGAGTGAGAGAGTTGGGCCTTGTCTCCTTATCTGCACATTCCTGTAGAGTGTGTGTGATGGGAGGGATTGGGTGGGAATACTGATAGTTGTATGTGTGGTGATTGGCTGAATCCAAAGGTTCCAGTGCTGGTTCTGGTTATCTTTCTCAATGCCTTGGCTTACAGTTTGTTTCCACAGACACAAAAACAAAGTGTGTGTGTGTGTGTGTGTGTG